>NC_140609.1:42027366-42099866 GCF_057381915.1 Diplotaxodon limnothrissa | reverse complement strand
TTCCTGTCAGCTGCAGGGAAAAACACCAGTGAAGAAGAACACCAGCGTGTCGGTGCGGTTGTCATAGTTACCGGGCCGGCGCCTTGTCAGCTTCGATCTCCTCCAGCTTTCCGTAGATCTCGGACAGCCGCACGCTCTCCATCCCGTCGGCACTGAAACAACACGCATCAGAGACAGCTGCAGCTGATTGGACAAACACGCCGCCTGCTGCACTCTCATTAGCTGAATTAAATGTGAGAGATGTTCTGCGAGTCACGCCTCAGAGCGTTTTTCTTACGTTCCATTGGCGATGCGAGCATTCAGCCTCCTCTCCTCGCCCAGCAGGTCCTCCCGCACCGTGTCGCTCTCCAGGACGCTCTGCAGCGCCGACGTTTCGTCCCCTGCCACTTCCTGCTCCACGTGCAGGATGGAAATGTGAGCCGGGACACGGAGACTGCGACTTGCCAGCATCTTCAGCAGCGTCGTTTTCCCCAGGCCGTTGCGGCCGATCAGGCCGTACCGCCGGCCCGACGCCAGGCTCAGCTCCGCCCCCTGCAGCAGACATCTGAGACACAAACGGCAGTGTGAGAAAACGAGCCGTCCCACCCCGCTGCGCCCCCGCTGGTGTTTTCCGAGCGCTCACCTCTCTCCGAAGGACACGTCAAAGTTCTCGATGCGGATGTCGTAGCTGCGGTTCTTCCCCGATTGGTCGACTCGGCTGTCCTTCTTACTGCTGGCCTGACTGGCCGACGCCTCCTCCAGGACTCTGAGGAAACAGGAGGACAGGTGAGAGGGGCACAGGTGTGTGCAGGTGATGACAGGTGGACGGTGGACTCACAGTGGGCTGGAGGCCTTCTGCGAGTCCTTCTCGCTCCTGCGCTCATGTTTGGCTTTCAGCTTCGCCTCGGCTTTCTCCAGCTTCTTGGCGTCGACCGTCTGAAGACAGAAAGCAGAGGAGCGCTCAGTAACACCTGCCGTAACCTGAGAGACAGGTCCCGCCGAGAGCAGCGGGCCAGAACGCCACGCTGCATTTAATGCGGAGCGTTCAGACTCGCAGTGTGACCGATGAGACCCAACCCCGCCTTCAGCTCGCCTCCTCGTGACTCTGCCGACAGTCTGAGGAGCTCATGTGGTTTTCACATCTGTCATGTGTTCATTTAGCTTTGGTCGTAATTTAGGCGTCTACTTTCTTCTGGTTTTAGTCGAAGCAGCATCAGGACGTTCCAGTTTGTCGCGTTGCCCCTGAGTGGCCGTGTTTTCATCACATCCACTGTGAAATGTGTCGCTGCTCCTTTTTGTCGCGTTTTGTGAGAAACAGGAAGCTAGCTGAACTGTTTCCTGGGCAGATCGAACCTGACTGCGCAGGAAGGTCGCTTCTGATTGGACCACTTCCACATTCGTCACACCTTTCTACACAACTCAGTTCTGATTGGCTCTCGTCTGTGCTGAACGTTTCCATCCATCTCGTTTGACTGGCAGACTAACGTGTCGATACACAAATGCTGGTGACCAAACCCGGACACGTGCAGGCTAAAGCTAGTGCTAAATCAATCATCTGCTGATTATTGATGATCGTCCATCACGGCTTTTTTGACTTTTTAGTCAGAGGCTGTAATCTTTGTCCCGCGCAGCCAGGCTAACGTCACCACGAACGAGTCTCCCAGGTTTCCGGTACATACCGTGTTCTGAGCACGTCTCATCATCCAGATGCCCTCAGCGTCTTTGGCTGCAGAAACTGAGGAGAAGGAAACGGGCAGATCAATACATGACATGACATCAATAAGTAATAATATTAATGGCGTTTGTCTTCGCAGACAGCAGGTGTAGTGGGCACACACGTGACATTAAACTGACTGAGTCAAAACGTGATTCATCAGACCTGCCCAGCTTCTTGCATGCTCCCTGGTCCAGATCTGATGCTCACGTGCCCGATGTTGCTGCTTTCAAAGGTGGACAGGGGTCAGAGGTCCAAGTGTGACCTTTCTGTCAGACCCAGCATGAACTGTTCCAGCAGCTCGTCTGCTGAGAGTCGACGGCTCACAGATCCTGAAGCTGCAGGTTTCGTCACTCTGACCAACACTGACTGAACCAGCAGCAAAAGAAGATCAAACTGCGCTTCACGTTTGATAACCATGCTCATGAGCTCCCTCTGACTTTGGCTGCTGTACTTCCTGCACAGCTCTCTCTCTCTCAGCACTCAGAGACCAGTTTACCATCAAATCTCTGCTTCCTGCATTATTCTCTGTTTATTAGCCACCAGTCTGCTGCTGTGTTCAGTGCTGTCGGCCTCTGACAGCAAAGCCTCGTCTCTGCTGTTCAAACTGAACGAATGGAAACAAATGACTGCTCAGCTGTGTCTGTAATCAAACCTCATCAGGTCATGTTCACATGTTGATTCATGGTTTGCTTCAGTTTTTGATCGACTGCAGAATATTTTTAAGCTTTTCTGCTATAAAAAGCCAGAACAGGAAAACCTGCTTCATGTTTCTCTGTTGGATCCTCAGTTACACCTGCTGTGATGCTCACACCTCTGATGAAGTCTCAGTGTCAGCTTTGGTTTATACACAGATATGAAACATGGATGTATTTCTGACTGTCTGAGTCAAAACTGACACAGTGACGATACTCAGCCCTAGTTTTACATTCTTCAGAATTGCCCCCCTTTGCTTTATATTTCTATTCTCTCCATGAGCTTCGTGAGGTCGTCTCCTGAAATGGTTTCCAACAGAGTTCCCAGACATGCTGAGCACCTGTTGGCCCTTTTGCCTTCACTCTGCGCTCCATCTCATCCCAAACCATCTCCACTGGGTTTAGGTGCCTGTGTCTGGCGCACCACTCCATCACTCTCCTTGGTCACAGAGCCCTCACACAGCCTGGAGCTGTGTTTGTGCTCATTGTGCCGTTGAAGAATAAATGATGGCATGTTGCTGCAGGATGCTGTTGTAGCCATGCTGGGTCAGTGCGCCTTCAGTTTGGAATAAATCCCCAACAGTGTCACCATCAAAGCCCCCTCACACCATCACACCTCCTCCCCCATGCTTCACAGTGGGAACCATGCATGTAGAGACCATCAGTTCACAAGACATGAACTGGTGGAGCCAAAGATCTCAGATGTGGACTCATCAGACCAAAGCACAGATGGTCTAACGTCCACTCCTTGTGTTTCTTGGCCCAAACAAATCTCTTCTCTTGTAGCTTTTCCTTAGTCGTGATTTCTCAGCAGCTATTTGACACAAAGGCCTGATTCACACAGTCTCCTCTGAACATGCAGAGATGTGTCTGCTGCTGGAGCTCTGTGAGGCATCTATCTGGGCTCTGATCCGAGCTGCTGTTAACTTGTGATTCCTGAGGCTGGTGACTCGGATGAATGTTTCCTCAGCAGCAGAGGGGACTCCTGGTCTTCCTGTCCTGGGGCGTCCTCGTGTGAGCCAGTTTGATCCCAGTGCTGGATGGTTTCTGTGACTGCACTTGGGGACACATTCAGCGTTTCAGCAGTTTTCTGGACTGACTGACCTTCAGTTCTTAAAGTAATGATGGACTGTTGTTTCTCTCAGCTGATTGGTTCTTGCCATAAGATAAATTCCAGCAGTTGTCAAACAGGCTGTCAGCTGTGCACCAACCTGTCAAATGAACCCTGACAGGCACACCTGTGAGGTGAAACCATGTCAGGTGACTACATCATGAAGCTCACTGAGAGAAGGCCGAGGGTTTGCAGCGCTGTCAACAAAGCAAAGGGAGGAAGCTAAAATATAAACATATTTAGAGTTGTTCTTTGCTACATTACTCCGAAAAACCATCGAATGAGAAGGTGTCCAAACTTTTGATTGGTAGCACACACACACACACACACACACACGGTGTGTTCTGGTTAGGTGCGTGTTAGGAGTGTGTTTGGTTTCTGCACTCTTACAGCCTGTGTGTGTGTGCGTGCTCCTCGGCGTGTTGACCTTACCGCTGTCTGCAGAGATCTGGGAGAGCTGCACGGGAGCGTCCAGCAGCACCTGCCTCTGAGCGCCGCGGTGGTGGTTTCTGAAAGACACAAAGACACACACACCTTCACATTAGCACGCCACCTCTCCCGACGGCCCAGACCCCGCCCACCCAGTCCTCACAGTTTCAGCGTGTTGAACATCTGCAGACAGATGTCTCGGATGTCATCTTCGTTTTTACTGTCAGCTGACACCTCCTGCAGCACGCCGCCGACCGCTTCGTAAACCTCCTCGCTGTCCTCGAAATCCGCCCCGCCGCCATCCAGAACCCCTGAAACACAAACACACCTCAGCAGGAGGACCAGCAGCTCCAGGCTGCGTGTCTGCTCCCGTTCACACACCACGAGGAAGAAGCTGGTGGAAACCCTCCTAATGTCAGAGCCCCCACCAGCTGCCTCTGGGCTGGATCAATCACAGGATCAATAATTGAGTCTCAGGGTTTCTGCTTCCTCTAATGCTGCTTCCGTGTTTCCGCTACCTGTGGATCTCTCAGGCCGTGCTAACCCAGGTTCAGGTCCAGGCGTGCCGGGTTATGCCGTGCTAGCCGGTGTCCCTGCTCTGAGTGCTGTCAACCCGGTTAGCTCGTTAGCTCATTGGCTAAAGAGCAGCCGCTGTCAGGCTAACCCCCGTCGGCTCCGGGCCGGCGGACAGCGGCTCGCTCCCCCCGGACAGCGGCCCGGTGCCCGGCCTCTCACCTGTGATGTAGTCGAACAGCTCCGCGTCGATCTCAGGAAACTCGCTCTTCAGGATGTCCACGTACGTCGCCATGATAGCCGACCCCGAACACCGCCTGGACGCGCATGTGCCGGTATGCGACAGCGCTGTGAACTCTGGGAGATGACGTTTGTGGAGCGGTTGACGTCAGCGGTGAAGGAGCCCCTGCTTTTCTTTTCTTTTTTTTAAGAAAAAAAAAATCCTGTTATTGTCTGAATTCCTGACTTTTCCAGGATGTTACGTCATTTTAAATAAAATAAACTAAACAATAAAAAACCCTCAAGCGTAAACCTGCATTCTCTCTGCTGGCCAGCAGGGCGGCGACTCCTCCTCTTCTTCTTCACTGCATCATGAGCCTCCTCTCAGATCTTCCTCTCCTCCGCCCGCCTGGCAGCTCCATCTTCAGCCGCCATCCTCTGCACATGCTCAAACCTGCTCAGCCTCTGTGACTCTGAGCTATCCCTGTGATGGACTCATGTCCATGCTGCTCACTGAGCACCTCCTCCTCCTGTTTATTAAATTATAATAAAAACGACATGAGTGAGTACAGAGATCTGCTCACCGCAACAAAGCTGGGAATTACAGTAGTACGACAAGTATTACTGCTGTATTAGCAGTAGTATGGTAGCGTGCCAGCAGTATTATACTATTATAAGCACTGTATTACATTGTTAATAGTATTATTGCATTAAATAGTTATAGTACTGTGGTATCAGTAGCAGTATTGTACAAAGCACTGGGCTGTATCTGTTGTAGTATTACAGCATTAGAAGCAGTAAGAGCATTACAAAAGTAATATTATAATAACAACTGTAGTATTGCTGTACACATATACAAATACCTGTCAGTGATCGCCTGCAAAAAATCAGAACACAGTACGATGGGCAGTAATCTTAAAAGAGTATTGGAGTATTTCAGCAGCATCGTGACTGCTCGCCAGGCTCTCTGTTCCAGTGTCTCTGTGGTAGTACTACAGTAATGTAACAGTAGTATTAAGTATTACAGTGGTAGTGAGCAGTGTTGGTCAAGTTACTTGAAAAAAGTAATCAGTAACTAATTACTAATTACTTCCCCAAAAAAGTAATCCCGTTTCTTTACTGATGACTTATTTTCAAAGTAATTAATTACTTAGTTACTTTTTAAAAACATGATTTACAACCTGAATAGGTGATAAAGCGATAGATCTTTCAGCCCAATTCTACTTTTCGACAATCCATCATACAAAATGTAATCAAATGGAAAAATCTCTTTTTAAAACTTGTTTTATTAGTTTTAATCTTTTAACTTTATGCATCAAGCAAAAATTTAATTATATGCAACATTCTCTGACTGGAAGAAATTAGTTTAACATTTAAACCTATTTTCTGCACATTCCAGCTCATAAAATAAAATATTTTTTGTGTTTACACTCAGTCTTTCAAATAGATGCAAGTAAAACACAGCAGAAAATAAATAAAGTCAAAGACTCGGCGGTCCTGTTGCTCTATTTTCACCTGTAAAGCAGGACTGGGGCAGGCGGAGGTTTGCCCTGGTGCAGGTGTGCCGCGGTCAGTGGAAGAATCCACAAGGTTGTCTGTGAATTTCCTTGGCAGCTACTCGGTGCTTGTTGGAAGTTTAGGGGTTTTTTTTCGCTGTAAAAAGAAGTTTTCTTCCCACGCACAGCGGACACTAATGTTTTTGTCACTTTTTATGGAATCAAACTCAAAGTAAGGTCAGTACTTCCACGCTTTAAACGCTGCACGCTCATACTCTCTCTGCACTCGATATATGATTCACTGTTGATCTGCACACAGCTGTTGTCACGAACGGCGCACTCGCTTATGTCACTGTCATGAGACATTCTCACAAAAAAATCATGGTTTTAGTAACGCAGTAACGCAGCGTTCCTACGGGAAAGTAACAGTAATCTAATTACCGTTTTTGCAATAGTAATCCCTTACTTTACTCATTACTTGAAAAAGTAATCAGATTACAGTAACACGTTACTGCCCATCTCTACACAGCAAAATCTCCAGTGTTAAATTAACACTAGAGAGTGTCTATATGGGTCCACTCCTCTGAGTGTTAAATACAACACTATGTTATATGTTTAAAAGTAACCTAGTCAGTTTTGAAGATCAACAATGGCTAACACTGAGCAGTGCTGATTTTCTAACACTGGAAAATAACTCAAAATGTTAGAAATATTCCAGTAATGAGTCTCCTCACTCAATTGTAGTGTTACACTACTAGTATATGGAGCTCAAACACCACAGCGGGTTTAAAGAAGGCCCAACAGCGCCTCCACTTTCTGAGAATCCTCAGAAAAATGGACCTGAAGGAGCTGCTGACCGTCTTCTACCGCTGGTGCATTGAAAGTGTGCTGACGTACTGCACCTGTGTGTGGTTCTCCAGCTGCACCACACCACACAGAAAGGCACTCCAGAGGGTCATCAATATGGCCCAAAAATCATTGGACATCCTCTTCCCTCCCTGAAGGACCTGTACAGCACTCGCTGTCTCAGGAGGGCACGCAGCATCCTCCGGGACTGCACACACCCAGGACACCGGGTGTTTAAGCTGCTGCCGTCTGGCAGGAGGTTCAGGCTGCTGAGGTCCCGAACAAACAGACTCAAGGACAGCTGTTACAACAGGGCAACAGCCCTGATCAATGCTAACAGCTGACCTGACTGGATACCTCCCCGGACTTTTTTTTTTTTTTTTTTTGGGGGGGGGTAAAAACAATAACAATAATAATATTTATATTTATAACAAGGTGCAATAATGACTAATGTGCAATAATAACAGTGTGAAATACACATACAGTTATTCATTTTTATTACTAAGTTAATATACTGTGTTGTATCGTGTCGTGTTACATGTAGTGCCGACGTAGGACAGTTTTCCAACTTCATTGAACTATTGTACTCTATAACTGTGCAATGACAACAAAGAGTTATATATCTTATCTAATAGTACTGTAGTATTGCAGTTTGACTAGTAGTATTACAATAGTACTAAATTATAGTGGTATAGTGATGCCAATATTACAGCAGTACTAATAATACTACAGTAGTATTGCAGCTGCACTATAGCAGTAATAAAGTAGTAGTACTGCAGTAATACTACAGCATTGCTCGCTTCGTCTTGTTGTCCAGCGCCGCAATGCGCATGCTCCGGCCTGGACTTTAGGGTGGGAGTTAGCCGTTAGCACCGAGCTAACAGCCGGAGCGTGTAATGGCGGCCTCGGTGTTGTTGGGCTCTGCGGACAGCGCCGGACTCAGCTTCACCATCGGGGGCGGCGGCACCGGGAATAGTAACGGACTGGGCCCGGCGCCCTGGAACCGTTCTCTGGACCGAGCGCTGGACGAAGCCGCGGCCACCGGGAGCTTGAACCTGAGCGGCAGGAAGCTGAAGGAGTTCCCCCGGTGCGCCGCCAACCACGACCTGACCGACACCACCAGGGCCGGTGAGTGAACCGCACCGGGACCCGGCCCGGCGGCGGGCCGTGTATAGTGGGCCGTGGGCGGTGGCTTAGTCCGGAGTGCTTTGGGGAAGTCGGGTTTGAGGCTGCGGGTAGGCTGGGACACCGTCAGGCCGGTGTTGTGACAAACATCGAACTCAGAAATCGGCACCATGTCGGGGTTCCGCTGCCTTTACCGGGCTCTCCGAGCGGAGAGTACCGGCGCAGACAGGCAGTCACAGTGAATCCGGGGACCGAGCCCGCCGGCAGAGGCGTTTTTGTACCGGACGGTTCGGGTCTGAGCCCGGTAAGCTGCTCTTAGCATGTTAGCAAGGTTAGCGCGGTTACCTGGGTGCTGCCGCCGCGTTTAAAGCTGCGGTTAACGGCTCTCACTGCGGGGAGGCTGAGAGGTTGTCACCTGATCTCAGAGGTGACGGCTCGTGCCGCTTCACCTGCCAGCTTGTTTGTTAGCATGTTAGCTCTGCCCCCGACAGCCTGTAAACACTGCGGAGGAGGCGTGCGGGGTCACCGGGGCGAGGGGAGGCTGACCACCCGCGGGGGGGGGGCTGAAGTCAGAGACTGGGCCCAAAGGTGACCACACACCTGGCTGGCTTTATTTTGTTCGACTCGATTAGATAACGAGCCAGGAGGACACAGAGGCGGCTCCGCCTGCCCGGGCCGGCGTGCCGAGCAAAACAAACGTACAGAACAAACAGCATTGATTATCGATCAGCTGATCGAAGCCCGCCATGCTGATGCTGCGCGTGCTCCTTTCATTCACACTAAATTGCACCCAAACCGATATTCGCTGTACGTAGCCTGCAATGACGTCACAGTTTAACGTGTTTGATTGGGTTTCGTCATCTCCCTGGACATACTCGGGAAGCACGAGACCGGAAACAAACAAACACGAGTGTTTCGCGTGTGTGCCATGAATTGAGTGAGTGCCGCCCAGGTGCGATGCTTGACCAGGCTGATGTTGGATGAGGGGGGAAGACTGCTCCGCGGATCCTGAGCCTTGCAGGATTGTATCAGCACAACAAATGCTTCATAGGCGGGTCTGTGAGCAGTACCTGTCCATACCTGTCCAGGCTCCTCCTCTCTCTGAGCTGAGGCTTCACAGCTGCTTCACTCCTCAGCTCGCTCTGTATCTCTGCTTTAGAGTCACAACATCGCCCATCTCAGAGTATCTCACATTTCTGTGTGTGCAGAGTGAGCAGGGGCCAAGCGTCCCCTCGGCGCTCTGCAGTCCTCGGAGGCGGGTTATGTTCATGTGTGAGCTCTGTGTGTGCGCGGGTCACCAGCAGCTTCAGGAACACGTGTGTGTGTGATCTCGGGTTAACCTGTACCGTGTGTGTGATCTCGGGTTAACCTGTACCGTGTGCGTGATCTCGGGTTAACCTGTACCGTGTGTGTGTGTGTGATCTCGGGTTAACCTGTACCGTGTGTGTGATCTCGGGTTAACCTGTACCGTGTGTGTGTGCAGATCTGTCTCGTAACCGGCTGTCGGAGCTTCCTCTTGAGGTTTGTCTCTTCGTGTCTCTGGAGAGTCTGAACCTGTACCAGAACTGTCTGCGGTCGCTGCCTGACGGCCTGCTCAACCTGCAGGCGCTTACCTACCTGAACCTCAGGTAACACACACAAAGACACACACACCTGTGCAGTTGTGTGCCTCAGGTCTGTTTCATTTATCACGAGCTCCACGCTCTGTCAGACGGCACCAAACAGGAAGTCCTCTGGCATGTCCTCACCTTGTGGCGTGCTTTTCTGTGGGTGACCTGTGGGTGCTGCTCACTGAACCGACGGCTTGAATGCTGCTGATTTTATTGGTCGGAAACCATGAAGCCCACTTTTGGTGTCATCAGCAGGACCAGAAGGAATCTGGAAGCGTCTCCTCATCTTCTTCTGCTTTTTGTCTTCCTCTTCTTCTTCCTCTCTGCTCTTCATCGTCTTTCTTTTCTTTGTCTCATTCTGTTTTGTCTCGTAGTCCTCCTCTTCCTCTGTTCTCTGTCACATGCACACTTGTCACATGTTTACCGATGACAGCTGGATGCCTGTGTCTGTGACCCCGCCCCTCTCTTAATGCCCCTCCCCTCAGTCGGAACCAGCTGTCGGTGCTGCCCGCCGTCGTCTGCGGCCTCCCTCTGAAGGTTTTGATCGCCTGCAACAACAAGCTGGTTTCCCTGCCGGAGGAGCTGGGACAGCTGAGGCACCTCACCGAGCTGGTCGGTCCTCTCACGCCGCACGTCGGCATCCTCGCTGACCGATCGCAGCGCTTATTGATTATCGTTATCTTTGATCGCCCACAGGATGTGAGCTGCAACGAGATCCAGACTCTGCCTGCTCAGGTGGGCCAGCTGGAGGCTCTAAGAGACCTGAACATCAGGAGAAACCACCTGGTCCGACTGCCACCAGGTACACACACAAACGCGTGAAACGATGGTGACCGCTGTGTTCACAGCCTGGAGTCTGCGCTGTCTGTTATCAGTTATTGTTTCTGTATCAGCCGATCAGCTGACTCAGGCCCTGATAAATGACTGCAGGTTAAATTGGAATAAAACACCTGGATCGCGCTGCCAATCTAAGCTCCTCCCACTGAGCTGTCAGTCAGCCCACGGCAGAGGGCATGGCTCAGACCAGACTAACCCACTGATGGGTCTGGTGCTCCTGTGTGAGCGTGGAGCTCCTCCTCCCCCAGTGCACATGCAGACGGGTGAGCTGCAGTTTTTAACCTCTGACCCAAACATCAGTGTCGTGAATCTCCACCCGTCAAAGCAACGTGATTAAAATGGCACGAAGCGCCCGCTGTTGTGTTCAGGTTTCAAAGCGGCCGCGGCATTTCCTGCTATCTTTCCAAAGAGCTGCTCTCTCTCTCACAGCTCAGTCGCCGCCACATTTCTCTGCTTGTCTCGACTCGTCTGTGAACTCCTGAGCGAGTTCTGACGGCGAGTCAGATTTCGTTTTTTTACAGCTGAGTAGTAAAATCCTAGAACAGGCGATCCACAGTTTTCACCTGACGTCAGAGCTACGGGGACACGCCCACCCAGCAGGTAAAAACAGTATAGTCGTTTGCACGTCTTTGAGTTTAACCGAATGGCAAATCACACCAATCGCTGACGCTCCACCGCGACCCCGGCGGTCAGCACAGCTCGTTTAAACTCACTTATCCACCCAGATCAAAACCAGACATAGCGGTCAGTCCCGGCAGCAATGCGAGGCGATACTCCACGCCACGTTCAGGGATCTGAACGTGCCTGGGCGCAATGTAGATCCACAGCAGTCATAGGTCGTCTTGGTTTCTTTAATTTTCCTCCAGGATGATGAGACAGTAAAAAACACGTGCAGTACTGCCAATTGTCCACTAGTGGCCATTAGTAATAATTAGTAGTATTTAGGTGTGCCCCGCCTTTCGCCCTATGGTAGCTGGGATAGGCTCCACCCCTCAAAAGAACGGATGGAACCATAAGAAGAAGAGAATTGAGTCATTGTGTTGTCAAACCTGGGAAGTGAAGCGTGATGGCTCGTGGAGTAATCTGATTGGTCGTCCCTGCAGAGCTGGCCGAGCTGCCTCTGGTGCGTCTCGACTTCTCCTGTAACAAAGTGACCTCCATCCCCGTCTGTTATCGCCGCCTCACGCAGCTGCAGACCATCGTCCTCGACAACAACCCGCTGCAGACCCCGCCCGCTCAGGTACGCAGGAAGTGACCTCGCAGGCGTCCCTGTGCAGGTGTCGGTTCAGAGCTAACGTCTGCTTCCTGTCTGCAGATCTGCATTAAAGGGAAAGTTCACATATTTAAGTACCTGAATCTGGAGGCCAGCAAGACGACGCCGGACCTGCCCGAGTACGACAGACGACCTCTGACCTTCAGCTCCTGGTCTGCGCGCGCGCACACACACACACACACACACACACACACACACACACACACACACACACACACACACACACACACACACACACACACACAAAAGCTGCTGCTCTTTCACAATAAAAGCCTTTGACTCTCTCACTTTGCCCCATCAGTGTGGATGAGCTTTACCCCGGGCGTCCCTACGGAGCGCTCGACTCCGGCTTCAACAGCGTCGACAGCGGAGACAAGAGATGGCTGAGCAACGAGGTCACACACACGCACACAAACACAGACAGTGTTTCGTCACGGCAGCCTCGATGTTCTGTTTTCTTTTAGTTTAATGAGTCGACGACACGTTTCCTCCATCTTGACCCCTGTTGACCCCTGACCCTTTAACAGTGGAGGATTTTTACATGAACTGTGCTGTAGCAGATAAATGTGTGGTTAGCGTGGCTCACACCAGGGCGAGCCCGTCAGGCATTGCTAAACGATCAGAGCTGTGCCGACCCACAGAATAATAAGCCCACCCATCGCAGCCTGCTGGTGTTGAGCCGCTGATTTCGCTCCTGCTCGAGCTCCGTTTGCAGAAACCGCGCTGTCTCCTCTGTGCAGGCCTCAGAGGAGCTGTCGGAGCTGCCGCAGCGAGTGGCCGACATCAGCCGAGACCAGAGGCAGCGAGGAGGCGCGGCGGGAGGAGCGGCACTGCCTAATGGCACATGTGAGCGTTTCTCTGATCTCACATCAGTTTAGAGGTTGAGGCGGTAAAACAAACGCACCTGAGCCTGGCACACTGCTGAGGTAGATGAAGCCGAGCGTGTTAGTGGAAGGTTGGCTCCGGCTACTTCAGCATCATCAATTCAGATCAGTGTGACGTGGCTCATGGTTAGGACAGGTGAAACTGGTAGAAGCTCTCACCTGCACAGACGTCTCCATCAGCTGGTTCGAAGTTACGCTCCACAGCTGCCAGCCAGTCGGAATCCAGAGTACTCAGAGTGAATGTGGTGAGTGATGGAGCTGATTGGTGCTTCTCGTCTGGATCGTCTCCTCCTCTGTGTGTGTGTCAGATGGGGAGTTGGAGCAGATCGACTTCATCGACAGCTGTGCGGGTGAGGAGGAGGAGGAGGAGGGGAGGAGTCGTGGGGGAGGAGACAGGACCAGCCTGAGCTCTCAGTTCATGGCTTACATCGAGAGACGCATCACCAGAGAGGTGAGAGCTCCGCCCACAGGAAGTCACACCTGCGACTCACATGCACCCCACAATTGCTTGTCGTCTTTTAACTACAGTCTTTACAGTAAGCCTTTTTACACAGACTTCTGAAAGGTCAAAGGTCGAGTCTGTCGGTGGTTTGAGGTATAAACTGATAATTGTGGTGTAAAACCTGAGCTTTATTGTGAAAAGCCTGTGTGACTTCCTGTCTCTGTGCTCAGGGTTCTCCTGTGAAAAGCGGCTCTTCGAGGATGGAAGACCCGAGGAGACACAGCAGGTACGGTCCTCGTTCACCTTTATCACACCTGCTCTTTTCACTTCCTGTCTGGCTTCCTGTCTCGCTTACTGTGTCAACTCCTGTCCCTCAGGGGTGGAGTCGATAGCGCCGCGGCCGCATCTGGCTCACACGGACAGGTAAGGCAGTCCATGGGGTGGCTGTAGCTCAGGTGGCAGAGCAGGTCAGCCACTAATCAGAAGGTCGGTGGTTCGATCCCAGGCTGCATCCTGGCTGCATGCCAAATGTCCTTGGGCAAGATACTAACCCCGTGTTTGCCTACTGGTGGTGGTCAGAGGGCTCGGTGGCGCCAGTGTCCGGCAGCCTCGCCTCTGTCAGTGCGCCCCAGGGCAGCTGTGGCTACAATGTAGCTTGCTATCGCCAGTGTGTGAATGTGTGTGTGAATGGGTGGATGACTGAATGTAGTGTAAAGCGCTTTGGGGTCCTTAGGGACTAGAAAAGCCATTTACCATTTACCTGTGAGGTAGAAGCTGAGCACAGCTGCAGCAGCACTGACGGTCTGTGTCCTCAGAGAGGCGGCGTGGAGAGGATGAGGAGGGAGGCGCAGCTTGCCGCCATGAGGTACGACGAGGAGCGGCAGAAGAACCGCTCGCTGCAGAGGGACAACGTGAGCGGACACGCCAAGGTACGAACGGTACCAGTTTAACTGGTGACGGCACGTTATTGATCGCTGATCAGCTGTTATTGATCGAAACTCTGTTGATGCTTTTCAGCATAAAGCAGCTCCGAGTCCCACGAAGG
The DNA here is from genome assembly GCF_057381915.1 of Diplotaxodon limnothrissa. NCBI lineage: Eukaryota > Metazoa > Chordata > Actinopteri > Cichliformes > Cichlidae > Diplotaxodon > Diplotaxodon limnothrissa. The sequence continues at coordinate 42,085,648 of NC_140609.1, read as the reverse complement.
CCAGTCCTGACACAGAGGTGAGTCTGTGTGTGTGTGTGAGTCTGTGTGTGTGTGCATGTGTGTGTGAGTCTGTGTGTGTGAGTCTGTGTGTGTGTGCATGTGTGTGTGAGTCTGTGTGAGCGTGTGTGTCTGTGTGTGTGAGCGTGTGAGTCTGTGTGTGTGAGTCTGTGTGTGTGAGCGTGTGTGTGTATGTGTATGTGAGTGAATCTGTGTGTGTGAGCGTGTGAGTCTGTGTGTGTGAGTCTGTGTGAGCGTGTGTGTGTGTGTGTGTGTGTGTGTATGTGAGTGAATCTGTGTGTGTGAGTCTGTGTGTGTGAGTCTGTGTGTGTGTGTGAGCGTGTGTGTGTGAGTCTGTGTGTGTGAGTCTGTGTGTGTGTGTGAGCGTGTGAGTCTGTGTGTGTGAGTCTGTGTGTGTGAGTCTGTGTGTGTGTGTGAGCGTGTGTGTCTGTGTGTGTGAGCGTGTGTGTCTGTGTGTGTGTCTGTGTGTGTGAGCGTGTGTGTCTGTGTGTGTGTGTGTGTGTGTGAGCGTGTGTGTCTGTGTCTGTGTGTGTGAGTCTGTGTGAGCGTGTGTGTGTGTGTGAGTGAGTCTGTGTGTGTGTGTGTGAGCGTGTGTGTATGTGTGTGTGAGTCTGTGTGAGTCTGTGTGAGCGTGTGTGTATGTGTGTGTGAGTCTGTGTGAGTCTGTGTTGAGCGTGTGTGTGTGTGTGAGTGAGTCTGTGTGTGTGTGTGTGAGCGTGTGTGTATGTGTGTGTGAGTCTGTGTGTGAGTCTGTGTGAGTCGGTGTGTACCTCTTTGTGAACAGGTGTTGTTAAATGATGTAATAATAATAATTCGTGATTGGTTTGATGGAATCAGAGTCATAACGTTTCACTTCCTGTGTCACTTCCTGTAACGATGGAGGCGTGTGATTCACTTGCTGATGATTGGTTGGCTCAGAGGTAAACATGGTGCTGTGTGAGGCTGACAGAAAAACGCCGGCGAGTGTGGGCGCGATTAGTCGGTCGGTTTTTATCGGCACGTGCGTTCACTTTCAAACGTCTAACAAAGATAAATGAAGACATGGAGGTCAAGGGTCATCCTGTCGGGGTCAGGCCTGTCTCGTAAGTTAACCCCGCCTCCACAGCCCATGGTGACCCAGGGCGACTCCCGCTCCCTCACTCGCTGATCTGTCCCATCTGACCGGTGCTGAGAGCTGAGAGTGTTTCAAACTGTGGAGCCAAGCACGCATGACCTCTGACCTCTGACATGGGAGCAATGTGGAAAATCGTTTTTGTTCCAAATATCTGAGAGAAAACGTAAAGCTGCACGACTCAGCAGGTAACGATCTTCTAATAGCGATGGTTATTAGAAGCTCGCACAGTGAGTCTAGCCCCGCCCCTGTTTAAACCACACCCCTCATTCGCCACGCTCTCACCTGTATGTTAGTATTTGTTAATGTGTTTATGTGTCTGTGGTGTCTGTTTGTGCGCTCAGAACGTCTACCCCTCCCGACGCTCCACCCACACAGACGACTCCGCCCTGTTCATGGTAAGAGTATGGCCCCACCCCCAACAGCTACTAACTGATTTTCAGAGCAGGGTCGCTCGGGTTTGTGTGCAGAAGCGTTTGGAGGACAAACTGCGTCCGCACTGCGTTTCCTCATCGTGCTGTTATTTTGTAAATATATTTATCAGCTGCTCAGTGTTGTGGTCTCGGCTCGAGCACGTGAAACTCGTCTGGGTGTAAATATGTTTTACGTGGTTGATTATCGGGTTCGTTTTCATCTCGTGGTTGGCTTCTCGCCGCTGTATGAACCACGTGAACCGGCGGCACGGTCAAAGTTTTGATGTCGTGACATGGAGGAGCTCCAGATCAGTGACAAACTTGAATGAAGGTTAAAGGTCGAGGTGAGAAACGAGCTCTCATTTTAGCGTTACGCAGACAGACGTGTTTCTCTCTGTGGATCACTTTGACCCCACGCTCGATCGCACTGGAGCCGTGTTAGCCTGTGTTAGCAGAGCGCTCTTATTTTGAAAAAGCACACAAACCCGAGGGATTCTGAGGACTGAATCAGCATGAACACACCTGTCCACCTTTCCTCTAAGCCCCACCCAGCACCACCTGTCCTTATCCTCTCCCTTTACCCCTTTCCTATCTACTCCTCTGGGCTCTGAGTGGCTACTGTGACTGTGGTGATGACATGTTAGTCTATAAAGGGTCACACGGCGCGTCCATAAACTGGTTTAAACTGGTTCAGGAGTAACCCGAGCAGCAGCGGTTACTCTCTCAGGTTCAGTTTGGTCTCTTTTCAGCATCTACTTCCTGTCACATGGTGATGTTTGTCTCCGCCCAGCAGAGACCCTCGTTGTGAACTTTAGTTTAACAGTCTGGCCGCTCTGCTTCTGTAGCATCATCACGTGTCAGCTGACCTCATTGTTCTCTAAACATCACCGACGGTGACGGCAGCGCTCGCAAATCCTTAGAAAAACTTTATTGTCACAGCCAGGAGAACAAACACTGATCGTCTCACTGGAGCTGAAATCGTTGGACCTAGAGGTGATTAACGCTGTGGGTGTGTCCCGTGAGCATCGGCACTTCCTGTGGAGAGACTGAGGTGGTAAAGTTTGTGCGACGCGTTTCCTGAACCTGCCGAGCTGTCGGAGCTTAAATTCACTGAAACAGACGATGAGCTGAAAGCACCTGCACGTCATTAACACCTGAATCTCTGCATTAACTACTTCTTCTTCTCTTCTTCTTCTTCCCCTTTTCTTTTTTCCTCATCTTCACTTCCTCCTCAGTTTGATCCTCCCCCTTTCTTTTTATCTCCGCCCTCGCCACCTTCCTTCCTGTCTGTCTGCGTGTCTGTCAGTGTGTCCTGGTGTTTGAGATCGACTTTGACACAAACACGATAAAGAGGCGACCTGGCTCACACAGACAGGTGACACACGCCTTCCACGCGTCCGTCCCTGCTGGACGCAACGTTCACTGACATCACTGCTCTTCCTTTCTTTTTATTTGGCCCCTCCCCTGTCTGTCTGTGTCTCAGTCTGTGGCTGGACTGTCTGTAGACGGCTGTTATTCTCACACTTCTGATAGCGCCACCTCCTGTCTGCTGCAGGTACTGCACTGTGCATGCTGCACTGTGTCCGCATGCTTGACCTTCAAAGTGAGGCAGTTTCTAGGAGGCGGAGTCAGCGGTTTGTCGTTACAATATTTCATTAGCAACACCAGGTGTCACTGGGCCTCATTCGCAAACCTTGGACAGGTAAACGTGGGACGGTCCTTTGAGGTGTCTCGCTGCACGTCGTTTCTCTTTGGTCCGTTTCAGTTTGCAAAAAGTCGAAAAAACCAAAACAAACGTGGTGATGTTAACGGGGCCGAACGGCGTTGGACATGGCGACGATCGTAGACCAGTCTTCTGTCAGGTGCTGCCTGTCTGCTGACTTCCTCCTTCTCTTTCCGTTGGCGCTCAGGTCTTTTTCTTTTCGTTTTTCCACGAGTCTCAGGCTACGTCCACACGTACCCGGGTATTGTTGAAAACGCAGATTTTTCTATGCGTTTGCGCCTTTCGTCCACACGTAAACGGCGTTTTCGGTCACTGAAAATGGAGATTTTCAAAAACTCAGTTTTTGCGTTTACGTGTGGACGAGGTAAACGCAGAAAACGCAGTGTCAAAGGTGTGCGCCTTTTTTGACGTCACACTGTGCGCCACGTTGTTTCGGTGAAATGAATTTCTACAACACTGTTACTGTTACTCTGCAGTGTTTACATGCGTACACACACACAGTTACTGTCCCTCCACACAGACGACTCAGTTCTGCTTCTATGCCCCATCTTTGTTTACTCTTTCCCACCCAGGCTTATCGACTTCTGATTGGCCAACATTTCTACACGGCTAGAGATATAGCTGCTGTTCCTAGCAGCGTTTTCCTTCGTGTTTGGCTTTTATGTGTGAACGGGATTTTTTTGTATAAACGAAAACGGAAAATCTTCATTTTCAAAAATACCCGTGTACGTGTGGACATAACCTCATTGTGTTTCAGTCCGGTGTTTTTAACCGCTGCCGTGGAAGCCGAGCGTCCTCTGGCGTTCTTTCTCATTAAAGTGAGAAATGACTGCGATTCGCTGTCGTGTTGTTCATGTTTCACGTGTGTGATTTTGCTGACGCGTGTTCGGTGAATGAGGCCCGGTGTCCACTGCAGGACGTCCCAGTTACAGACGTCATTTCACTGTTTCAGGAAAGAAGTGGTCTCGGCCCCGCCCCCAGAGCAGCTGTTTTTGTTCAGTCACATGATCAGAAATACCTGTGAAGAGTACCTGAGTGATTCCACTGAATGTTAATCAGTATTTTACCTGAAATGACATCATTAGCGTTGACACACCTGAGCAGCCTGGAGCTAGCAGCACACCTGAAGCTCGCTGCCTCGCACTGACCTCCAGGTGTGTCCAGCTGTGTGACTGTGTTGTGTTGTCCCACAGGGTGAGGACCGAGCTGCTCTCTCTCCTACAGGTAAGACCGACAGTTTACCGAAGCCCCTCCCCTCCCCAGTGTTCGCCTGCCTCCCGCTCACACCTGGATTTTCTCTTCTTTCAGCCAATCAGTCGCCGTCTTACCCCAGCTCGGGGGGCGTGGCCTCCTGTCGAACTACCAATGTGCGGCCAGAGAGCTTCCTGTTCCGGCTCGCGCAGAGGGAGGAGAAGAGGAAAGGTGAGGTCCTGTGGGGGTGTGTCCTCAGCCTCACTCACCTGTCAGGTGTGCTCTGTGTGACTGCTGTTCCCTCTCTGTCCTCCAGGTGACACCTCTGCTCCTCCGAGCCAAGAGGAGGCTCCCGCCGCTCCTCCTCTTGCTGCAGAGGACGTCGAGGTGGTGGAGCAGCTCAGGAAGGTGCGTACCTGGACTCACCTGGGTGGGTTACCTTGTTCACAGGTGACTGATCAGCCCTCTCTCTCCCTCCAAGAACATCGAGGCTCGTCTCAAAGTGTCACTGCCGAGTGACCTGGGAGCAGCCCTGACGGACGGCGTGGTTCTCTGTCACCTGGCCAATCACGTGAGGCCGCGGTCCGTCCCCAGCATCCACGTCCCCTCCCCTGCCGTGGTGAGTAAAGTGTTAATGTGTGCGCTGCTGTTCAGGTGTGCCCCGCTGACTGTCCCGTCTGCCCGCAGCCCAAACTCACCATGGCCAAGTGCCGCAGAAACGTGGAGAACTTCCTGGAGGCGTGTCGCCGCATCGGAGTCCCACAGGTACCATGCACACCTGAGCGATGAACGAACAACAGCAAATCCAAATGTTCCCCATCAGTCCTCCTGCCAGACGAGCCGATGCCTTTAATGAAACGGGGCCCGCTGGGGTTTTTATTGAGAGTGACCTTTGACCCCGGCTCGGAGATTTCAGACACGGGTTCGGCCTCTGCTGCTGACGCTGTCATTAAATCTCAGTGCGATCTGCAGCACGCCGCCATGACTGATGGGGCGGGGCTGGGTAGTCATAAATACGCGTGCGGTTTATCATAACGAACCAACCAATCGGGCTGGACGACTGATGGTGAAGTTTGAAGTTTCTTCTTCTACTAACGCCTCTCTTCCTCTCTGTCATCGTCCCGCCTCTCATCGCTCCCTTCCTCCTTCCGTGCGTCTCTCCTCTGTTCTTCCTCCACCGTGTCCATCTCACCCAACACGCACGCACTCAGGACCATCTCTGTTCAGTGGGCGACGTCCTGGAGGGGAAAGGGGGCGGGGTTTATGCCACAGTGGAGGTGCTGCTCTCCATGGCTCCTCCCCTGGTCAGCCTGTCCCCTCAGGTCCAGTTGGCCGGCTTCGCCCTCTTTTACCTGTCTGTCATGTCGGTGCTGTGTGCCATTTATGTGCACTTGGCGCCGCACGTCTGACGCCGAGCGAGCCGAGGGCGATCTCGCCAAGTTGCACGCAGCGGGCGTGAATTTATCCCAGCAATGTCCCCCTCAGAGTCTCCGTTCACCACAGTGACGCAGGAATCCTGCCCTGGATCTGTCGTAGTACTGCCACCTTTCAGGTTACGTTAGTTTAGCACAAAAACTGGGCCGAGGAGAAGAGCCTGGCTGCGATTGGTCCGTCTGTCTCCTGACGTGTGCAGCGCGTCTAGTCTGTAGACACGCCCATCTGCGGGACCTGACGCTGCTCCTGAGGCTCTGATCCTGGCCCTGTAGACGTGTTCAGGTCAAAGGTGAAGACTCAGATCAGCGTGGGGCGATGCTCGCCACTCGAGTTAGAGCGTCTGTCATCGGCCAATCAGCTGTGGGCTCAGAGGAACATCCGAGCGAGTTCACTCCAGCAGCTGGATCAAATGCTCTCCCATATGCTTTGAAATCATCCATAAGCCGTTCCTCTCTCACCTGTACAGGTGTGCGTGTCGCAGCCTCCTTGCTGATTAACAGAAACATTTTCTGCTGACGACGATGAACATCCAGCCCCCCCCCCCCCCCCCCCGTGACCCTTTGAGTGACCGATGCTCCGCCCAGTGGGCAGGTAGAAGGCGTGAGGCACAGCAGAGTTGAGTGTTTGAGCCAGAGGACCATGTGACCCCTCAGTCGGACCTGGACGATCCCCCAAAGCTCGCCCTCACGCTCGCGTCCTGCCTGTTGGCGTTCTGCCCCGTGCCTTACGTTCCATTTTTTACTGTTTGAAGTGTCAGCCCCTCCCATCAGAAACACGTCTCCCTGGAAACGACCTCTGAGCACCACATCAGCATTTCACATGTGGTCTGATGCCTGCATTGACCTCCCGGGTGGCTCTCCGGTCGAAGCGCAGGAACCTTCAGTGTCACCTGTACCGAGGCTCTGGAGACTCCTCCCACTGCAGGACTAGCAGCAACCCCCACAGGTGTGCAGGGTCAGGACACCGACCTGTGATGGCCTCGCCATCGCTCTTATGTTTGTGACGGTGGAAACTCGAGCAGAACAAAGAGGCATCCTGCAGTGGGAGGGGACTCGGCCTCAACGTGGGCGGGTTTCCTGTGGCTCCAACCGGCCGGAGCACGCCGAAGCGTCACAGGATGGGATTGTTCTACGATGAAGAGTGAGGATGAGGATGTCTGAGTGTTTTGTAGACCTGTGCCTCTGCTCTGTTCCTTTTAGAGCTCCATCAATAAAGTTCAGTAAAGCCGCTCGACTCACTTGTCTGTCTTTCAAACACACCTGGAGGTCTTTGCCTCCTGATTGGTTTGTTCCATCGATGCTAGCAATGGCCGCTTCATCCTCTTCACAGAGACCCGACATCAGGTAACACAGTCAAGGTGTAAACTGATGTCAGCACATTAATTTCATGCTTCATACTCGCCTGCAACCCACCGACACTGGACTGGTGTCCTAGTGGAAACCAGCTCCTGCCACTGCAGTCGGTCCACTGGTGTGGCCCAGGACACCTTAGCAGAGCTTCTAGCACGCGTGTTGTGAAGATGACGACAAGGCAGTGCCTTATTCTTCCTCCACCAGCAGGGGGTGCTCCCCTCTCTGTAAGCATGAGTGCGTGATCCTGATCCGAGCTTCCTGACAAGTTTGTGCTGCAGTCGCTGCTTTCAGGCCTCACTGAGCTAAACTCGGAGGTTATTGTTAGTCAGGTGATCGATTAACCTCAGTGCTGATAAACTCCCATGTTTCCTAGCTGTGTGGAAGGTGTGCTGATTGGTGCGTCACCGTGCAAATGTGTTGGAGTTTAAATCTGTACGTGTTTGATGGCAGCCGGCTCAAAACTGACACCTGCCGCTGTGGCACTACACTTCCCATCCGCCTCTTACTTCCTTCTGTCTCCGCCCCCGTCTTTGGCCCACAGCCTTCTGTTCAAAGCTCTCTCACCTGTCTGCTTCCATCTGCACGCCCCGCCCCTTCTTTCCTCCTCCTCCTCCATCATTTTTGCCGTTCCTTGTTTTCATCCTTGCGTTGCCATGGTTTCAGTTATTTTACCTGTTGATTTCGTTTTCCATCCGTTCCCCCTGCCCCTCGCTGTGTCTTCTTCTGTGGTGTTTGTCTGTGCAGAGTCAGTTGTGCCTTCCTCTTCACATCCTGGAGGAGCGAGGGCTACCCCAGGTGGCCGTGACCGTCGGCGCCCTGCTCAACCTGGCCCCGCCCCGACACTCCAGCACCACAGCGACCCCCACGACGCCATCAACCCCACCGGGGCCGTCTGTCACCATCTAGCCATATTTGCACCCCATTTGTACCAGCCAATCAGAGCTAAGCGTCTCTTAAAGCCTGCATGATGTCATCAGAAAGTGTCCGAAGCTCCTGCAGCAGGGGGCTGGCACCGACATAATACCACAGTGACGGGTTCTGAGCTCCTATTGGTCAGTGCTGTATGTATGGAAGCCCATTTCGGGGGGGGATGCTACCCAATGACCTCGGCTGAAATGAATTTTAAAGTAAAAGATGAATCGAATATTTAAGGTCGTGTCTGAATGACAAAAAAATATTTCACAGGTGAGACCTTCAGGCACCTCATAGGTGCAGGTTCAATTCCCCACGGCCACTTCCTGCCCGCTCTCTGCTGACTAATAAAGGCTCAGCGCCCCCAAAATACAAAGTAGAGTAAAACGTTCAGACGTTTGCAGCAAGTGTGTTTCCATTTGTGGGCAGAAATGGGCTTCCATCCCACCTGTGCCGTCGCTCTGCAGGTGAGGGAGTGGCTGATGGGCAGTGATGGAGACGAGTCGAGCTGAACTGATCTTTACTCTTGCTGCAAGGTTTGTTAGAAATCAGCTTCTCACAGGTGGAGGTTTCACTCTGGACCTATTACACTCATCACAGATGACAGAGCCGCAGAGCAGACCAGATAGGAAGGAGCAAATAATCTGACCAGATTTTAATGCTGTACCTGGTGTAGGCGGAGCTAATCTACTCCATCTGCTGATTATTACAAGTGATAATAATGAGTGCCCTCACCGTGAAACCACATCTGCTTGTGTTTGAGCAGCGGTCCAAAGGAAATCCTCCACGTGTGACAAGGCGAAAAGATAGAAGCTTACCACCTTTGACCTTTGCCCCCTGAGTCTGAGGTAAAGAAGGTAAAATGATCCTCTGATGTCAGAAAAATAACCCAGAGGCAAAGTGGGAGGTGGTTTATTCTACTTGTCAAGTTTTCTAACGGGTGAATCCATGCAGTTCAACAGCTGTGTGACATTAGTTCTACATGCATTTGGTTACCTGTGTAGGCGGAGCTTAGAAACTAATATGCATAATTATTGAGCCAGTGTTAAACACAGATGACTCAAAACCATAAAACTCTGTTAGGTGGATCGTTCTGCTCATTCCAACGTTATCTCTCACAGAGCGGCTTAGCATGAGTCCCCATCATCTTGAGCCTCAGCTCAGCCGCTGTCTCACACAAGCCGGTTTAGCTCCTCCGCCTTTAAACGTGCTTTATTCTGATTGGCTGTATCTCACAAGCAGAAGACTTGAACAACAGATGGGTGGAGCTTTTCTCTGTGACATCACACAGATCAATGAATAGAAAAAAAACCCTCATAATTCCCAGTAGCTGCAGACACACTGAACTTCCTGTTTAACATGAACATTTGCCACAGAAACAGGAAATGAGAAAGGGAAAAGCACTTTAATTTAAAAAAAAAAAAGTATTTCATGTTCTCAGTAACATCTGATTGATCAATAAAGTCTGAAACTGTCCGGTCTGCACACTGAGATACAGTTGCAGTGCTACTAAAGGCTAACGGAAGCTAACAGCAGTTTTGTTTTGTTTAAATAACACTAATGTATCTTGTGGCTAATATAGCTTAAAGTTAATATTGGCAAAGATAAACTTATTGTAAGCTACATTTAATGGCTAGCGGTGACCTAGCTAAGATGAGTGTGCTTAGTTTAAAATAATAATAATAAAGAGAAAACTATTCCCAGATTACCCATCGCTAACAGTGACGATTCTGAATTTGCTTCAGTCTGAAAATGTAACTGACTGTTAAGGCTAACACTATTAAAACAGAGTAAATGTGTTGGATCACGCTGATCATGCTTGTCATGTTTGCAGAGACACAGGCTGATACTTACGTAGCAGTCTGTTAACAGAAACCAGCTAGCTGGAAGACTAGCTTGAAATAGGTAGCTATAAAAGTATCGTGATGAGTTCAGACTTAACATGAACTACAGCTAGGAAGTGGCCTAAGCTAACGAGTAAGCAGTAGTCTAAAATTGAATAGACTCTCTGCTATCTCTGGGTAAGACTATAATAAGACTAACTTTATGAACTGTTAGATAACAGTACTTAATATTATATATGTGACACAGTTAGCTTTAAAAATACTGACATTTCAAAAGTTCCGTAACTATTTTAACATGGCTACCTGCTGAAGAAAGCTAACACTAATGGTACTCTTATGTCGAGCTAACCACAGAAGGTAGCTAAGATAAAGTCAGGTAAAGCTAACAGCTTGTTTCTAATCTGAAAACGGTCGACGATCGCTTAGTTTATAGCATGATTGCTAAATGCTAATGTTACAGTAGTGGGTTTGATCGTGCCCAGTATTGTCAAAGAAATTATTTATTTTTCCTTTTTGTTTTTTTTTATAGTTTATTTAGTTTTATTTATTTTTTTATGCTTTTAGTTTTGCTTTAGGGGGCGGAGCCTCTGCCAGTCTTCCATTGTGGGGCACTCACCCAAATGTGAGCTACTTGCTAACAGTAAATAATATCCCAAAAGAAGCAGCAAGGACAAAGTGTGGTTCAGTTTGGCTCTGTTCGTCTCCAACTGTCCTTATTATGGTAAACACCTTCATCTCGCCGCTGATGAAGAGGAGGATGTCGTCTGTACAGTTTTTACTCATGTCCTTGTGATTTAGGTCAATCATGTGACCTGGCTTTGTGATCACCTGATCAGACCTTTGTCACGTGTGCAGCTGAAGGCGACTGGGTGGTTTCTGTTGCATGCTGGGACATTTTTCACCTTGTAAAGGTGGCCCGACTGTTGTGTACAAATATATCCTGTAAATAGAAATTTACTGATGATGCTCTGTATATGAGGCCGAAACCTGGGTGTTACTACGACAACAGAGATGTTTGTGTTGCCATGTCAACAATGGGGGGAGGGGGGGGGGATTTCTTCTCCTGTCAGTGAAGTAAGCAAACAGCTGCTGTACTGTAATTTTATTTATAAAAGTTCGTCTTGACAACAGTGATCAAAGCAATACCTGCTCAGCGTCTCACTCCAACTGGAGCTCCAAAAGGCTCCAACTGCACAAACACAGTCAGGAGGTGCAGCTCAGGTGAAGCAGACTGCTAGCAGCTACAGCCGCTTGTGTCACCATCCACCTGTCAGGCAGAAGCCACACCCCTAATAATGCAAACGGGTGTCATGAAGGGGCCAGACCCTTTGTGTATCAGGCTGTAAACATGTGTGTGGGGCTGACTCACTGCTGCCTCTGCTGGACATTAGAGGAAATGCAGCACACATCCTGCCATCCTACAGTGGGCGTGGCCTCTGTGTACAGTGATGTCATGAATCTGAGCTGCTGCTGCTTCACTAACCGGAGGAGAAGACTGTGTTTATAATTTAAACTGTAAAGATGAGTAAAGGGGGCTGGTGCTGTGTTCAGGTGGCGTAGGACATCAGCATGCTGACACTACACTAAACACTTGCTGAAGCCTCACTTTGTTTCTCAGTCACCTGAACAGAGCACAAGAGCACAACTTGAACAACCTGAATTATGACAAGTAGGCTGGGCCCCGCCTCCTGAACCACCTCCACCAATCAGCTCATCTTAACTGGACTCACCTGAGATCTGAGTGAACCTGATGGGGACAGGTGTGGTGGCTTAGAGGTTTCAGAAAGGTGATGGTGTACAGATGTTTTCTTCTTCAGGCGCTCGTCTTGTGGCAGCAGCGGGTCACGTGACGTGGGCGGCTGTTTTTCCACTTGTGTGTTTTTGCTGTTTCAGTCATAAAATAAATAGAATGTGGCTTTGATGCTTTTATTGTCTCAACACCGCACACAGGAAGTGGTGAAAAACATGTGGCCAAAAAACAAGAACACCATCAGCTGATTGTGTTCATACTGTAAATGTTTCCTATGTTTTCTGTTTTTCTCTCCTTGGTGTTTTTTGTTTTTGTTTCTGTGAATAAAGTAGAAATATTTGTCACAGGTGAACGTCACGTCTGCAGCTCTGTTCCCGGGTCAGGACGCTGCGACAGGAAGTGCAGTCTAATATAACGTAACACCGGTTTGTGACTGAAAGTATTCATGACTCCTCTGGAGAACAATAATCATGTTTCACGGTAGGATTTTGTGACATCTTTTCAAAGTATGTTTGGAAATCAACCAAGCGACAGCGTGTCACATCAGGGCTGTTTATGAAGAACAGTCTAACTTCACATTCTTTAATGACACGCAGTGTGTGCTCTCATTGATGCTGTGGTGTCCTGGAGTGAGGTGTTCTTAAACAGCGTGGTTTATTACAGGACGTGCGGCAGCGTCCTCACAGGAAGCCCTGAGGCCCCAGATAACATTGTGCTTTAAACTGTGTCATATCAGACGCAATAATCACACCTCCCAAATACTTGGCTCTGAATTTCGCATTTATTTAAATTCAGCTTTAAGCCTAAATCTTCAAACACTTTGGCGACAGTGGGAAGGAAAAACTCCCTTTTAACAGGAAAAAACATCCGGCAGAACCAGGCTCAGGGAGGGGCGGGGCCATCTGCTGTGATTGGTTGGGGTGAGAGAAGGAAGACAGGATAAAGACATGCTGTGGAAAAGAGACAGATTAATAACAGGTGAGAACAGAGAGGGCAGCATCATCAGCTCACTGGAAGGTTCAGAAGGTGGTCAGCTGGTAAGGAGCGACGGCCCAGCCCTGTTGTTGACGATGAAGGTCATCTGTTTAAGGAGTGAGCTGTTGATCAGTCTTCACGGATCAGTGGGCAGGTGTGTAACCTGAGCCTCAAACACCTGCTTCACTGTGAGATGAAGCAGAGCTTTAACGTCAGGCTGTTTGAGCCTCCACCAGTTATCTGGTAAAATGGCCATGTACCATCTGGTGGTGACCTGACTGCCAGCTCCATGGATCACTTTCGATGTCGAGGTCCATGTGAAACAGAGAGCTGATGATTTCTTTCCTCTGGTTGCAGGTATGCCCCAGGGACCTGTCCTAGGGCCCCTTCTTTTCATCCGCTTGGACACATTTTCGTAAATACAATATTCACTGTTTCACTGTTATGTTGATGACACCCAGCTTTATTTGTCCACTAAACCTGATTCTGCTCTCCCCCCGTCCTCCCTCACCCTCTGTTTAGCCAAACTAAATTCGCGGTTCTCTTACAATTTTCTCAAACTCAATAGTAACAAATCTGAGCTCCTCCTAGTCGGCACTAAACAAACGCTATTCACAACTAATAGCTTTTCTATTACAATCAATAACTCGCCGGTCTCCGTTTCCCCATTTGTGAAAAATCTGGGTGTCATCCTTGATAGCACTCTATCTTTTAACTCCCACGTCAATGACATCACTGCATATTTCCAACATTAATCGTCTCCGTCCTTTTCTCTCCCCATATGCCGCTGCCATTCTTGTTCATAGCCCGGTCACTTCCCGGATCAATTACAGCAACTCTCTTCTTTTTGGTCGTAGTCAAAAATCTGTCCATCATTATATTCCTCTAATATGTTTGATGGTTGTGTTGATCTGTGTGGGACTGGGGGGAGGGGGGGAGGGGGGGGGGGGGCGTTGTGGGGTTTTTTTTCATATATATGTGTGTTTATTTACTTAGGAAAATGAAGAAAGGTTGATTGTATTTTGGTAACTGCAAGTACTGTTGTTTTCTTTTTTCAATAAAAAATATTTTCAAAAAAAAAAAAAAAATCTGTCCATCAGCTTCAACGTGTCCAGAACTCTGCTGCTCGTATCATCACCAGGACCCCTTCTATGCACCACATCAGCTCTGCTCTGCAGCAGCTTCACTGGCTTCTGGTTAAATACCGCATCAATTTCAAGACACTTTTGTACACATTCAAGGCTACCCATCATCTCTCGCCTTCATACCTCTCTGACATGGTTCAGATCACCGTTCCTTCTCTGTGTCTCACATCCTCCTCCTCTCTTTCGCTTTCCATCCCTTCCCCCCCGGCTAGCCACCGTGGGGCGCAGGGCTTTCTGCTGCTCTGCCCCCCGTCTTTGGAACTCCCTCCCTCCTGAGATAAGAAACATCACTTCCCTCCCTCTTTTTAAGTCCAGACTCAAAACTCACCTGTTCACATTAGCCTATTACACATAATTTTTTCCATCCTGCTACTTTAATTTGTTTTATTTATTTGCTCAAAGTTTTATCCTTATTATTTTGTAAATTGTTATGTTTGTTGTTGTTATTGCTTGTGTACAGTGTCCTTGAGTGTTTTGAAAGGTGCTTTCTTAAATAAAATTTATTATTATTATTATTATTGTTATTATGATTATTTCAACTGTTCCAAACGCTCTTGTGATGAAAGAGTGGCCCTATGGTTTCCTCATTAATGAGTGTTTATTCATCATTATATGAAGATGCAAGAGCCAGGGATAGAAGCACATTTTACAAGACAACATAGGAGCAACTAGAAAGTGCATTTTCTGAAGAAACTGCAGTGTGAATGCTTGAATCTGAATGTATGAGCTGAAATGAATTAATTATTGAATATTAAGCTAAAAATGTTGAATGAGCTGGAAAATACAGAGTTTGATGTTCACACAGAAGAAGTTGGAAAATAGCTGAAAAGTTTTTAAATTTAAATTAGAAAAACCTAAGTAATGAGAAAATACATTTTCGAGTCAGAAAACATCTGAAAGAATATTAAAAGGTCATATTCTTTGAATCACTGAATGACTAAAATGTGATCCCTCCACTTGTATCCACACAGTTTAAAAAGTTTAAATGTCTGAGCTTTGAAAGACACGCTGTTGGAGAGAAAACAACGATGGCTACATTTTGAGGGTAAAATGATGGCTGTAGAGCAAACACTGTGGACACAGCAGCAGTTGAAAGAGAAGTGTTTAAGATGAATCTTGGTACAGTGGCAGGCAGAGCTCGTTAAGCAGGCAGGTGTGAGCCTGGTTGCTATAGTGACTGCACCCAGTGGCTCCATACACACGGACACAGACATGCGCCTCACTTTTGCTGCTTAAAATGAACAGAAAAGTCAGGCCGAAACAAATCGTTCCCAAATGAAAAGTACATGTCGTATTGACAAAATTCTTTCACCGTGAGCGACAGCAATGTCCAGTCTACCAGATTCTCAGTTGTCATGCCTGTGGAGTTTATTATATGGACGTGGTGACAGTGTAAAGACACCATGCTCTTCTGATTTTCAAACGAACCTTCTGAGCCATTTTAACATTAGAGTCTATGGAAGAGTTGGAGGGAGGAGGCTGTGCATTGGTGACATTTATGAAAGAACCATAACACCTAGTACAATAGTAAACACATTGGATGAAAGAGGACAGCGATGGATAAGTTTTGAGGGTAAAATCATACCTGTAGAGCAAACGCTGCGGACACAGCAGCAGTTTAAAAAAGATTTTTTTGCTCCTCTCACTCTAGCAGTTGAGCTGTCTCACTCTAGCCCCAACATTCCGTCCCATACACACCCATTATAAACTCTGAAACGGGTGAAAAAACATCATGAAACTTAAACTAGAACTGAAGAAAAAGTATAATAGATATTGAAAAGATAAATACAAGTTGAATAGTTGAATCTCTTGGCTTCGTTTTAAAGTTTGAATGGTGGCTCTATGTCAATGTATGTGGAAGTAGTAGGAGTTGAAAAATAAGTAAGTTGAATGAGGGTTTGAAGGGTCTCCAGATTGAAATACATGGGAAATTTTTGTTGAAAAAAGTTGAATAAAATTAAAAATATAAATGTTAAAAATGAGAAAAATAGAAGCAGTCATGTCCAAAAGATGAGGAATCTAATGGTGTTTGAATGGTTTTTCTAAGTTGAACAGTTTTGAAGGAGTTAGCGTCCAAAAAACTTACGGAAAAATAATAATAAAGATTCAAAGAACAATAGTGTGCTTTTCAAGCATTCACACTAATAAAGATTCAAAGAACAATAGTGTGCTTTTCAAGCATTCACACTAATAAGAAGAAAAATATACATCATTGAAAACATCAAGAATACATAATGACGTCATCTTGTTGTTATGGCAGCAGGTAAAAAACAGACATCCCATCAGTTATTATGGTGTGTGTGTGTGTGTGTGTGTGTGTGTGTGTGTGTGTGTGTGTGTGTGTGTGGCGCCATCTTAGATGAAGACATGAGTGGAACCCCGAAGTGTGCTTTGATTGTAACAATGACATCAGGCTCCGCCCATGCACTACTGAACAAAACTAAGTATGAAAAGGAAAGGAAGAGCAAAACAGTGAAGGGTATATAAAAAGGTCAATATATACAAATAAAGTAAAGCAATAGTCAAACTACAAAAACATATTCCACACAACAGCATCTGCTGGGTAGGATTTAGTGTTGTGGAGGCTGTGACACAGAAGCCAGGCCTCAGCCTGAGTTTCAGTGCTCTGGTGTCTCCTGCTGATAGCAGCAGGTGGAGCAGGTGGAGCAGGTGGTAGCTGGAGGTGAGGGCCGCTGCGTTCCTGAGGCAGCGGAGCCGTGCAGCTCTGCGTGCACACAGGGATGACAGCATTTCGTGCTGTTGCTGGGCAGCCAAAGGACATGAGCAGTTTTTGGGGAATGGTGTTTTTTCCTGGGGTGACATCAGATAAGACTCAATCCTGCTTCATAGTGCAGACCTCAGGTGTCTGCAGGTGAGACAGCTGATGGAGAAGGTCAGAGAAAACAGACTGTAATCAACGTTGGAGTTCTGGGTTAAACAGGTAACGCTGCCGTTCAGACCAATCACCACACAGTCACAGAGGCGTTTACCTGGGAGCAGGTGAGGCTCATTATCCTACAGCCAGCTGGAGACTTACCTGACAGGGTGGGATGGAGGGAGGTAATCCGCCCTCTTATTGATACAA
Source organism: Diplotaxodon limnothrissa (assembly GCF_057381915.1). Classification (NCBI taxonomy): domain Eukaryota; kingdom Metazoa; phylum Chordata; class Actinopteri; order Cichliformes; family Cichlidae; genus Diplotaxodon; species Diplotaxodon limnothrissa. Next base: position 42,068,695 of record NC_140609.1, on the reverse strand, counting down.
TAAAGTCAAATATTTGTATTTTAGTTCAATTTCATTTCAAATCACTTTTATTGCCAGATTACATGTGCAGGTACACTGATACAGCACATGTAAGTGAAATTCTTGTGTGCAAGCTTCACAAGCAAAAGAGGTGTGCAAAATACAAGAAACATAAGAGCAAGCGAAGTATAAGAATGGGAATCTGAGAATTCTAAGAATAAATATGTACAAATATAAGAGTGCAGGCGCGTTACTGAATATGTATATATACATATTTGTGTGTGCGTGTGTGTGTGTATATATGCATATATATATATATATATATAAAATTAAATAAAAATAAAATATACAGAGGTCAGCAGATGTTTACTGTGCAAAACAAGTGGCATTTATGTACAATATGGAGTGCATAATGTTGAAGTAAGTGAAGGTGAGGTGTCTATGAAGTGTTCAGCAGTCTGATGGCCTGATGGAAAAAGCTGTCTCCCAGTCTGCTGGTTCGGACCGGATACTGCAGAACCTCCTGCTTGATGGAAATAGTCTGAACAGTTTATGGCTGGGGTGACTGGATAGGTTACATTTGCTGCATGTGACGTCATTTGTTAGTTACCAGTTTTAGTTCTCACAAATCAAACATAAATTTTTGTTTATATTATCTTCAATAAAGCGCGTTAATGCGGTGGATTTTGAAAATTAACGTAAAAATATTACATTAACAAAGACAAAACATGAAGCCATAAACATGTATTAATATTATTATTAAAATGTGTGTTATGAAATTCTGTAAACGTGTTTTTAATTGTTTCCTTGATTACATTAAAATCTAAAAAGCGGGAAAATAAAACGAGCCTTTCTTTTCAGGCAGCTCCGCGGACACCTCTGTTTACACTAATTTCCCAGCATCCCTTTCGCCCTTCCTTTTCCTCCTTCTCTGCGGACGCGGTGCAGGTAAGAGTCAACATGTCCGCCGGCACATCCTTGAAAAATGCCCGTTAATCTGCGCGGTGGGCGGCTGATAGTCCCGAGGGGGGCCGGGGCAGGAGCCCCGGCGCTGCTCGGTCGGTCTGTGTCTGCGTTTGAGCCGCTGATGGCGGAGATTCGCTCCGGATAGAGAAGCTAGCCTCGGCTAACGAAGCGCAGGGCCGCGGGTAACCGAGCGGCTTCCGAGCTGCGCGTGCCGGCTCCCGCACACGTGCGGTAAGGAAAGGGTGTGTGGGAGCCCCGATGCTCGCGGCGGGCTGGAGCTCCCCCGGTAAACGGGCCAAACCAGAGGAGCCACCGGCCGGAGCTGACTCGGATTTTCGTAGTTTCTCGTGAAACAATGAAACGGAAAGAGCCGAATGTTACGTGCTGTATGCAGGGAGCCATCGGTTATCGATCAGTGACGGGCTGACCGCAGAATCACACGGGTTCTGAACGGGACTGTTTCTGTGACAACCTCAGACACTTTACTTGTGGTCCAAGATGCCTCTGAATAAGTCACGTGACTTTTTACCTGGTAGCGTGGCACGTGCTGTTCCCACATAAAGTGTTTCTTAAGAACAGTAAACGCATCCCAGGTTGGAGCACGCTCAGTCCTCCACCTGTGAGGTCATAGCTGACTAAACCTACAGTTATCAGGGCCTGGCACTAAAAACTCGTATTATTAGTTGCCATGGTGATGTGTCCTCCTCTGAAAACACAGCGGGTACAAAGTTGCGAGCTCAGGAAAACATGCTGGTTACCAGTGCCGTCAATCACGTGATGCTACAGTAGGTTTCAGGTGTTAATGTGACTGTTTCTGTGCAGGTGAACTCACCTGAAGAAGACCACAACGACCAAGATGCCTGGAAGGTGAGTGCCAATCATTTCACTCTGTGGTCACATGATGTATGTCTGTGTGAGCGATTTAACCTGCTGAAGTTCTGAAACAGGAGAGGGCAGACAGGTGTTGACAGGAAGTGAGTTAACTGTGAGTGCAGAGCGACTTCCTGTCTGCTCTTCAGTGATTCTGGGATGGGTTTAATAAAGTTTTATTCAAACAGGCCGTGATCTGTCAGAGACGCTGTTCCTCGCTGCAGAGACGCTGATGGTGATGATGTCATGGTTGGAGGTGCACAGATCAGGGCTCGCAAAATCGCTAGCCCAACATCCCGGAGCTAGCGATATCTCCGGTCGGGCGACCAAAATCTATCTCAGCCCCGCCGAGTGTTTTAGGCAGAAAAAGTATGTGTGTCCATGTGTAAACGCAAAAAACGGTGAAACTCAGAAGCCTGGCAGGGAACGAGTAGCAAAGATGGCACATAGTCGTGTAAACAGAGGGACAGTAACTATGTGTAACAGCAGCAGTGTTTCTGTCACTGTAGAAGTTCATCTCATGTGAACAGTAACGTCTCGCACACCTTTGATGTTGTGTGACTAAATCTCAGTTTTCCTCGTCGACACGTAAACACCTTAGAGTTGGGTCCTTGTTGCTATAGAAACAGTTGTGGGCGCTGTCAGTGGGTCGTTGCTGGTGATCTGTGGAGCGTACAGGGGAAGCAGGTGCAGGGTTACGACCTTCGATCCTCAGATCGGAGGAGAAGGGTGAAGTAACCACGGTGACATCAGCTGGTGGAGTGGGTCACGGTTTGGCTCTGATCAATAAGCACTGGAGTTCCTATTGGTTGTTTTGGGACCTTCTGCCGCTCACTTTAGTTCTATTGATCATTTGTGTCTGATTAGTGAGTTGATCACGTTGCACAGAACGCTGGCAGCAGATAAATCAATACTTGACGTCTATCAGTCCAGAGCGGCACAGGCCTCTGGGGGTCACATTCACCCGTGGCTCCTCCCACTCCAGCTTTTTGATGATGTTGATTCTGTCAGCTGTTTCTGGGCTGATTGATCAGTCTGATTACTGATCATTCTGCAGGTTTGATTTGCTTTAGATGTTTTAAGGTCTGTTAGAGAGATGCGGAGGGTAGCTCCGTCGTTGTGATTGATTTCCCGCCTCCTGTGTTTGGCGACTGTTTTGTGCAGTTTCTGTGTGTGTGATGGAAGGGTGAGCTCCACCAGCTGATGTCTGGGTGAAAAAGACACGCTGTGCTTTGACTTTGGTGAAACCTTTGGTCACGCTTGGGCTGGAGATGAGCAGCTCTTTCCATTGGTCAGATTTGGGGGCGTGTCAGCAGGTGGTGGTGACATGGTCTGACGCAGTCTCTCTTTCAGACTGTGGAGTAAGGCCATCTTTGCGGGCTACAAGCGCGGCCTGAGGAACCAGCGCGAGCACACGGCGCTGCTGAAGCTCGAGGGCTGCTACAGCCGGGACGAGGTCGACTTCTACCTCGGCAAACGCTGCGCCTACGTCTACAAGGCCAAGAAGTGAGCTGCCACACCGCCATCTTTCATTTACTGTTAAGGTTGGCGTGTTTCTAAGTGTGTGTGTGTGTGTGTGTGTGTGCACGCAGGAACACGGTGACGCCTGGCGGGAAGCCCAACAAGACCCGTGTGATCTGGGGGAAGGTGACCCGGGCACACGGAAGCAGCGGGATGGTGCGAGCAAAGTTCAGCAGCAACCTGCCGGCCAAAGCCATTGGACACAGAGTCAGAGTGGTGAGTCACATGACCTGATCGGCTGGGGTTACGACCTCGCAGACGTCTTGGCTGCCGCGGCGTTTCTGTGTTCACTGCTCCCTATCATGCCATCAGATCGTTTCCAATACGCTTCAGGAGTAAAAGTGTTCGTGCGAACTTTGACCTGCTCTGGCTCAGAGCGCTACCTGAGTGCGCTCAGTCTTTAAATTTGATTTATTCACCATGAAGCCACAGCTGGAGGCGTCATTTACAGGTTCTTTTTTATAACGTGAAATCAATATGACGAGACTGAGGGGTGTGGCTTCAGACAGCAGCATTGAGGAAGCTTATCAATATTTGAATAAATGAATAAACTCAAGCAAGACGAGAGGCTGAGTAACGTTTGCACATCATTCTGTCAGATAAACTCAGATTAGAGCATGTTCATCAGACTGACAGCCCGCTCCACCCGGCTGCTGCTGTTGGTGTACAGCTGTGAGAATAGAAAGTCTTTATCCGATCGTTCAGTCTGACGTCACTAGCCGTGTCTGGGCCTAAACTCCGCTGCAGGTCCATATATCAAACATCACTATGGCATTACTGAGAGTTGAAAAACTGTCTAAAGTCTTTCATCTTTAATAAAATGATCAGCGTTCTGCTCTACCAGGTGTAACAACTGAGTTTAACATCCAGGCATCCATGAAAACGGAATTTATGACATTTAACGGAGTTAGAAGTTAGCAGGGAGTTAGCTCGCTAGCTTCTATCTAAATACAATATAGCATGTCCTGACTGCGGGGGTTTGGAAACAAATTCAAACGTACAGCTCTGTTATCACTTCCAGCATAAATGAAGACAGGAAACTAAACAGCAGTGACGTTTGTAGGGTTACTGAAGTTGGGCTAGCTGCTATATAATGATGTGCTACGTGACCGCTAGCGACACAGCTATGTTAGCATAATATAAACAAGCTAACTTTTTTTCCACTCGATAAAAGTTAACGTGAGTGTTCTCGGTGGTCAGGAACAAATGTAATCGCATGGCAGGATGCTGTAAAAGGACCAAACTTCAGCCAGGAGAACAACTGAGATAATCCATCCACAATATGAGGTTAGTCATTCATATACTGCTGCATGGGCTGGGCTGTAGTTACATCCTAAGGTTTTAAAAACTGAGCTTAAATAAATGATTAGCGGTAATAAAAGCCGAGGGAGGTCAACAGTGATCACTGACTGTTTTAGGAGCTTTTTGAGATTAAATAGAAGAAAATACAAAACATTAAACATGTTAACAACACAAAAGCCATATTAAACGCAGACTACTTTAGACCCGGAAGTAGGATTCGTCGCGTCATCACTGAACAACTGGATAGGTACTATACAGATTTACAGTGAGATACAGACCTGGGGGGGGGTCTGCAGCTCTGAGCAGTATTTAGAAAAAAGTACCAAGAGAAAAAATGCTGCTGAGCGCAGATCTGATGACTCTGATTGACCATATTATTTTGCAGAAATGGCGTTCAGTCATTCGGAGTCACATCTAGAGGTCTCACCTGTCACAGGTGTTTGCTCACAGTGTGACACGCGCATTCGTACCACCGTCGCCATATCTTCCACCTCGCTCGCCGCACTGATGCTCTGAAGGCGTCTCAGGTCTTCTCGCCGCTTACTTCTTCTGTGGTTTCTCCTCCTGTGTGCATTTCCTGTGTGGTAGTTGTATTGTGAAGTTCATTTCCTGTGCGTGGTTTTATTGTGACAGTGTACTTCCTCTTTGTGTGCAGATGCTGTATCCTTCCCGGGTGTGAGGCGGAGATGGCAGCGACTCTTTGTTTGTACAGAAACAATAAAGTGATCAATAATCTGGTCAGACTCCCGCTTTGTGTTTCTCTCACACACACAGCCTTCATCTACAGGAGTCTCTCACTCTTCTTCTGACTGCAGGGGGCAGCAAAGCATTCGGAGAGGTCTTTTAAAGCAGCGGTCCCCAACCCCCGGGCCTCGGACCGGTAGCGGTCCGTGAGTCGTTTGGTACCGGGCCGCGAGAGTTGAGGCTCAGGTGTGAAATGTATAGTTTTCAGGGTTTTTATCGGTTTTCAGTGTCATTTTGTTATCGTTTTTATCGTTAACTCAGTTTTCCTGGGTCTTTCCACGTGTGTTATGAATAAATCATCTTTTTTTTCGGTACCGGTACTAGTTTTATTTTCTTGTATTTATCCGCGACACCTTAAAGGAAAATATTGTCGGGCATAAACCGGTCCGTGGGGCAAAAAAGGTTGGAGACCGCTGATTTAAAGGGTGTGTTATGTCCAGAGTTTAGGCTGTCAGGTTGTCAGGACAACGGTGATGATTGGTGGGGATTCAGGTGTGGGTGGTGCAGCACAATGAAGTTTGGAATCGACTCCAGGTGTAAGTGTTATACAGTGTTGGGAAGGTTACTTTTAAAATGTATTCCATTACAGAATACAGAATACATGCCCCAAAATGTATTCTGTAACGTATTCCGTTATGTTACTCAATGAGAGTAACGTATTCTGTATACTTTGGATTACTTAATATATTATCATGCTGAATGTACTATTGCTGTGTGATTTATTACTATTACTGAAGGTCCGCGACTCCGAACTGTAGTAAAGGGACCTCTGACTAATACGGCGGGGTCCCTGTCGGCTCGTAGCCGAAAAATAGCTTTACTTTGTTGTGTGGGTCAACTTTTCTTGCGAGAGACAGAGAGAGGCGTTGAAAAGCTGCTCCAACGGAACTTATTGTTTTCAGAGGAAAACAGGAACACGGTGTACAGTCGAGTCTTAATAGCTTACTTACAGCTGGGCTCGTCAGGCTCTCTTCTTGGCTGCAGTGGTTATTATTATATTTACATGCTTCCAGCTCCCGTTTTTCCTCGATGACAGCTCGTACCTTTCCACTCGCCTTTTTCTCCCTCCTCGCTCACAGACACATAACGTGTATGGCAGTCCATTCTCCCTGCAGCACGGACTACACTGCCCATGATGCTACATTCTTTAGAGCTATGCTTGTAGCATTCTGCCTGTTAGCTTAGCACAACAACAAAAAGGCACTCTCTCACCCAGGAAACATGCAGTCGCAGAGAGAGAGAGCGTCGCCCTGTAACCATGGCAACCGTAACGCTGCCGCCTGGAACAACAGAACGTAGCTGTCAAACAAAACCCAAACAGTCCTGACCCGCGACAATATGAAACAGGAAAGTACCGCAGTGTAATCCATTTATTTCAACAAAGTAACTGTATTCTGAATACCACCTTTTTAAACAGTAACTAACGGATACAGTTACTCATATTTTGTATTTTAAATACGTAACGGCGGTGCATGTATTCCGTTACTCCCCAACACTGCTGTTATATAACCGGACTGTATATGAAGCACCTAAAGTGAGCGTGCTCAGAATGATTGGTCCAGCTGTCACATGGTTTTCTTTTTATTAATTAATGTAACAAGTACAACAATGGCAGCATTTTCAAAGACTTTTTTGCAACTTGAGGTAACAGCAGAACAGCCTGTATTTCAATATGTAAAGTAATATAAACATAAGTAACTAAAGAAATTAATCAAATTAAAAGACAGAATTCTAACCTCTGTGTTTTCTAAAGGTTTTAGTGCAGATCCACAGCGTGTTTTTTGTCAGGCACAGTTCTTTGTGAATAGTGAAAAAGGTTGGCTTTGTTTTCAGAAATCAACATTTGTGAATGAAGAATTTACACATAATTATCACATTTAAGACATTTTCAAGTTTCTTTTCTTAGAGATGCAAAAATAATATAATTTTTAGAAAAATCAAGTAAGTTTGGAATCTTTGGGCAAAGCCTGTAGTGCACGTAGTCCCACAGGGCTTTACAGTAAATACATCTGTAAGATTCAATGTTCCCGTCACAGAAAGAACAGGAGTTATTATAAAGAGCAGAACGACATGTGAGAGATCCATCGGAAGAATCAGAATACTTTATTGATCCATAGGGGAAATTGTGTTGGTTACATGCTCCAGTACAAACACTAACAAAGGCAGACAATACAAAAAGAAATAGCACAGTATGTATGTATGTATATATATATATATATGTATGTATATATACATACAGTGGGGCAAAAAAGTATTTAGTCAGCCACCGATTGTGCAAGTTCCCCCACCTAAAATGATGACAGAGGTCAGTAATTTGCACCAGAGGTACACTTCAACTGTGAGAGACAGAATGTGAAAAAAAATCCATGAATTCACATGGTAGGATTTGTAAAGAATTTATTGGTAAATCAGGGTGGAAAATAAGTATTTGGTCACCTCAAACAAGGAAAATCTCTGGCTCTCACAGACCTGTAACGTCTTCTGTAAGAAGCTTTTCTGTCCCCCACTCGTTACCTGTATGAATGGCACCTGTTTGAACTCATCTGTATAAAAGACACCTGTCCACAGCCTCAAACAGTCAGACTCCAAACTCCGCCATGGCCAAGACCAAAGAGCTTTCGAAGGACACCAGGAAAAGTATTGTAGACCTGCACCAGACTGGGAAGAGTGAATCTACAATAGGCAAGCAGCTTGGTGTGAAAAAATCAACTGTGGGAGCAATCATCAGAAAATGGAAGACATACAAGACCACTGATAATCTCCCTCGATCTGGGGCTCCACGCAAGATCTCATCCCGTGGGGTCAAAATGATCATGAGAACGGTGAGCAAAGATCCCAGAACCACACGGGGGGACCTGGTGAATGACCTGCAGAGAGCTGGGACCAAAGTAACAAAGGTCACCATCAGTAACACACTACAACGGCAGGGAATCAAATCCCGCAGTGCCAGACGTGTTCCGCTGCTGAAGCCAGTGCATGTCCAGGCCCGTCTGAAGTTTGCCAGAGAGCACATGGATGATACAGCAGAGGATTGGGAGAATGTCATGTGGTCAGATGAAACCAAAGTAGAACTTTTTGGTATAAACTCAACTCGTCGTGTTTGGAGGAAGAAGAATACTGAGTTGCATCCCAAGAACACCATACCTACTGTGAAGCATGGGGGTGGAAACATCATGCTATGGGGCTGTTTTTCTGCCAAGGGGACAGGACGACTGATCCGTGTTAAGGACAGAATGAATGGGGCCATGTATCGTGAGATTTTGAGCCAAAACCTCCTTCCATCAGTGAGAACTTTGAAGATGAAACGAGGCTGGGTCTTCCAACATGACAATGATCCAAAACACACCGCCCGGGCAACAAAGGAGTGGCTCCGTAAGAAGCATTTGAAAGTCCTGGAGTGGCCTAGCCAGTCTCCAGACCTCAACCCCATAGAAAATCTGTGGCGGGAGTTGAAAGTCCGTGTTGCTCGGCGACAGCCCCAAAACATCACTGCTCTCGAGAAGATCTGCATGGAGGAATGGGCCAAAATACCAGCTACTGTGTGTGCAAACCTGGTAAAGACCTATAGTAAACGTTTGACCTCTGTTATTGCCAACAAAGGTTATGTTACAAAGTATTGAGTTGTATTTTTGTTATTGACCAAATACTTATTTTCCACCCTGATTTACGAATAAATTCTTTACAAATCCTACCATGTGGATTCATGGATTTTTTTTTTCACATTCTGTCTCTCACAGTTGAAGTGTACCTCTGGTGCAAATTACTGACCTCTGTCATCATTTTAGGTGGGGGAACTTGCACAATCGGTGGCTGACTAAATACTTTTTTGCCCCACTGTGTATGTATGTATGTATGTATGTATATGTGTATATATATATATTATATTAATCTCTTGTCGTCAATAAGCAACGTTTAGGGAGCTCTATAGTATTCAATGAGAGGGCCCTGCGCGTCGATAAGTGACGCAGAGGGAGCCTGACCATGCCTCACACATGTGCCGAGTTGGGAGTGAGAAGGTGTTGGAACAAAAGGTTTTCTCCTTCATTTCTGTCAAACAAAGGTGTCTGAAACGTTTCCAGCTGTTAGTATCTTGTTCGCTAGGCAACCTTTTCAGCGCGACGGAGGCTAGACCGTCCCATTTCACAAGCCTCTCACTTCCGGCCTGAGCTGTCTTTGATCATGCGGCCCTTGTGGACCGTTAAGCTGCAGACCCTGAATTGGGACACAGCCTCAGTCTCAAGGGAATCTGGGAGAAGGGTCACATGGTTGATGATACATGATACTGTACTTGTTACTAACTTGTGTATTGCTGATGTGTAATGATGTGATCACACTGAGAAACCAAAGATTTCAAATCCACAGTTTTTAATATTGACATATTAATATAGCACAACTACACAAAATCTGTAAATTGGTACTCCAGTCCCCTCCCTCCCTCCGCACGGTGAGTGCAGGCTGGGTGCTGTCACGTGACTCAGATGACCAGGATGAGGTTTGTGGGATTGATCAGTGAGCGCGAGCGCCCTGACAGACCAGACTGAGGGATCAGCGTCGGTGCTGACGTCATGTCGGGGGGAGGGGGGGGGGTCTTCGGTCGGATTAAACTCCATTTCCCATGCTGCCCCGCGCATCACCGCTGCTACTGCTGAGCCGCAGCTTCAGTTACCAGAGATCCGCGGACCTGAAGGAGGACAGTGACCGAGGCTGCGCTCACACCGGGAACGCGGGCAGACTGTGGAACGGACGGACAAGTGAGACCCGCACAGGTGAGCCCGGACACCGGGCAGCAGCTCCTCTCTGCCCGTGTCCGAGCGCGAGGACAGCCTGTTCTCTAACGGCAGCATCACAGGCTTTTATTGTGAAGGAGCCATAGCCCGTCACCTTATTCTGGAGGAGATGCAGTATTTATACTACTACCATAACCGTATTTATACCTGTACTACTGCAGTATTTATACTGGTACAATTGCAGTGTTGATAGCATTAATACTGCAGTATAATCCTGTGTTATTTATATTAATTCTATCACAGTATCTATACTAGTGTGCCTGTAGTATTTAAACCAGTACTACTACAGTACTCCTACCGGTTTAAAGGCAGAAGCAGCGTTCCTCCAGTATTTACAGTATTTTAAGTTTTTTATAGAATATTTTACAGTATTTGAAGTATTATTGTAGTAATTGTTCAAATGTTCCTGCAGCGTTCTCACTTAGTTACTTACTGGAGTATTTATTAAGGTAGTATTGAAATATTTTTAGTAGTACTAATGTAGTATTTACTGCAGAATTACTACAGTAGTAGTGCAATTTGTGCAGTGCAACTATTAATGCAGCGTTTTCAGATTGTATTGCAATATTTATATCACTGTAAAGACAGTATTTACTCATGTATTACTGCGGGATATAGTCCAGTATTACTGTATTGCAGTATTACTGTGATATTTATGCTGGTGCAACTGGTACTACAGTCTTGGCATCACTGTAGTACTGCTAGATGTAATATTTGGAGTAGTCTTACTGCAGTGTTTTTAATGTGTATCTGTTTTTGTCTTCAGGAGCTTTTCCTGAGGTTGTTGGTGTTGCGGGGTCAGAGGTCACGGTCCCATGTGGTCTGATAGAAGATGAAACAACATGACTTTGGACAGAGCGAGTCGGGGTCCTCCTGCGGCGCTCTGCCGGGGTTGCAGGTGAGTACTCGGGTACAGCCACTCAGGAGGGCAGTAGTACTGCATCGATATTGCATTTGGGAGCACAGTGAAGCCAGGTCACCTCAACAGCAATTGCTGATCAATACTTTCTATTGATCAGTGGAAAAACCTAGAGCCAGGTCAGGTCAGAAACAGGAACACCTGTGGACGTTCCAGGTGTTCCTAATAAAGTGACCACTGCACCAGAAATCACAGCCAAAGCGATTGATCAGTGTTCATCAGTGTGACTGATGAACTCATTAAACCCTCTGCGGACCTGAATATCTGAGTAATCAATAAATAACTGATCAGATTCAATTAATACATGATGTGATCAGAAATCAGACAGGAAACGTGAGCTTCTGCTTCAAAATAAAAGCTTCTACTGCACTGCTAAATAAAAAGCAGACAAAGCTGCAGTCTGTTTATATAACGAAGCCCCGCCCACTCCCGATGCTGAGGACCCCGCTGTGTGATTGGCTGAGGCTCTGAGTCTCAGGGTCTATGAGGCACCTGATTGGCCGAGGGCGAGTGAATGGAAGTTATGTGTGTAGGCATCACGAGGCAGGAACGTGAGCTCTGAACGTGCTCGGTGGATGCAGCTCTGCTGCTGTGAGTGAGCGTGCTCAGAGAGGAGGCTGCAGCCACACACAGACTTGTCTCTCTTTAAGGACCCTCAGCCACATGATGCTAGTCCTGAAACTCAATGAGACACACATCGGTCCTGTTACCATGGTTACCTGAAGGTTTGCAGCAAACTGCTAACAGCCAATCAGAGAACATTCTTCTGTGTATATAGAGTCAGTGTGTTTGGGGACCAGTTTGGGTTTTAGCCTTTTAAATGCTGAAGACGTAGAGACAGTAGAAGTTTAACAGGTGTGTACTGTGTGTGTCTGTGTGTGTCTGTGTGTGTCTGTGTGCGTGTGTGCGTGTGTGTGTGTGTGCGTGTGGTCAGGTTTCACTGGAGGACAGATCAACTGACTGCCACTGTGAAGAGCTGGAGGAGGACAGAGCCAATGATGCAGAGCAGAGCAAAGGTGGAGAGGATGACAGGTAAGCCCCCCCCCACACACACACACACAGATTTGTTTTGCTATGATTGTGAGGACCTGGTACGTCCCTAAGAGGCAGGCAGGTGCACTCACCTGTGTGTTACTCCTCAGGTGGTGTCATCCCGTCGACAGCGCTGGGTTCTTCTCCTTCATGACGTTTAATTGGTTGACTCCTCTGGCCATGCGCGCCCGCAGGAAGAAACAGCTCCTATTGGATGATGTCTGGCCCGTGTCGCAGCGGGAAAGCTGCAATGACAACAGCATGAGGTGGGAGGAGCTAATGAAGGCATGTATTCAAAGCCTTTGGTCTGTATGTGTGTGTTATTGTGAGACTGTGTGTCCACAGGCTGTGGGCTCTCTGGAAGGAAGAGCAGAGGTCAAAGGGCACGAGCGCCTCTCTGTGTTCAGTGGTCTGGGCGTTCTGTAGGACACGCCTCCTCCTCTCCATCCTCTGCCTCGCCGTCACTCAGGTGGCCGGGTTCAGCGGGCCGGTGAGAACCTCAGAGCCAGAATCACGTTTGCCTTACTGCCATCAGACTGCCGTGGTGTAACCAGTGACTCCACCCCCCACAGGCGTTCGTGGTGAAGCGTCTGCTCGAATACACCCAACAGGAAGAGGCCGACCTGGGCTACGGGCTGCTGCTGGTTCTGGGTCTCCTCGCGGCAGAGCTGGTGCGGTCCTGGTCTCTGGCTCTGACCTGGGCCCTGAACTACCGGACCGGGACCAGACTGAGGGGAGCCATCCTCAGCCTGGCCTTCCAGAAGATCCTGCGTCTGCGCAGCATCAGGGACAAGTCTGTGGGACAGGTGTGGTTACCTGACTGTGCTGACTTTAATACTCTTATTGTTTTCTACTTCCTTTCACTCTGCTGTCATCTTTTGCTTCCTTCCTGTCAGCTGGTGAACATGTGCTCCAGTGACGGTCAAAGGATGTTTGAGGCGGCAGCCGTGGGCAGTTTGCTAGCAGGAGGCCCCCTGGTGGCCGTCCTCGGCGTTGCCTACAATCTGTTCATCCTGGGACCGACCTCTCTGCTGGGCTCCGCCGTCTTCATCCTTTTCTACCCAACCATGGTCAGCACCTTTAAAACTCGCCGAGTCTGACTGAGTCTTTGACCTTTTGTGAGCCCGCCTGTGCTCACCTGACTACACCTGTGTTCTTCTAAATGATTACTCTTTAACCCTTTCATGCATGAATTATGACAACCTCAATCAAGATTTTTTCTTAAGTATTTTTATTCATCTTTAGGCATGAAAAAAATATTTTTGAACTTCATTTTTTTTAAACATGTACTTTTCAAAGACTTTTTTATACGTCCACTTAGGTGGATAAGATTACCTTTGGAGTGGGTGGCAGGGTGTGGAGTGACACATCAGTGTCCAATGTTGTGTTTTATGTGCAAGTACAGCATCAACACTCACACAAATACAAGAAAACAGCCTTTAAAGAGCTGTGCACTGTGGTGACCACTATGTGTGAAAGGGTTAAAGGCAGTGTGAGACGGCGCTGTGACTGTAAGCTGTTTCTGTCCTTAAACGAGCCTCAGACGTGCTACAGGCGCACCTATCGAGCGCGATTAAGTGTATTGATGGCGATGTATTGATCTGCCATTAGATGCTCAGCTCGAGGATGACGGCGTATTTCAGGAGGAAGGGCATGGCCGTCACCGACAGGCGTGTTCAGAAGATGAACGAGATTCTCAGCTACATCAAGTTCATCAAGATGTATGCCTGGGTCAAAGCCTTCTCGCAGGACGTCCACCGTACGCGCTCACCTCACACGCGCTCAGCGGTTGCCACGGTAACACAGCCGAACACTCATCATGTCTGTGTTTCCTTTCAGGGATCCGGGACGAGGAGCGCAGGATCCTTGAGCTCACGGGATACTTCCAGAGCATCACAGTGGGCGTGGCTCCCATCGTTGTTGTCATCGCCAGCGTGGCGACATTCTCTGCCCACATGTTGCTAGGATACGACCTGACAGCTGCTCAGGTACCGCAATTCATGTCCTCTCTGTGCCGGTTACCTGTTGACAGTCTGGTATGATAACAGATGCCCTTTCCCGTTACCCATCCAGGCCTTCACCGTGGTAACGGTGTTTAACGCCATGACCTTTGCCCTGAAGGTCACACCATTTTCTGTCAAGTCGCTGTCCGAGGCCTCCGTTGCTGTGGAAAGATTCAAGGTTGGTTATTGACTTCGTGCACTTACGCCTGCGTACTGCACGTTCACAGGAACACCTGCACACACCTGTGCCTCCTGATCTCATCTATGCCCTGCCCTCCTTCCTCAGAGTCTCTTCCTGTTGCCTGAGGTCGATGGGGTCCGAGCGCTGCCTGTCAACCCTCAGGTTGCCGTGGAGATTAGCGGTGCCAGTCTGGCGTGGGAAGGAGGCGGACAGAGCGCTCAGCCCAGTCCAAGTGTGGGAGGGGCCAGCAGACACCGACAGAGAGAAAAGTAAACCCACGAGCTCGTGTTGATCAGCTGTATTGATCTGCCCTGATCGCTGATGCACTCAGGTGTGTGTTTGCTGGTGTCCAGGTGCAGAGACTCGGCCGTCATCCAGGAGCAGGACGAGGAGGAGGTGAAGGACTCCCTGCTGAGAGGAAGAGAAGGAGGAGAGGAGAGAAGTCCGGAGGAGGAGGAAGACGGGGAGGCGTGTCCTCCATTGCTGCCCACCCCCTCCATCCCTCAGCGCCTGCAGAGCACGCTGCACAACATAAACCTGAGCATCCAGCAGGTATCCACCAATCAGTCACACCTTAGCCCGAGTGGGGGCGTGGCATTAGTAGCATCTGAGCCTGAGTGGGGGTGGGACATCACTCACACCTGTCTGTCTGCTCAGGGGAAGCTGCTCGGCGTCTGTGGAAGTGTCGGCAGTGGAAAAACCTCGCTGGTTTCAGCCATCTTGGGACAGGTGATGTCTCCTTTCCCTGCTGTTGCCATGGTGATCAGTGTTGGTTGTTGGCCATTATCGGTTCATTATTAAACATTGATGTGTTGGCAGATGACGGTGCTGGAGGGCAGCGTGGCGGTCAAAGGAAGGCTGGCGTACGTGGCCCAGCAGGCCTGGATCCTGAACGCCACGCTCAGAGACAACATCCTTTTTGGGCTGGAGTATCAGGAGGACAGGTGAGGCAGAGACACCTGCACATCACACACTGACACACTGAGCTGGACGCCAAACAGGAAGTGACATCACCCAGTCAACAGAAGCCCTTCTGTTGTTCCACACTAACTCCGCCCCCTCTCTGCAGATTTCAGTCTGTCATCAGCGCCTGCTGCCTCAGAACCGACCTCGCTCTTCTGCCCAGCGCTGACCTCACAGAGGTGACATCACTTCCTGTGTACCTGTGTGTAGATAGAAGGCTCTGGATGCGTCGTTTTATGTTGCTGTTTTCCTCCAATCAGATCGGAGAGCGTGGCGCCAACCTGAGTGGTGGGCAGCGGCAGCGAATCAGCTTGGCCCGCGCCCTCTACAGTGACCGGGATGTTTACATCCTGGACGACCCGCTGAGCGCCCTCGACACCCATGTGGCCAGCCACATCTTCCACAACGCTATAAGGAAGCAGCTTCGCCACAAAACCGTCATCTTCGTCACCCACCAGCTACAGGTGAGCACCCTCGCCACCACTGAGCTTTTCTGCAGGTGGTTACCATGGAGATGACCTGTGTGTGTGTGTGTGTGTGTGTGTGTGTGTGTGTGGCGGTGGGCAGTATCTGGTGGACTGTGATGATGTCATCTTGATGAGGGAGGGGAGTATCGTGGAGCAGGGTAACCATGACAACCTGATGAAACTCAGTGGAGACTATGCCGCCATGTTTAACCTCTTCCTGCTCGGAGACAAACCACACATTGAGGTACCTGCCTGTATCTCACCTGTCTCTGTCTCACCTGTCTTATCTCACCTGTCTGTAGTCTGTATCTCAACCGTCTTTCTCACCTGTCTGTATCTCACCTGTCTTATCTGTCTGTATCTCACACGTCTCTGTCTCACCTGCCTGTATCTCACCTGTCTCTGTCTCACCTGTTTCACCTGCCTGTATCTCACCTGTCTGTAGTCTGTATCTCAACGGTCTTTCTCGCCTGTCTGTCTCACCTGTCTGTATCTCACCTGTCTTATCTGTCTGTATCTCACATGTCTCTGTCTCACCTGTCTGCATTTCACCTGTCTGTATCTCACCTGTCTATAGTCTGTATCTAACCTGTCTTTCTCACCTGTCTGTGTCTCACCTGTCTCACCTGTCTGTATCTCACCTGTCTCACCTGTCTGTATCTCACCTGTCTCTGTCTCACCTGTCTGTATCTCACCTGTCTCCTCAGTCTATATCTAACATGACTGTCTCACCTGTCTCGGTCTCACCTGTCTCTGTCTCACCTGTCTCACCTGTCTGTATCTCGCCTGTCTGTATCTCACCTGTCTGTATCTCACCTGTCTCACCTGTCTATTTCTCGCCTGTCTGTCTCACCTGTCTGTATCTCACCTGTCTTATCTGTCTGTATCTCACATGTCTCTGTCTCACCTGTCTGCATTTCACCTGTCTGTATCTCACCTGTCTCTGTCTCACCTGTCTGTATCTCACCTGTCTCTGTCTCACCTGTCTGCCTCTCACCTGTCTTTCTCACCTGTCTGTAGTCTGTATCTAACATGTCTTTCTTACCTGTCTGTGTCTCACCTGTCTCTGTCTCACCTGTCTGTATCTCACCTGTCTCTGTCTCACCTGTCTGCCTCTCACCTGTCTTTCTCACCTGTCTGTAGTCTGTATCTAACCTGTCTTTCTCACCTGTCTGTATCTCACCTGTCTCACCTGTCTGTATCTCAAATGTCTCTGTCTCACCTGTCTGTATCTCACCTGTCTCCTCAGTCTGTATCTAACATGACTGTCTCACCTGTCTGTATCTCACCTGCCTCTGTCTCACCTGTCTTTCTCACTTGTCTGTATCTCACCTGTCTCACCTGTCTGTATCTCAAATGTCTCTGTCTCATCTGTCTGTATCTCAAATGTCTCTGTCTCACCTGTCTGCATCTTACCTGTCTTTCTCACCTGTCTGTAGTCTGTATCTAACCTGTCTTTCTCACCTGTCTGTATCTCACCTGTCTCACCTGTCTGTATCTCAAATGTCTCTGTCTCACCTGTCTGTATCTCACCTGCCTCTGTCTCACCTGTCTGTATCTCAAATGTCTCTGTCTCACCTGTCTGCATCTTACCTGTCTTTCTCACCTGTCTGTATCTCACCTGTCTCACCTGTCTGTATCTCAAATGTCTCTGTCTCACCTGTCTGTATCTCACCTGTCTCCTCAGTCTGTATCTAACATGACTGTCTCACCTGTCTGTATCTCACCTGCCTCTGTCTCACCTGTCTTTCTCACTTGTCTGTATCTCACCTGTCTCACCTGTATTTCAGCTGTCTCTGTCTCACCTGACTGCAGCTCACATGTCTCTGTCTCTGTCTCACCTGTTTCAGGCTCCGAGCAGGAAGAATGGCAGCTCTCAGAGGAAACCAGCGGACGCTAAACCAGGATCACTGAAGAAGAACATCCCGGTCGTCAAGGACAACGGTAGGATTTTTTAATCCGCTCTATTGAAAGTTTCGTAGTGACAGAGAGCACAGCGTTCAGGTAAATTAAACGAGGGACCTTCTGTCTCTGTTTCTGTCCCATTTCCTGTTCATGTGACCCTAAAGGGGAGGAGCAGCAGTACGGGGCTGTGGTGTGGCCTGTGTTCCAGGTGTACATGTCAGCATGTGGTGGCTCCGCCTCCTGCCTGCTGATCGTGGCCCTGTTTGTCCTGAATGTGGGAAGCTCTGCCTTCTGCCATTGGTGGCTCAGTTACTGGATCAATCAGGGCAGCGGGGTGCGTCTCCTCCTCTCTGCTCTCCGCCTCTCGTCTCCTCCTGTTCCCTGCTCTCCCTCTGACTCCTCTTTCTCCGTTTTTCCCAGAACACCACGGTAACCCTTGGCAACAGTTCAGCGGTGAGTATCAGCATGAGAGATAATCCCATGATGCAACAATATGCCGCCATTTACGCCTCCTCCATGGGAGTCATGTTGCTCTTCAAACTCATCAGAGGGGTCGCCTTTGTCAAGGTCAGAGTTCAGCCCAGGTCCCCTCCGGCCTGTTGCTGCAGTTGCTCTCAGCCTGCTTGTAAAATACTGGTTACCGTGGTTACAGCGAGCCTGTTGTTACAGCGTGGTGTTTGTGGTCTCTCCTCAGGGAACCCTGCGAGCTTCCTCTAAGCTGCATGACGAGCTCTTCCATAAGATCCTGCGCTGCCCCATGAAGTTCTTTGACACGACTCCCACGGGACGGCTCCTCAACCGCTTCTCCAAGGACATGGATGAAGGTGACGGTGGGACTGGAGGGTCTGAGCTGCCGTTCGGGTCCAGGGTCTAACCGAGTCCCGTCTCCTCTGTTTCCATCTAGTCGACACTCGTCTGCCGTTCCAAGCGGAGATGTTCATCCAGAACGTGATCCTGGTCTTCTTCTGCCTGGGCGTGATCAGCTGTGTTTTCCCGTGGTTCCTGGTGGCGGTGGGTCCTCTGGTCCTGCTCTTTGCGGTGCTCCACAGCATCTCCAGGGTCTTCATACGAGAGCTGAAGCGACTGGACAATGTGACGATGTCTCCCTTCATGTCCCACATCACCTCCAGCATCCACGGCCTGGCCACGCTGCAGGCCTATGATCGAGGCCGCGACTTCCTGCACAGGTCTGGGTCGGACCGAATGACCCGCTCCGACGTCCAGGATGTAGTTCTGACCGCTGACTGTGTGCTGTTGTTTCCAGGTACCAGGTGTTGCTGGACCAGAACCAGGCCCCGTTCTACCTCTTCAGCTGTGCGATGCGGTGGCTGGCTGTGCGCCTGGACATCATCAGTGTGGCTCTGATCAGCATCACAGCTCTGATGATGGTTGTGATGCATGGAAAGATCTCCCCTGCCTACGCCGGCCTCGCCATCTCCTACGCCGTCCAGGTAACTTTAACATTTAAACCTTTGCAGATGTGATGCGACGGCGTTACTGGTCCCCAGTGGAGTAATGTCTAACGGTCGTCCGGGTCATGAAAATGACCCACAGTTAGAGTCGAGATCGATGCTAAGCTGCTGTCAGAGAGCGCTCTGTGAAGACAGCCAGCTGCACTGTTGGCGCTGTGCTCACGGCTGGTTCGACTGAAGCTGATGTGCTGAAGCACAAACCAGACCACGGAAACCTGCAGCTTCAGTGAGAGAAACGTGAGAGCTCAGTTTAAACACTGTGAGGGAAATAATTATTTGATCTGCATATCACTGAGTGAAGTCAGCCAAAGTAAAATATGACATAGTACTTGGTGGAGAAAGCCTTGTTGGTGCACAGCAGTGATGCTTGTAGTTGGAGAGCGGTTTTGCAGATACAGGGAGTGCAGAATTATTAGGCAAATGAGTATTTTGTCCACATCATCCTCTTCATGCATGTTGTCTTACTCCAAGCTGTATAGGCTCGAAAGCCTACTACCAATTAAGCATATTAGGTGATGTGCATCTCTGTAATGAGAAGGGGTGTGGTCTAATGACATCAACACCCTATATCAGGTGTGCATAATTATTAGGCAACGTCCTTTCCTTTGGCAAAATGGGTCAAAAGAAGGACTTGACAGGCTCAGAAAAGTCAAAAATAGTGAGATATCTTGCAGAGGGATGCAGCAGTCTCAAAATTGCAAAGCTTCTGAAGCGTGATCATCGAACAATCAAGCGTTTCATTCAAAATAGTCAACAGGGTCGCAAGAAGCGTGTGGAAAAACCAAGGCGCAAAATAACTGCCCATGAACTGAGAAAAGTCAAGCGTGCAGCTGCCAGGATGCCACTTGCCACCAGTTTGGCCATATTTCAGAGCTGCAACATCACTGGAGTGCCCAAAAGCACAAGGTGTGCAATACTCAGAGACATGGCCAAGGTAAGAAAGGCTGAAAGACGACCACCACTGAACAAGACACACAAGCTGAAACGTCAAGACTGGGCCAAGAAATATCTCAAGACTGGTTTTTCTAAGGTTTTATGGACTGATGAAATGAGAGTGAGTCTTGATGGGCCAGATGGATGGGCCCGTGGCTGGATTGGTAAAGGGCAGAGAGCTCCAGTCCCACTCAGATGCCAGCAAGGTGGAGGTGGAGTACTGGTTTGGGCTGGTATCATCAAAGATGAGCTTGTGGGGCCTTTTCGGGTTGAGGATGGAGTCAAGCTCAACTCCCAGTCCTACTGCCAGTTTCTGGAAGACACCTTCTTCAAGCAGTGGTACAGGAAGAAGTCTGCATCCTTCAAGAAAAACATGATTTTCATGCAGGACAATGCTCCATCACACGCGTCCAAGTACTCCACAGCGTGGCTGCAAGAAAGGGTATAAAAGAAGAAAAACTAATGACATGGCCTCCTTGTTCACCTGATCTGAACCCCATTGAGAACCTGTGGTCCATCATCAAATGTGAGATTTACAAGGAGGGAAAACAGTACACCAGACAGAGCTGGGGATTGAACCAGCAACCTTCTGGTTACAAGATGAGCGTCCCAACCCGCTAAAGCACAGTGCATCAAATCTATTTACCAATTGGCTATGGCTTTCCAAGTCAGCCAGTTTCATCTGAATACTCCGTTGTTGCTGGAGCGACTGGGTTAGTGCGTCTTTTGCGGCCATATTCCCCCTTTCCATCTCTTCCAGTCTTTTTTCAGCTTGTTCGAGTCTGGTCTCATGGCTAGCTAGCTCATTCGCCGTTTCTGCCTGGTTTATATTAATGTCTTTCTTGAAGCCGTCGGATTCGTCCTTCATTTCTTGTTTGATGTCTTTCTTATTCGTGGCAAACTCAGTTTTAAACTCTGCTTTAAGTGAGTAATGATGTCCTGGAAGCCTGCGTGGGGGTGGCTAGCTACATCTCCGTCCATCTGCTCGCCTTGCACGCTGTTCTCAGAATCAGAATCCTTTATTGATCCCTGGGGGAAATTATTGTTCGTTACAGTGCTGCATTATAAACAAACAGTAGAAAGACAGACAATACACAACTAAGAATAGCACCATATATAATATATACAGGCATATATATACATAAAGTCACTTATTAATAAATAGCTGAAAAAGAACGTGCAAGAAGGGTGTAGCTGTAGCAGTAACCAGTGTGTTAAGTGGATGCGTTGTAGAGGGAGCCACAGGCAGGAATGATTTCCTGTGTCGTTCAGTGGTGCTTTATGGGTAATCTCTCACTGAACGTGCTCCTGTGACTGACCAACATGTCATGGAGTGGGTGGGAGGTGTTATCCAACGTTATCTTTATCTTGGACAGCATCCGCCTCTCCGACACCACCTTGAGGGAGTCCAGCTCCATCCCCACAACATTGCTGGCCTTACGGATTAGTTTATCGAGTCTGTTGGCATCTGCGACCCTCAGCCTGCTCCCCCAGCATGCAACAGCATAGAGGATTGCACTGGCCACCACAGACTCATAGAAAATCCTCAGCATTTTCTGGCAGATGTTGAAGGATCTCAGTCGCCTCAAAAAATAGAGGCGACTCTGGCCCTTCCTGTAAAGTGCTGTGGTGTTTTTAGCCCAGTCCAGTTTATTGTCAATGTGTACTCCAAGGTATTTATAGTCCTCCACAATGTCAACACTGACCCCCTGGATCTTCCTTCAGACTCAGGACTATCTCATGTGATCAGTGTCCCATATAAGTGAATTTCTCCAAAGCCCATTATAATCATGGAGAAACACACTTTGCGACAGTTTCCAGTAAGAATATTTGATAGAACTTTAAATTTCAGTCTTCCAGGCCTGGATAAAAGATTCTTAAATCATGAGCTCACAAAATATCACCACCGTTGGATCACACGTCTCATATTCCTTATCTCAGACCATAAAATCATAATAAAATAACAAATACTAGAGCCAGTTCCAGACATGTCTAAGCACAAAACTGTCTTTCTCATAGAGGAAGAAAACAATCCAAACCTCACTGATAAACTCAACCTGCTGCTAAGAAAAATCAACAGAAAACTCACAGGAGTTCCCCATAGAACAATACTGTGTGCGAGTTAGAACCTCAGATGCTGTAACATGCAGAGTTGCATTGACTGCTCCTGGATTTAATTAGTTTCTTATACTTTCTTGGTCTGAACTCAGACTTGAGTGTCACTCTGTGACAGTCTTTCCACCTGCTGTCACTTGATCTATCAAGGGGAAATGCACCTTATTTAGTTTCTCCAGGGATCAAATCTCAATCATAGAAAATGCAGTGCTCCGAATTATACATTACACAGTTAATTCATCATTTTCACTCTGTACCACTGCTCCTCATATCTCTCATCTGGCTGTGTGAAGCCCAGTGAACAACTCAGTCCAGGCCTTGAGCAGCCATAAACATCCCGAGGCATGCAGTCAGGTGCAAGAAACTCCACTCTCACCACACAGACATCGTTTCATGAGCAGAGAATGATAGACCTCGTTTGTTAAATGTACATATGTGTCCTCTGGATAACATAAATGCGTTCTGTGTAATCAGTGGCTTCTTATAACAGAGTCTGTATGTGGGTCTGTGTGTGTGTATTTTGTGTGTGGATCACTTCTCAGTGAATCAGCACTTCGGTTTAGGTGTGTGTGTCATTTCTCACTCAATCAACAAGTGCACATGTGTTTGTCTGTGTATCACTTCATGCTGAGTCAGAGTGTGTGTAGATGTGTGTGTTCATCACTTTCCTGTTCTGGTGTCTGGGGTAAACCACGGCCTGAAGCGTGCCCTGGGGTCCTGCCCTCCTCTTCAGTCTGTTTGCGTCCATTGCTGCTGCTGCTCACAGTTCTGTCCATCCTGGTTCTGATCCCATTGGGGCGGTCCTTCCTTTCTCCAGTGTCCATGCTCACTGCAGGTGAAACCTGCATCTTCTTCTGTGTTTGTCCGTTCTGAGGTGCCTTTTGAGCTCAGTTACTCCTCCTGTCTCTGCCACGCCCTTTCTCTGCTGCCCGATCATCCGTGTTGGTCCGTCACTGTGCACAGTGTTAATGCAGAGTTACCAAGGTCAGCATTCTGTTGCTCGGCCTCACTTTTCATCCGTGCTTAATGGGCGTCTCATCACAGCTCTGTCAGCTGAAGCTGTCGGGGAATTTCCCCGTGTAGTGATAGCGCCCTCCATCTCCGCTGCATGAGATCCTTTCCTGTAGCACTGTTGACATTTTCAGATTGTTGTTGTGGGTCCAGCTGCTGCAGCGTTTGGTCAGGGCCACGTCAAAGATGGTAGAGGGGAGAGCAGGAGTCCAGGTCAGCCTCGGCTTCCAGGGCCGGCAAAGCAGCCTGTAATCAAGCATAAACAGAGAGGAGTGGACCAACAGGGAAATGATGTTGTGTTTGCTGTGTTACAGAGAAACACTGTCCTGTGTCAGCGTTTCTCCCCCTTGTTTGTTTTTTTAAATAATATAATGAACTCATAGCTCACCAGGATGACAGGACAACAGAGCTGCATATTTAAAATATTACCACAAAATAGAATTTTCTTCATACAGTAATTACTTGTGTTTCTCAAGCAGCAGAAAACATCTCACAATTTGACTCTTAACCACTACATTTATTGTTTCATCACTGGTTGGTCATACCAGTCTCTTTTTTTAGTTTGTCAGTAGTAGATAAAATCAGCATTTTAACAACAAGTGTGTGTTAAGTTAAGTTAATATTGCTGAGAAGTACTGACGTGTTTATGAGTGTAAGCTGACTTTTGCTGCATGTGTGTGTTTGCAGACAGGTTTGTATGTGTGTTTAGTGGAGCTGCAGATCCAGCAAAGCCTCTCTCTGCCTTAGCTCCCGTTTTTCTCCAAAAGGTGTTTCCTTAAAAGGAGCCTTCCTCTCACGTTTCTCTGCCTGTGTGTGTGTTTGTTTCACCTTTTGTTGCGATGCTCCGGACACTTTCTCAACCTCCACAAGTCAGTTGGCCCCAAATCTCGACCCAATTTCGATGTACTCTTAAACCCTTCATTTCTCCTTTAGTTCTCTGCTGTCCGTTCCACAGCTGCTGATTCTTGCTGGGTTATGTTAATCTATCATTTTGTTCCGGCTGCTGTGCTCGTGGTGGACGGTTGATCCAGGTCCGTAGTTACCTGTATTAACACACTAAGAGATTTATTTAAAATCAATTTCATCACTGGTTATTTGACACTCTCCCTGATTCTTTAAACACATTTCCCCTTGTTGCTAATTTAAATAATCCTGTGCCTTCTTTTCCCAATTCCTCCCGTTCTGCTTTAGTTTTTATGCATAATTCATAATAATTTACCGCTTTTTGTTTTTTGCTCTTGACTCTCCGTTTTAGACACTTTCCCCCTGCAGTCACACAGACTGCTTCTCCTAGCGCCTCCTTGGATCCACCTCACACTCAGCTCCTCCCCTCTGAGTTGGGTCATTTGCTCCTCCTCTTTCTATCTGCTTCACTGCGCTCTGGGAGACACTTCTCCCTCACACTCAACACACCATACAGAGCGCGTGTCTCGCTCTGCAAAATCCAAACACACGGTTTTAGAGGCAAATTTCAACTTTAAGCCTAATTTACTAACCCCAAAATTAACCCAGACAGTCTCTAGGCGCTACAGCGGCCAATGAACCCAGCTTGGAATCTAGAGTTGGATGTCTCGAAGCCAGTCTGGAGACCAAGACTGGCCTCAAGACCACTTTTACGTGGCTTACTGAGCTTAAGCCCGGGTCATCTTTTTCAGAAGCCCGGGGTCTTTTGGAGTGTAATTTGTTCCATAGTTAGATGCCTGGCTGACAACTGTATAAAACAAAAGCTACACACAATATTAGAAGCACATAGCGCACTGTCATAAATTCCCCCTAATTTTGGTATCGTCCGAGCTCAGGCACTAGGTGACTGAGCACAGCACTGACGCCTGTGAGAGGGGGGGGAGCTGCCGCCTGTGAGTTTGCTGCAGACAGAGGAGTTTGAGCAGGTACCAAAGCAAATCATTCGTACTGTACAAATAATGTAAATATGACGGTGAATCACAAAGGATTGATATCAAACTGATCACGTGACCCATATTACGTTACTTGCTCTTCCAGTGAATCAACAAATGGTGAAATGAAAAGCCGAACAACAACAATGCTGTTTCTTTAGAGACTCTTAGCTTACATGTGTGTTTACAGTGGCGTGCAAAAGTATTCGGCCCCCTTGAACTTTCCCACATTTTGTCACATTACAGCCACAAACATGAATCAATTTTATTGGACTTCCAGGTGAAAGACAACACAAAGTGGTGCACACGTGAGAAGTGGAACATAAATCATACATGATTCCAAACATGTTTTACAAATAAATAACTGCAAAGTGGGGTGTGTGTAATTATTCAGCCCCTGAGTCAATACTTTGTAGAACCAGCTTTTGCTGCAGTTGCAGCTGCCAGTCTTTCAGGGTCTGTCTCTACCAGCTTTGCACATCTACAGACTGAAATCTTTGCACATTCTTCTTTGAAACAGCTCCAGCTCAGTCAGATTAGTTGGACGGCGTTTGTGAACAGCAGTTTCAGATCTTGCCACAGATTCTGGATTGGATTTAGATCTGGACTTTGACTGGGCCGTTCTAACACAAAGAAGCTTCTGATTGGTTAGTAGAGTCCATGTGAGGGTGGCACAGCTGTGGATGCATATAAGGCAAAACACAGAGGCTGTTTCTGTGAAATGGGAACATCAGGAGATGTCAACCAAACACCAGGAAGAGAATCGTGGAGCTCCATAAGTGTGGCTCAGTTTGAATACAATTTGGTCTCTGTTCGCTTCGCTGGTTGAGTCCCCAGACTGCGCCCAATCCATCCTCCTTAGCCTCGTATTGGAATCCCGGACGAGCCCCCAGTAGTTAATATCAACACTTCACCGAGTTCTTTTTGATTCCTCAGAGGCATCCGATGGAAGACAAAACACTGCTCAGTAGACCATTTAACTTTATTTCTCTTCACATTACTTCTAGAGGGGAGATGCGTCCTGCATGACACGTTGCCGCGGATTTCAAAATGGTGGTGCGCCCCTGACAGTCTGATTACAGAAGCTCTCTCATTCTAGTCTCAACAACAGTGTCTCAGTAACTTTCCACTAGAGATGGTCCCCTCTTATCTACATTTTCCCAGGCAAGCGTGAGCGAGAGTCTACAGCTCTCTACTTCCCAAGAGCACATGGTCTCATGCCTTTATTTTTCAGGGCTGTGTCCACTTAATACTACACTATATAACTTTATAACACTTATTAATAAAAAAGCATAGCGTTATTGAGACTGCAAATTATTTAATCCCAACACTTACTTACAGCTGGGCTACACCGCCCATGAGGCTACATTCTTTAGGGTGATGCCTGTAACACTCTGCCTGTTGCGTTCATATTAGAGCCTCTTAGTGAGTGTTTTGTTTGGGTTTCCACCGACGTGCAATTACCAAAAATAGAAAGGGGACAGCCCAACATATGAAACAGGAAAAGACCGCTGTATAATCCATTTATTTCAACAAAGTAACTGTATTCTAAATACCACCTTTTAAACGGTAAGTGTGACGGAATACAGTTACTCATATTTTGTATTTTAAATACGTAATGGCGGTACATGTATTCCCTTTACTCCCCAACGCTGACGGTACGTGGCTCATCAGCTCTGTACCAAAGAATGCTGCCACCTCCGTGCCCGACTGTGGGGAAGGTCTGATCATCTGACAGCAACACTTTCTCCCAAGGTTCTCTGAGTCATTAGGATGTTGTCTGTGTGTTAGCGATGGTGTTCTTGGTGGCTGTGGACCCAGATGCCTTCAGCACATTAACAAGCTCTGCCTGTGTGGTTTTGGGCTGATCCAGAGTCCTGTCGCCGTGGGTTCCGAATTCGGGTCATCAGTGGGTCGTGTAGCCTTCACAGAGTTCCTGCGAGTGCTAATCGGGCAGCTGGATGTGTGCTGATAACACACAGTCTTTTGTGCTGCTGTAGCTCTGTTGTGCAGCTAACATTGGTAACTGCTGCGAGGCTCCATGACCGCCACTGCTGTAAACACTCCCTCCAATGCAGTGAACCGAGCCGTTCTTCTATTCCACGGCTCTCAGCTGATCCACCTTCCTCAGGATCATCCTCATCCTATGAGGCAAGACCTCCGTGGAGCGCTCTCTCTCTCTCTACAGTTATAATGACCTGCGACAGCGTGCAGAGTGAGCCACTCTGCTCCCGCTGGCTGCTTCATTGGCTGATTTAAAGCTACAGACAGCTAACAGCAGCCCGTGTGTGACATTGACATGGATACTTGGTCGATTGTAGGACCTTTAAGGTAAACGGGTATTTTTGACCTCGCTGCTCATGGACAGTCAATCCAACGCAGGTTTCTTCCTCCCCACTGTCACCAGGTGCTCCTTGCTGAGGATTGCAGTGTGATGCTCTGTGAGATGTTGCTGTTGTGAAACTGTGCTGTATTTGAAATGAAGTAACACTGAGTGGAGGATCATGTGTCAGTTAACAGGTCTGTTCCAGTTCACTGTGCGCCTGGCCTCTGAGACCGAAGCTCGCTTCACCTCCGTCGAACGAATCCATCACTACATCCAGGTACTGTTGCCCCTCGCTGGATCGTTCTACACTCGGTCCAGTTCTGCTCAGTTTTGGTTCCTGTCAGATTAAAACTCCTCCAAATTAAAAGCACTCGTAGTTTTTTGACAGGATCTGAAACGAAGCTGCTGCACCGGCGGTACCTCTAACCTGCATCTCCTGGCTTTGTCGGATTCTGGTTCTGATGTGCCGTCTGTGTCTCAGTCCCTGTCCCAGGAGGCGCCAGCCAGGGTCAAAGGTCGAGCCCCTCCGCCCGACTGGCCGCAGGAAGGGGAACTGGTGATGAAGGACGTGGAGATGAGGTACCAGGAGAACCTCCCTCTGGTCCTCAACAAGATCTCCTGCACCATCCGACCCAAGGAGAAGGTCGGCATCGTGGGCAGAACCGGATCAGGTCGGACCCGAAAGAGAGAGAGTGTGTGTGTGTTTGTGAGTGTGTGTGTAGTTCCTCTCCCTGCCTGTAGAAGGCGGTGTGCTGATGCTTGCCGTGTTTCTTCAGGTAAGTCGTCTCTGGGCGTGGCCTTGTTCCGGCTGGTGGAGTGCTGTGGCGGCTCCATTCTGATCGACGGCGTGGACATCAGTGACATCGGGTTGGCCGACCTTCGCAGCAAACTGTCCATCATCCCTCAGGACCCGGTGCTGTTCAGCGGCACCGTCAGGTACGAGCACCTGAGAGCACCTGAGGCACTTCAGGCCCGTGAGGAGGTGTCACACTCAGACTGTGTGTGTGTGTTTCAGGTCCAACCTGGACCCGTTTAACCAGTACAGCGAGGAGAAGATCTGGGACGCCCTGGAGAGGAGTCACATGAAGGAGTGTGTGAGTGTCACGCTGCTTACTGTGTACCACACGCCGTTCTTCTTCTTCAGCAACAAGTGTTTGTAACACTGACATTATATGACCGTCATGTGCCCCTCAGGTGTCCCAGCTGCCCCTGAAGCTGGAGTCGGAGGTGGTGGAGAACGGAGAAAACTTCTCGGTGGGGGAACGTCAGCTGCTGTGCATGGCCCGTGCGCTGCTGAGACGGTGCAAGGTGAGAACCTGAGAGGTCAGAGTGGCTCCGCCCCTGGCCTGTCCTCTGTCTCTGATCGGTTCGTTCTTCTCTCAGGTACTGATCCTGGATGAGGCGACCGCGGCCATGGATGCCGAGATGGATGCTCTGATCCAGGAGACCATCAGGAGCTCGTTCCACCACTGCACCACGCTGACCATTGCTCACCGCCTCCACACTGTCCTGGCCTCCGACCGCATCATGGTGCTCAACCAGGGGCAGGTACGGCCAATGGGAGCTCAGACATGCACCACCGCGGCCAATAGGAGCATAGCTGGTTGTGTGTGAGCAGATCAGTGTAAACACGTTGAAGCTTCAGTCACATGTTAGTTTGAAGGTTTTTGTTTCTTTAAATGATGAAAATAAAAACTGTGACGTTAAAGTCGCACAGATGGTGAGAGGCGGAGCTCAGAGTGGTTTGGAATGGAACTATTTCCCTGAAATATGGAACACTAGAATAAATTAGACACCTGTGTCATTAGTAATCAAAGTAACAAGCGGTATAAAACCCCAAAATCGAAACTTTGTTTCCTGTAAAAGAGAAAAAACAGACATAACACGCACCTCTGTAAACAGACAGGTATGGCCCCCTGGTGTCTGTTTTAGAGAGTGCAGGTTTCAGGTGTTCATTTTCAGCCCCGGGAGCTGCGTCCAAGACAACGCCTCGCACTGAGCAGTGACACACGCGTGACCATAAGTGTGTGGACGAGCTCGTGTCGCGTATGCTGACACAGAAGATCTGGTCTCTGTGTTTGAAGTGTTGTCGAGCTCCGCTAACACTCTCACCTGCTCTGCCTCCCTGTCTCTAATTGGTCCAGGTGGTGGAGTTCGACGAGCCGTCCAAGCTGCTGGCCAATGAGAACTCACGGCTGTGTTCGATGCTGGCAGCCGTGGAGAACAAGATCTCGGTGCGAGGATGAGGACGAAGAAGCTGCTGTACTGTAACTGACCTCAGGGTGGCGCTCGCAGGAGTCGCTCTGACTTACTGTTGCTTTTTTGCGACGTTCTTCTCTCGAATCATGTGACCGTCGTTTTTATGACCTGATGCGAAGCAGGTCTGTGCTCACTGAAGTGCTTCAAACATCTGTCACGTTGTCTGGTGGGCGGGGCTAAAGGACGCTGTACTTTAATCTTCTTTGTTGTTTTTATCGATGTTGTTTCGCCTCGACTGCGGTTTCCTTTGATCCAGAAGCTGATCAGCTATTTATGAATTTGTTCAGAATGTAAAGAGGACTGTTTTTATTCTAACCTGACACACGTGAGCTTCTCTACATTTTTATAGTCTCTTTTTTGCACGTTTGTGTAGATTTGATTGTTAGTTCGTAAGTGAAGCCTGTGCTGCCCTCTAGAGGAGAAGCACAGTAAGTACATATTAGTCCGGTTGGACTGTTAATGATTCTGTAACTTGTTTGATATCAGTGAAAAATGCCGCTTTTAATCTCATAGCGCAGCCGCTTTGTGTTTGTGTAGCGGCTGCGCTCAGGCTTCGTGTCGGTGGCTCCGTGATTAGACATCATGACATTTACTGCAGACCACGCCGGAAGCGCCCACGCACATGAAAACAGCAATTTATTAATCCTGATGTTTCTGTTTCCTCCGTTTATGGAGTTTCTTTTTCTCTTAAACGTCTTTGTTTAATGTGAAAGCGAGAAACCGATGCTGACTGCAGTGTGCGGGGCTCGAGCTCGGGCTGTGCACACGTCAGCGTGTCTCTGTAGCTGTTCCTATAAATAAACTACTGACTTTAACTCCACCTGTCCTCCTTACTTCCTGTCGTGTGGTCACTGCTCGATGTTCACGTTTGAAGTTTGTAACGAGTTAAAGCTCCTCTGGAAACTTACCTCACAGGTTTTTCTACTCTTGGATCTGGATATTGTCACAAAGAGGCTCCACCCACCTGCAGTACGACAGACCTTCTGTTTATGAGCAGCAGCCAATCAGAGGAACACTGTCTTGAAGGGGGCGGAGCTGAATCAGCTTCTTTTAAACCACAGATGAAATGAAGGCCTGTACTGGTCACTTTATTAGGTATGACACTGGAGCTCCTTTTTCTTTCAGAGCTGGTTTAATTCTCTGTGGCTCACAGTCTGACCATGTTTAAAGACACGTTACCTGCCCGTCGTGGTCACACAGTGCAGGATCTATTACAGGTCTAAAACTAAGGCCAGACACGAGATTGTCAAAATAAAACAGGAAGTTACTGACTAAACATGGAGAAAGGACCGTAACACAGAAGCATACAGACTACAAAAATAAGACGAGACTCACAAAATATAGCAGACACATAAATAATGGGAATCAACAACATACTGAGAAATCAAGAATACACTGAAACCTCACATCAAACACTCAAAGCTCTGAGAGGATCGGGGCCGTCATCGATTTTCACCCGAACATCATCTTTCATGAACACATAGCACAGTCGGACTCGCCCTGCCTCATGGTTCAGTCGGCGCAAGACTGAACCATAAAGACGTGGTTAACGATAAATAGCAGAGCAGTCTGCCTCGAGCTGGGTTCGTGAGCTTAGCTGACACTTTCAGTTCAGGAAAAAGTGCCACAGTCAGAGAGATGAAGGAAGAAGAGCGTACATCACAGAAGAGGAAGAGGTGTTGATTGGCTCGGCAGAGAGCTCGAGAGGATAGAGGATGGTATCGATACCAACGCTAGTATCGGTACTTTGGTTGTATCCATCAAGTTCAGTATGCAGCCCGCTGAACTGTGTTTATTATTCCTTTGGAAAAAATAAACGTCAAACATGAAAAACGTTCCCACCTTTGTGTGCGTTACAGACAGGAAAAACCCAAAAACCTGGTTTGAAAACACATGAACAGCTGAAAGGTGTGTTTCATTGTGTTAGCTAATTTTTGTGGAAAGTAACAATTGCAGGGATATAGTGGTGAGAACTGATCTCAAAAGTCACAGCACACGGCTCTCCTCCAGTCAGCTGCTGAGTAACTTTGGATCCACACCAATATATTTGTAGTGTGACACAGAAATACTGTGGATGTTGAGATGTCCATGTTAAATGACAGAAAGGTATACATGTTCAAATAGCATCAGCTAACAGCAATGTTCCCTCTAAGCTGTGCGTGTCCGCCATTGCGCACAGAAAAAAAATCTAACCTAAATTGAAATCAAAATTAAAACTTTAACAATCCTGTTCTTCAGTGTTAGTCAGTAAGTGACTGGCTGCTCCCGTATGGGATCAGAACGATGCCACCTTATCCCAAAGTCCAGCCAATGATGCGATTCACATTCGTATATATGTCTGTGAAGGTTCTCAGTCATCCAGGTCATCGTAGTCTAAGGAGCTTGGAAAGAAAAGCGTCTGGACTTCTTTAAGTTGCTTGAAGATGTTTCACCTCTCATCCGAGAAGCTTCTTCAGTTCTAAGGTCAAATGGTGGAGAGTCCCAGATTTAAGCTCTGTGGGAGTAACAAAAGGACAAAGGGACCCCCTGATGATCCTCTAACTAATCACATGAGCCAAGGTGTGAAAACTACCTACGAAGCCTTAAAGCGAGACCCCACAAGCAGCTACAAAAAGAAAGTTATAGCTTGCCTTCAAGACCTTGAGAAGGACAAAATCATTGACCACTGTACATATCACTGGCTTTACCCAGGGGATGCCATACCCTGCATTTATGGACTTCCTAAGATCCACAAAAAAGGGGTCCCACTCAGACCCATAGTCAGTAGCATAAACTCAGCCACTTACAACATTGCTAAACACCTTGCTACCATCCTTGCGCCTCTCGTGGGGAACACCCCACACCACATCAAGAACTCCACGACTTCACCGACAAGGTCCAGAAACTTCCCCTGGATCCAGATGAAACCATGGTGTCCTTTTCTCTAGTCTCTCTCTTCACTTGCATACCCACCACGGAGGCCGTGGAGACGGTCAGAAAACGACTACAAGAAGACAGCTCCTTGGAGGACAGGACCAACTTCACACCCGATCAGATCTGCACACTGTTAGACCTCTGCCTCACCACTACATATTTCAAATACAACGAAGGCTTTTACAGACAAAAACATGGCTGTGCCATGGGCTCCCCCGTGTCACCTATTGTAGCAACCTTTACATGGAGGAAGTGGAAAGGAAGGCTCTTGGCTCTTTCAAAGGAAGAGTACCCAGCCACTGGTACAGATATGTGGACGACACCTGGGTCAAAATCAAGACACAAGAAGTGGAATCCTTCACTGCGCACATTAACGCTGTGGATAAAAACATCAAGTTCACCAGGGAAGACACAAAGGACAACTGTCTGCCTTTCCTGGACTGCGCCGTGCACATTGAAGAGAACGGCAACCTCAACATCAAAGTTTACCGGAAGCCCACACACACAGACCAGTACCTCCTCTTTGACTCCCATCACCCTCTGGAACACAAACTTGGAGTAATCAGGACCCTACAACACCGGGCAGAACATGTTCCCTCTAAGCCTGAAGGGAAAAAGAAGGAACACACACATGTAAAGGAAGCACTCAAAACGTGCGGCTATCCTAAATGGGCGTTCTTAAAGTCAGCAAAGATGCACAGAAAAGAAGACCAGACACCAGCGAGGGAGGATAAGAAGGACAGACGCAACAACATTGTCATCCCCTATGTAGCCGGTGTATCAGAGAAACTCAGGAGAGTTTTCTCCAAGCACGACATCCTGGTGCATTTCAGACCCAGCAACACACTCAGACAGAAACTGGTTCACCCGAAAGACAAAACGCCAAAACACAAACTTAACAATGTGGTGTATGCTGTACAGTGCAGCGAGGAATGCCCAGACCTCTACATCGGAGAGACCAAACAGCCACTTCACAAGTGCATGGTACAACACAGAAGAGCCACCTCCACAGGACAAGACTCAGCAGTCCATCTGCATCTAAAGGTCAAAGGTCACTCTTTGAGGATGCCAATGTTCACATTTTGGACAGAGAGGACAGATGGTTTGAAAGAGGAGTGAAAGAAGCATCTATGTCCACTGTGAGCGACCATCTTTGAACAGAGGCGGGGTTTACGACACCAACTGTCTGCCATCTATAATCCAGTTTTGAGATCCTTCCCAGACGCCTTAACGCCTACTCACATCCTGGACCATCTGACCTCAGGAAATCGCATGATAAGGTGGGGCCAGGTTTCACAATGAGCTCACCCGAAACCCTGGCTGATTGTGACCCACACCCAGTTTCACACCTTGGCTCAGGTGATTAGAGGATCATCAGGTGGTCATGTGTCCCTCTGTGGGGGGAAACTCCCACTGGGTTTAAATCTGGGACTCTCCACCATTTAACCCTAGAACTGAAGAAGCTTCTCGGATGAGAGGTGAAACGTCTTCAAGCAACTTAAAGAAGTCCATTGGAGATGTGAGCAGGACAGACGGAACAATTGACGGAAAAAGTGTGGACTTTATACCAGTTTTTAAATTGTGTTGATCGGCCACGTTGGGCGATCGTGGCCTTGTAGTTCGTCTTGTAATCGGAAGGTTGCCGGTTCGAGCCCCGGCTTAGGGCCTAGTAAAGCGCTATATAAATACAGGCCATTTACGTAAAACCAGAGTTATGATAAAATATCTGCAATGTTTGTTTTTCTTCCTGAATACTGTCGTTGTTTATATTTACTGCGGGAAGAAATGGTGAAAACGGCGTTTTATAAGGAAAACGCTCAAAAGCCTGTGAGCAAAAACAAAAACAAACCTCCCCCCACCTTTCCTATTGGTGGAAAAATGTACCATGTGGACCAATCAAAAAATGATATGGCAACGTGGCATTTAGTTTAGGGAGGGGGAAGTTCTAAGAGTGACGGCGTGTTTTGAGATGTGAGAGATTTGTGACGTTCAGTGCAAATCTTATGTAGTTAGTGTGTAGTCAGTGTGTAGTCAGTGTGTAGTTAGTGTGTAGTTAGTGTGTAGTGTAGTCAATAGTTGTGTTGTGTGTGTCAGAACAATGAGGTGCCTGCTGAGTGTTACAGGTGTTACAGCAGTGACACATCTGCTGCTGTCAGGCCTGCAGGTATCAGGCTGTTGTTCTCCTTCATCTCATAGTGGACAGAAATTATTTTTTGGAGCGGCACAAATAATTTGTGTGGCATCAGATTTGATGCAGAACAGCTGATTGTTCTGTAAATAGTTTGAAATGTTTGTTTAAAAAACACCTTGGCTGCATTTTTAGGTAAAAGCTGCAAAAAACTTTGTTGTTTGCATGACTCAGTTACTTTTTTGAAGAAGTAACTATATAATTAATTGGCCAACATTGGTCATTATTTACTGTATTTTGCAGACAGAGTTACAGACTCTCTCCCAGACCACAGACTCAGAATACAAGTCAGAGCTTTATTAAAAAATAAAAAAAAAGAAAGTTGTGTTTTCAAAATTGGAGTTGAAGTTATTTTTACTTCCAATAGTGTTAACATGCTGCACAGGTCATGAACAAGATTTTTTTTATGGTTTCTTTTTATGTTTGCTTATCCTGTATTCTCTTCTACGTTTAGTAATGGAGAGTGCTTATAACCCCGTTTTGATGTTAAACCTTTTTCATTCAACCAGAACAAACATGTCCGTCATACAAAACCAGAGCCAACATGGTAAATAAACGTGCCATTTAACTGCAATAGCATAGACTGTATGAAGAGAACAAAAAGTGATTCATATATCAAAATGACTTTGTTCAGAAGTTTCTGTCTGTTTTGATGTCCCTGAGGTGTCTGATCCTTCAGCCTGGTCTGTGTCCCGCAAAAGCTCCAGAGACCGTCCACAGGAAGCACAAAAAGGAGTGAAGAGGCTGAAGCTAACACCACAAAACGGGCAAAACATTTTCCAGCTATTTTTAGTGCAGCGAGCACCTTCAGGGTAATAACGAAGCGCAATGAGGAGTTACTTTCTCGACGTTTGTTGACATCCCGCGTTTAGCTGCTGCTTATTCTTCTGCCGCTAATTTAAAGGCACTTTACTGCCACCTGCTGGGCTGGAGTGTGGACCATGACGGTTTTAAGGTCTGGATATTTTCTTAAGAAAATCCCCGTGACATTTAAAAATCTGAACATCATTATCTCACCCATACTCTTTTGTAAAATCTCTTCAAACATTAACTGAACACTACTTCTCTGAAAAGCCCTCGCTTAGCTGACTACAAATCACTTTTCCGTACTACAAATATGGAGTAAGCCTAATCGTTGAGTCACTTCCGGTATTTCAGACAATCCCTTTCTGTCAAGAGCCACTTGTTAATTTGTTGCAGACTTGTTAAAATGTTTTCGGAAATGTTATTTTGTTGTTGATGTTTTAAATGTGATTTGCACTTCCCAGCCACCGTAGTATTTTTCCCTGGTTTTACTACCACACTGGGGCACATGTTCACCCTCACATGGAAGAAGTAATCTGATTGGCATGGTGGTATGTAGCATGTAGTTTGAAGCAGGGATTTCGTAGTGCCCCATGTGTAGCGCTGGAACCCAGTCAGGATGTGTTTCATCCATTTCATAGGCTGGTTTGCTGCAATAATGAAAAACAATTAGCAACTCTATAAATAGAACATTTATCTACAAAATCACTCATTAGGATGTTTGTTCTAATTTGCTATGACCTCAGAGCGCATTGAAAATAAAACTAATAGGCTATAAAGAGTAATATGAACTTATTTGGATCTTACCTGAATGAAAATGTCTGTAGCACCAATAGATATCTGGGGATGGTAGCGAACTGGATATCAGCTCGTCTCACAGCTGCTATCCAGGCTAGACGCCTTCTTTTGGTAACACCCGATACATGAGCTCCTTCGTGATGCTTCCAGGTGGGGAAAGAGTAAAAAGAGAGCCCGTTTTCCAGCTTATTCCCTTCCCGATCGTCCGATCTAACAACTGACAACACAGCAAGGACGAACCATTACTGATGCTTGCACTCCTCTAGCCATTTGTTTGGCCTGCTAAAATGGCGCCTCGGTGGTCACGCCCTCTCCAAAGCCCTGGGAGACAGTTGGTGTGGTAAGCCCCGCCCTCTATTCAAAGATGGTCGTTCACAGTGGACATAGGCTGTGTCCCAATCCAGCGACCGCACACTTCATAGTACGGGCGAGTATTGGTCAAACTGGGCAGAAAGTCTACAAACACATAACATCCTTATAGAATATGATGTAACACTATAGATCAACTTAGCTCAGAATATATAAAGCATATAAACAGTTACAGCAATATGATGCAACAAACACAGCAGCTACTGATCCAAAATACTCAAAGCTTCATAGAACTGCAACCAACATTTATTTTAGCTCCATTCTGCTGCTGATACAGACTTTAGGTTTCTGAACATTAAACTTGTTGCTGCCTTTCATAGTGTGTAACTTGAAGGCCCTGAGTACTTTCTCCCACACTGAAAACACTGGGATGATCACATTATTTGAACATTACCTAATAAGACTGATTCAGCACAGACAGTTAAACTTTCCTAGCAGTCCTTCACAAACAGGGAACAGTCTGTCTATTCTCTCCATCTGTCAGCTGCTGCTGGCTCTTCCTCCTCCTCTTCCTCACACACTGCTGAGTTTGTCCTGGTGGATCATCAGGGGTGCAAAGCCTCACAGATGATGTGCAGCAGTGTGTCCCTCAGTCTGTCCTCACTCTGGACACTTGCAGTCGTCACACATGGAAATCAAATGTGTGATAAGCTGCAGGATTCAAACACAAGTGTAACTTATAAACACACGTTCATACTTTTATTCCACAATCAGAGAGAAAGAAACAGAGATAGAGTGCAGGACAGACAGACAGGTGGCAGTCTCAGGTGTACACACTGCTACACAACAGCACCAGAGAAGCAGGATTTAGTGTTTGTGTTATTACGAGTGTAAACAAGAAGAGTTCCAGATGGTGCAGTGGACACATGTGTGACTGCTGTGATTAAAGCATCTTTCTTTCAGCTTAACGAGTGAACCGTCAGCTCGTTCAAACACACGTTAAAGTGCGTTTGGCTCGACACCACCGAACAGAGGCAGCAATATAACATAGCTCACATTAACAGTGCAGTGAATCCTGCTTGTGCCGTGATGTTCAGGACTGCAAACCGAGCAGCATCACTGACTTTCAGCTTGTTGTGTTTGTGGATATATGACTGACTTTAATTATCCATAAATCATCACATCTCTGTAAGATTAAGGTCGACTATTGAACGGCGCATATTTAAAGGCTTTAAAACCAAGTTAGTACAAACATCACTAATGTCACATAACTTTGCCGACATGTGACCAACAGTAATGTTTTAATGTTCTTCATTATTAAACATTTGTACATAAATAAGTGACACAATATTCAGTACTTACTTTTGAAAGTTTACTCTTCGGCCGCTCCGCTTCAGGCATCCATCGTTTTTTTGGAGAACCTCTCCTGGTTAACACCAGCTCCATAACTAAGAAGGCCCAGCAGTGTCTCTACTTCCAGTGGAAGCTGAGGAAAGCCCATCTCCCTCCATCCATTCTCACCACCATCTACAGAGGGACTATCGAGAGCATCCTGAGCAGCTGCATCGCTGTCTGGATGGTAACGGCACCGTATCGGATCACAATGCTCTACAACTGTTAGTGAGAGCAGCTGAGAGGCTGGAGCCTCTCTTCCCTCCATCAGACACCTGTCACACCTGCTGCATCTGCGGAAAGAGGTACTGGAGCATCCGGGCCCTCACTGCCAGACTGAGGAACAGGTTCTTCCCCCAGAACGTCAGACTCCTGAAAACACACACACACACACACACACACACACACACACACACACACACACACACACACACACACACACCTTAATACATCAAGTTACCTTTTGCACAACCCACTGTCATTGTTGCACTTTTCTTTTGCACTGTTTTTTGTTTTGTTTGTTGCAGTTTTTGCACACTTTGCACGTTATGTAGTCCTGTGTTGATTGTGTGTCACATGGAGCATCGTGGTCGTGGAACGAATCAATAGACTGATACGTTGATGGGTGGATGAACAGGTAACTGGATGGAGCCGCCCTCTCGCTCCGTGTACCCGCCTCCACAGCGCCACTCATCGGCCTGCATAAACTTTTTTCCCGCTGTTGTTACTTCCTGTTTAGTCCGGAGCGGAGCCTCGACTGTCCCCCGGGTCTCCGCCGGTGTCCTCTGCCTCTTTGTGTCCGTGTGTGGCCGCTCGGTCTCGGACTCACAGCTCACCTCCAGCCTCCGTCGACCCTCCGGGAGGACGCGGGTTCGGTGTCCGGGACTGCGGGTAGGAGCCGGGCTGAGCTCTCCCGGGGAGCCGGTGTCCGCCTGGTTCTTCCGCCGTGCGGTCCCGATGGATTTTACTTAAATGTGTCCCCGTGAAGCCGCAACAGTGCGCCGTGCTAATGCGCTGATTAGCCGGCTCTGCTAACCAGGTCAGTTCAACGCGCTGACCTTAAAGTGCTGTTTTCACTCACTTCGAGCTAAAGCTGCTAACTTCCAGCGCTGCTAGCCGCCACTGTAACTCCTCCGAGTCCCTAAAACTGCGCTTTAAACTGGGCTTTGAGAGTCTCCCGGGTGTCGGAGCTCTTTCGGGTCTCTGACTTAATTGGACTTGTTGTTTATATGAAGTTTAACTCCGGTTTAACAAGTAGGGCTGTTAAACACTGCCTGTCAGTGTTTGCTAAGTTTGATTAAATGTTGTTTAAATGGACTAAGAGCCAAAGTTTACTCGTGAAACAGTTCCTTAAATCTAAGAGAAGCAGGCAGAAGGTCAGCCCACGCTCAGCGAAGCCTTTATTCGGCTTTATTTTCAGTCTTCAGCGGACTGACTATTAAATTCAATGTTGTGTGATTGAGGTTTTGAATGGGGTGGGCCGGGGCTGACCAGTAAAGCTGGGTTTAGATGTGGATTAAAAGTTTTCATTTGGCCCTAAACTGTTTATAAAATGTTAAAATGATTTAAAAATACAAACTTCAGGGTTTATCGAGGATCCAGGGACACACAGGATGAGTTTTCACCGGGGGCTTAATGTCCTGTTAGGCGTAAAATTAGACGTTTCTTTAACGAGGTTTTGAATGGAGTTTTGACGCTAAGCCTCTTGTTGTGTTAAAGTTACTTATTTGGGCTAAACTGGGCTACGCATCGAGTCCTGAGTTAAACTGGGTTAGTACCTGAGTTGTGTACTGGGTTCACTGGTGGGTGTCAGTTTACTGTGGTTAGGATTAGACTCTGGATTGGATCATGTGCTTTTTAATTGGACTAAAACTGTGAGTTAAAGGTAGTTTTGGGGAAACTGTGTTAAACTGGGGTGCTGTTGGCATCGGTACTGGGTGTTGAGCGTTGAGGCGGGCCTGGTGGGTTTCTGCTCTGTGTTCCCGACCCTCACAGGTGTGTTCTTGTTCGTGTCTCATGCAGTTGGTTCCGGTCTAAGCAGGTTTGGTCCCAGCTTTAGCTCACCATGGCAGAGCTCCACCAGGCGCCCACCTCGCTGTGCTGCTGCCGTAAATCCCTGCCGGACTCCGGGGGCCGGTGCTCCGGGGACTTGGCCCGGCCCTCTGCGGGCCTGGGTCTGGAATCCCAACGCTGCCCCCTGGTGGATGTGGCGTCCGCATCGAACTTCAGGAGCTTCCAGCTGTGTCACTTCCACCTGGACCTGCGGCTGAACTTTGCAGTGAAGGAGATGAGCGGCTGGCTGGTTCTGGACCTGGTTCCGGTGCAGCCGGGGGTCTGCTCCCTGATCCTGGACTCCCACCCTTCTTTATTGATCCACTCCATAGACTGTAAGGTGCCGGGGGCCGGGCAGCAGGAGCCCGTGTCCCTCACGTACCGCGTGGACCCGTTCACCGACTACGGCTCGTCGCTCAGCATCAGCCTGCCAACCGTGGCAGTGAAACCAGGCCGGGCGGTCCAGATCACGGTCCGCTACACCACCACGGACGGGCCGGCGGTAAGGAGACGACACGGCGTCTGTACAGCGTGAGCATGCTGAAGGTGACCACAGCGTGACCCGTGTGTGTGTGTGTGTGTCTGCAGATCTGGTGGCTGGACTCGGAGCTCACCTGCGGTCAGGTTCGTCCTCTGGTCTTCACTCAGGGTCACTCAGTGTGTAACCGCTCCTTCTTCCCCTGCTTCGACACGCCAGCCGTCAAGAGCACGTACACCGCCACGGTCCGGGTGAGTCACACGGAGCCCAGGTAACATCAGAGCGGTGACAGAAGGCGTTTCCTTAAACACCTGCACTCACGCCGTTTCTGCTCGTCCTCCTCGGCAGGTCCCGGATGGCGTGACGGTCCTCATGAGTGCGTCTCGGAGTTCGTACTCCAAACAGGACCGCGTCTTCCAGTTCTCCATGGAGTTTCCTGTACCCTCCTACCTGGTGGCGCTGGTGGCCGGCGAGCTGCAGCACGTAGACGTCGGGCCGAGGTCGCTCCGCGTAAAATAACGTTTTCATTATTTATCAAAATGAGTCCAAATATTGTTTCGATGTGTTTGCCGACGAGTGAGTTTGAAACATGATACAGTAAAAATGATTTTAGGCAAACAAACAGATCATTTTTCATATTCCTGATGTTAAATCGGGGGGGGCACTCCAGGCCTCGGTGTCCTGCAGGGGTCACCCTGGGTCACACCTGAGTCACACGACGAGCTCATCACCAGGCGTCTGGGAA
>NC_140609.1:41877366-42022366 GCF_057381915.1 Diplotaxodon limnothrissa | reverse complement strand
GATCTCGTCCGAGCAGCGGAAGCCGGAAACTCGTCACGGGCTCGAGTTTATTCAGGGGTTGGATTCTGCTGTGAGCTCATGAATTCAGCCCGGATACAGGTGAGGGACGTGACGTCACAACCAGGACGGCGGGAAAAAGAAAAGCGTTTCTGGGTCGAGGACATTTGTTCTGTACCTTCAGGGAGTTTGAATATGCGGACCTACAAAATAAATTGGTAAACGTAATTTAAAAAATAAGATAAAATAACTACATAACATATAATTAATAAATAAAACTGATTAAGAACAAAAAGCCCCAAAAGAAACATGACCTTTAACGTGGAGACTGAACCTCTGACGTTGTGACGTAATAACGTGCAGGTGTGTGTGTGTCATCATTTCTCAGAGTCCAGATATTCTTTTTATTTTTGCCTGTGTTCATTCAGCTCTTATTCTGAAGGGTCCGAGCGGAAGTGTGTTCGTGCGTGTGTGTGTGTCTTGACGGCGTCGGGAGGAGACGGAGCATCAGACACGCAGAAGCTGGACCGAC
The DNA here is from genome assembly GCF_057381915.1 of Diplotaxodon limnothrissa. Taxonomy (NCBI): domain Eukaryota; kingdom Metazoa; phylum Chordata; class Actinopteri; order Cichliformes; family Cichlidae; genus Diplotaxodon; species Diplotaxodon limnothrissa. Next base: position 42,021,837 of record NC_140609.1, on the reverse strand, counting down.
ACATCTGGACCGAGAGCGAAATCTCTGGAGCGGAGACGCGCACGAACGGAGCGCGGGCGCGCGGACAGGTGCACAGCTGTGTCTCCTCAGCGTCATCCCGTGACCGCCAAGCCGGGCTCGCGGGCATGGCGGAGGAGACCCGCGTCATCTACCACCTGGAGGACCAGGACACCCCCTACCTCGTCCGCATCAACGCGCCCGCGGAGCGCGTGACCCTGGCGGACTTTAAGCACGTGCTGAACAAACCCAACGTGAAATTTTTCTTCAAGTCCGTGGACGACGACTTCGGGTGAGTCACGTGGTCCGTGCGCTCATTGATCCGTGGTCGGGTGAGTGTATTGTTCCCGTCACGCGATGTTTGTTATTCTTAAGGTACAATCACCCTCCTGCGCATGTCAGGGTGGAGCAGCTGAAGCTGACCCTCAGCAGCAGCAGCAGCAGCAGGACCTCAGGCACCTAACAGGGAGCGCCCCCCACCTGCCTCCTGTCCAGGTGGAACAGGTGTTGTCCCCTCAGAGCTTGAGGTCAGAGGTCAGCCTGGAGCCACGCCTTTGGCGCCATCGGGGGTGCTCCGCCCTCTTTCCAGTCCTACACTTGGAGAAACCTTAAGGTGGCAGCAGCAGAGCCCGGTCGGAGCCTGGTGCTGAGCTGCTCCACCCGATGCTGCACCTGTGGCCTCGGGGTCAAAGGTGGGCAAGTCCGCTGTACCGCACGTGTGCAGCAGCTGTGGTGGACAAGGCGGAGACTGGGTGGTTCTTCCTGACAGGAAGTTCTCTGGAGAACATGTTGCTCCGCTTCATCCACCCACTTTCAAATCTGTTCACATCTGTGGCGTCCCCGTGACATCGGGCTCCCCAACATGTTCCCGCCCTCCGGTCTGAGGGTGGCGCTCCGGGGCTCCTTCTGCACGTTTCACTTACTCTGGTTTTTGCTGTTTTCACGTGAAAGAGCTTTTATGGAGCGGCGCTGTGACGTGGGCACGCTGCAGCAGGTTCCACGCCTCAAACTCGTATTTGTATTTGTGTGGTTGTAAACCCTTCTGCACACACAGGTCACAGTCTGTGCAGTTACACACTGCTGTGTGTCCAGCAGTCCAGCCTGTGTTTCAGTTTGAGCTCTCCTCATTTTTATTCACTCATTTACTCTGAACAGCTGATGAAACAACTGTTTAATAATCTGAGCTTCTATAATCCCTATAATCACTCACACACACACACACACACACACACACACACACACACACACACACACACACACACACACACACACACAGGGCTTTTATGACAGACTGTACGGCTGCGTGGAGATGCAGAGCTGGTTTCAGGGCTCGGATTATAACCAGGTTCAGGTTTGGGGGATGGTGTCTGTGACTATGTGTCCTCACAAAGATAGGCAGACCAGCACATGTGTGTGACCCCTCTCAGCTGATGCTGCGATGATCGATCGTTCTGCTCAGTATTGATCTGTGACTCTGAGTGTAACAAAGAGGAGGAGAACACCCGGCGGGGTTTGTGTCCCCGCCACAGCTGCAGTAATACTCAGATTGTGAATATGAGATGTATGTAGCAACCATAACACCGCCCACTTTAGACCCTCAGCGTTGTTGTCGTGATGTTAGTCCAGTTTGTTTGCATCTCTCTCCTTCTAATTGGCTGCCCCTCACAAATATGAGGTTTTGATAGCAGGTGGGTGTGGCTTTTGTCTACCTGATATGCCCACATGTGCTATTAGATATTTTTAGAGTACTTATGTTTAATTTTCTTTCATGGCTAATCCTGATGTGTTACAGGGTGGTCAAAGAGGAGATCAGCGATGATGACGCCAGGCTGCCCTGTGTGAACGGACGGGTCGTCTGTTGGGTCAGTAACACACGAACATGGTACAGCTGAGTTTATGAGGACTGTTGACGATGATTGAGGACAAACTCTAAAATCGTTCCTTTGTCTCAAAACGACACAGTCAGCCAAAGCACACACCTGCATGCACACCTGCAGGCACACCTGCATGCACACCTGCAGGCACACCTGCATGCACACCTGCAGGCACACAACAGCTTTTTTCAGTCACATTAAAAGACTGAAAACACATTTTGTTGTGTTATTTATTGGATAACTGGAAGACACTGAATGGATTCTAATTAGAAGCTTCCCCACTCTTAAACCTTTATTACAGAAAATTCTTTGTCCCCACAATGTCAGTTGTAATTTGTGTCCTCACAGTGGTGGTAAACAGGCACAACTCGCACACAAACACACACACAGGTGTGTCCTGAGCCTTCAGGTGTTCATCATGTCTCTCCTTGCAGTTGGTGTCATCAGACACCTGCCAGCTGGATTTCAGAGGTTCAGATGTCCAGTCTGTGGTCACGCCCACCAATTTAGCCCCGCCCCCTATAGAGAGGACAGGTGGTATCGGAGACTCCAGACCGCCATCCTTCCAGTGAGTACACCGGGGCCCAGAATGCAACACGTGTTGTAGTGCAGGCCTCAATGCTGACAGGAAGTGATGTCATGTCTGTCTCAGTGCTGCCACTGTGAGCCATGATGAGCTGCAGGGGTCAGAGGTCAAACCTGCTGTTTCAGAGAGGCTGCAGAGGAAAGATGTGGGTGAGCAAGGTAAGATGCAGAGAGAGAGAGGTGTCACCTGCACACCTATTAAACAGTGACAGGCATTTCCTGCCATCTGCTGATTGGCTGTGGTCTCTACAGGTGATCGCCTGAATGGCCACGCCCACTGCCCAGCTGATAAGAGGGGGGTGGAGCCAACAGGTGGCGGCGACAGTTCATCGACCCAGCAGAGCAGCGAACTGGAAACAACCAGTTTCTGCTCCTCTGAGGAAGACTCAGGAGGAAGGTCAGTCTCACTCACAGACACGCCTACCTGTACCTGTGAGGACCCTCAGTGAACTCTGACCTCTCGATGATGCTCATAATCAGCAGGTTAACACTTTCCCTCTGCTTTAAGTATGTAAGGTAAGCTCATGACATCATCAGCAGACCTCGCTGTGATTGGTGGGTTTGCTATGACATGCACTCGCCGCCCTTGGGTCTGCTTCTTCTGCTCCAGTAATCCTGTTCACACGCCGCTCTCCTTCTCCTGCTCTGATTGGCTGCTGCAGGTCAGGTGACTAGCGCTGCAGTCTGTATTGTCCCGCAGATAAAAGCGTCCCAGCTCATCCATGAGCAGAAATAATGTGTTCCCGCCTCTGTCCGTCCGTTTTTGCAGGTTTTCTCTGGATTTTAGATTTTTTTTAGTTTTAAATTTGAGCCTCGCAACATTTTTATGAAACATCGCTCACAGGTATGTGCATGTCACCTTTCTTTTAATGATCATAGTGATAAAAATAATCATGTATTTATTTGGACTTAATCTGTGAACAAATGATGTTTATTTTGATGACTGTTGTTAAACTTTCATCAATAATTTTTAATATTGATGATAATAATAAATGACAGCGACGACTTTTAGTCTCACTTCCTTTTATTCATTTTATTAACATAAAATCAGACCTTTCGGACGTTTCCAAAAACAGACAGTGAAGGTAACAAAGTGATACCCTCGGCACAGCGGTGATGCTCTGTGGCGTGAGTCGTGACACGCTCGTTTCCCACATCCTGACCAGACAAAGAAATTAGTTTGGCGAGGAAACGTTTCCCCCCGAGAGCCGACTGAAGCTCAGCCAGCGAGGCTCGATGTACAGCAGGCGTGGCCAGCTTCAGCTTCCCGATGACGTTCCTAAGCCAGCATTCGGGATACACACATATACACATAAAGGGGGAAACAGGGGACTGAGAGAGGAGCCGAGACAACAAACAAGACACAACAGATCTCAGTGAAGGCGCGTGGGTTCGTGCGTCCGCTTTCCTTCAACACATCGAGCTTTTTTCCTGTTTGTTTGTACAAATATTTACATTTTGTCTTAAATTTTTCCCGACTGAGTGACCACGCCCAACCACACAGGTATCTGTAAGCTGTGAAGTCAGTCGGACTGAACCAGGTGTGCTTCCCTCTGTGACATCATTTCAGGTTCAGCCAATCAACAGAGCAGAGCAGCTCCTCACCGCGTCTCATCAGGCGTCAACGCCGCCGCCACCGGAAACCCAAAACACAGCGGATGGAGAGGGTAAACACACACACACGCACGCACACTGACATCAGATGGCGTTATTGACAGAGTTCAGACACTTCCTATTTTTTCCTGTAACAAACGACTTGATTGGTCGGAGGCCATCGGCGCCTCCTCAGCTGTGGCGGCGCTGCACAGGAAACAGATGTGAGTTTTCAGGCGACCTGTGGGAGTGTGCAGGGTTCAAAGGTCAGACAGACGGACCAACAATGGTCAGGGTCACTGTGTGGAGGCCTGTGGGGTCTCGTGCGTTGGTTACCATGGTGACAACATTCCTGCTCTCAGGTGATTTGTTAATCCTCACAGGTCAGGTGACAAACCAACTTCAGTGAAAGTCTTTTCTACTGAATTCTAATGCAGCGGTTCTACTCACATCTGCAGGCTGGTTTTTGCCTCCTCGTACCTGTGCGCACACGCAGGTGCTTTAATGTGGGCGGTCTTTGTGACCAAAGCCGTCTGACCTTTGAGCTCACGGAGGTCAGAGTCAGTCATGTGACTGGTCCAGGCTGACAGCAGGTGCCGCTGATGAGTCGGTCAGCTGACTCAGGACTGCGGACACCTGTGGACTCTGTCAGTGACGTTACCTGATGAACTTCCTGTCTGAGGGGGCCGTCCTTCACCTTCCTCTACTGTCTGTCTGTCCGTCCGTCTGTAACTGTCTCCTCTCTCTGTCCGTCTGTCTGTCAGTCTGTGTCTTTCAGCAGTGTCACTGACTCCACCATGTCGCTCAACATCATCACTGTAACTCTCAACATGGGTGAGTACGCTTCAGTACGGGTGAGCGCTGCTGCCGATCACACCGTAGCCCCGCCCTAAACCCTCCCCTGCTTCCTGTTTCTCTGAAACTCCAACTGGACCAAAAGTAACTTGCTGCTTGTTCAGTCACAGCTGAAAGCACGAGCTGAGCAGCACGCTCATGCAGGAGCACAGTCAGAAGTCGCCTCCTGCAGGACATTAGAGAGAACGCAGGTTTAAGAAGCTAGAGTTATTATGGAGCGGCTGTTAGCTCGCAGTGACAGGGATGTTTGCACGTAGCAGCAGAGCTCAGGGTAACCCTGCTGTGTGCCTGCCTGTCTGTCAGAGAGGTACAACTTCCTGGGCATCAGTATTGTCGGTCAGAGTAACGACAGAGGGGACGGAGGCATTTACATCGGCTCCATCATGAAGGGCGGAGCGGTGGCGGCGGATGGACGCATCGAGCCGGGAGACATGCTGCTGCAGGTGCCGCTCATGCCGTTTAATCCGCTTCCTGTTTTAAAGGTGGTGGTGAGAAGGCTCACGATGCTGTGTCGTATGTGTGTCCGTCAGGTGAACGACATCAACTTCGAGAACATGAGCAACGACGACGCCGTCCGAGTCCTCCGAGAGATCGTCCACAAACCGGGGTGAGACCTTTTGCTTCATCCGTAAGTTCGCCATGGTAACCAAGGCCGATCACGTGGTTTAAAGTCAGCTTTGATTTATCTGACAAATGAATCCGTGCGGGAGCTCAGGTGTTTTTCCTGCGTCGCAGTGGAGACGCTGCATCAAAGGAACGCTTTAACCAGACCGTCGAGTCTGTCAAAGCGGTCAGCTCCGAGTTGGGGTTCATCCGATTCTGCTGCTTTGGTCTGAATGAAATTAACAGCAGGTGCTCTGAGCTAGTGTTCGCCAATCTTTTGGAGCCACGGCACATATTTCACATCAGAAAAATCCATTACAGTTACTGTTTAAAAAGGTGGTATTCAGAATACAGTTACTTGAAATGAATGGATTACACAACGGTCTTTTCCTGTTTCATAACTTAGGCTGTCCCCTCTCCATCTTTGGTAATTTCATGCCAGTGGAAACCCAAATAAAACGCTCATTGAGAGGCTCTAATGCCTGTACAGCCTTACCTAATGTCCACCTGCTGTTACTCGTTTATATTAAGATTTAAACATCTAGTTGGTGTTGGTGTGGAGAGTAACCTTCAGTAATGAATCACACAGCAATAGGACATTTATGTAGTTGTAAAAAGCATGATATTAAGTAATCCAAAGTATTCAGAATACGTTACAAAATACATTTTGGGGCATGTGATCTGTAATCTGTAGTGGAATACATTTTAAAAGTAACCTTCCCAGCACTCCTCCTGGATGGCATCTACGTATCATTGCTAGAAGGTTTGATGTGTCTCCCAGCACGGTCTCAGGACCATGCAGAGAGATGGGCAGTTATGGGTGGACAGGGCCGTAGAAGGCCCTTAACCCATCAGCAGGACCGGTAAATGCTCCTCTTTGTAAGGAGGAACAGCGTCCTCAGAGCTACAGACCTCCAGCAGGACACTGGTGTGAATGTCTCTGACCAAACAATCAGAAACAGACTAACGAGGGGGGTCTGAGGCCCCGACGTCCTCTAGTGGACCCTGTGCTCACTGCCCGGCACCGTGGAGCCCGACAGGCATTAGCCATAGAATACCATAATTGGCAGGTCCACCAATGGTGCCCAAACTTTCCACAGACGAGAGCAGGTTCACTCTGAGCACATGTGACAGATGTGAAGGGGTCTGAGAACGTTATGATTTCATACTGGGTATGGTGGGTTTGGTGATGGGGAGAATAGAATCACATAAAATAGAATAGCCTTTTATTGTCATTGTGCACATACAATGAATATTTTGGGCAGTCATTGGCTGTGCTCTGCCGTCACTGATGGTCTGGGGAGGCATATGGTAAATGGACTGATTCTTATATAGTGCGTTTTTACTCTCCTGGAGTACTCAAAGCGCAGTACTCCAGGTTACAAGACGAACTGCCAACTCTTGAGACACGGTCGCCCCATCCGAACGAGAGGGGCACAGGTGGAGGGAGCAGAGGTAGTGATGGTGGAGGACTTTGAATACCTGGGATTGACCATCCACAGAGAGGTGAAGAGGAGAGTGCAGGCAGGGGGGGTGGGTGGAGGTGAGTGTAACCGAAGGAGAAGTTTGTTTGTTTTCTTTTTATTGAGCATCAACAATGTAGTACGAAGATATACATGTAGCAAGGCCACAATGCTCCTTCTATATATCTACCCCACCCCAAGAACATGTTGGACAGCGATCCAGAGGGGAAAATTTAAAATACATAAATGAATAAAGTGAATTTAAATGAGGTGCAAGGAAATTCACCATATTTGAAGATGTGCACTTAAAGGGAAGTTTGCACAAAATTAATCACAATCACACAGAAAAAGGATGTACGGCAGCTGTCAAGCATCTATCAGGTGGGTTTTAATTTTCTCTAAATGTTTTAGCGATGTATCCCAAACAGCAAAGAATCTCTCCTTCGACCCCTTGAGAGCGTACTTATCTTTTCCAGCTGTATGAACTGTGTCAGGTCACTGAACCACAGAGCCGCTTTGGGTGGCTTCTTTGACTTTCAATGCAACAATATCCTTCTGCGTGCAAGCAGTGTAGTGAAAGCGATTGTGTTTTTATGACTTCCTTAATGTTCCATGTCCTCAATGCCTGGAGAGACTGGTCATTAAACACATCAGAGCTGCTTTTCCACCATCCCTGGACTCGCACCAGTTTGCATACAGGGAGAACCGGTCAACCGAGGATGCGATCGCCACAGTGCTGCACACATTACTGAAGCACTTGGAACACAGGAACACCTATGCACGGCTCCTCTTTGTAGACTACAGCTCGGCTTTTAATACCATCCGGCCATACAAACTCCGTCCCAAACTCCACCAACTGGGACTTAACTCCTCTCTGTGCAACTGGATTGTGGACTTCCTCACTAACCGTAGACAGAGTGTCAGAGTGGGTAAGAACACCTCTTCCACCCTTGTGGTCAACACCGGTGCCCCTCAGGGGTGTGTTCTGAGCCCTCTGCTATACACTCTCTTCACCCATGACTGTATTTCCTCCTGCGCGTCCAATCTCATTGTTAAGTTTGCAGATGACACTACAGTGCTCGGACTTATATCCAACAATGATGAGACAAACTATAGGACAGAGGTGCAACAACTAGAGTCATGGTGCCACGACAATAACTTGGTCTTAAACACCAAAAAGACCAAGGAGATCATTGTAGATTTCCGGAGGAAGGGTCATAACAACCATCTGCCTCTCTTCATTGGCAGTGAGGCGGTGGAGAGGGTGAGCAGTTTTAAATTCTTGGGGGTAACTGTGACTGAGGACCTGTCCTGGGGCAACCATATCACCTCAGTTGTACGGAAGGCCCAACAGCGCCTCTACTACCTGAGGAGACTGCGGAGCGCACACATTCCCAGATCTCTGATGTTGAACTTCTACAACTGTGCCATCAGCAGCGTTCTGACGTATGGATTTCTAGTGTGGTTCCCCAGCTGCACCAAGGCCGACCAGCAAGCACTCCGGCGGGTGGTGAAAGAAGCTGGCAGAATTATTGGAACAAGTCTGCCAGAGATCAGTAATATCTTCCCCACTCGCTGTCTGAGGAGGGTGCACAGTATCCTGCGGGACCAACATCACCCTGCGCGCCACCTTTTCCATCTGCTGCCCTCAGGGAGAAGGTACAGGTCTATACAGGCCAGAACATCCAGACTGGCCAACAGCCTGTATCCACAGGCTGTGAGGCTCCTGAACTCTCTGCCCCCCTCTCACGGACAATAACCATATCCAACTTCTTAATAGCAATGAACTGGTCTGCATTGGTGCATCATATCTTTATTCTCTTCCCCCTCCTGCCCCCCCCCTCTTTCTTAAATAGATAACTATCATATCTGATATCATATCTCACAGTACAATAATATTGAATGGGTTGCATTGTTGTATTTTGTCATGTTTCTCAGGTCTTTGTCTGAATTTCTACGAACATTATTGCTAAGGATTGTCTTATTGCATTGGAGTCACACTGGGTTAAATATGTACACTTGGGTTTTAAGGGGTATTTATTATTTTCTTCTTTTTTTTGGGTTGTATGGAAGCCCCAAACGCAATTTCATTGTTCTTGACAATGACAATAAATAAATAAATAAATACTAAAATAAATACTAAATAATACTCTATCTCTAGCACCAAATATACCCATAGCTGCATTGGGTTGAAGCTCAACATTCAATGCTTCAGACAGTGTTTTGAAAATTGCTTTTAAAGTTGGACATGACCAAAACGCGTGTTAAATCTGCAGAGGGATTTCTACATCTCTCACAGCTTGCATCTATGTTTGGAAATATTTTAGCCAGTCTTGCCTTGGAGTAATGAATGCAGTGTCAAATCCTGAACTGTATGATGTTTAATTTGGCACAGAAAGTGCTGTTGTTTACTCTTAAAAGAGCGCTCTCCCAGGTCTCCTCCTCTAAGTCCACCCCCAGCTCATCCTCCCAGTCCGCTTTGATCTTTGGCATTGTTATTCTGAAAGGAGGCTATACAATTACTAGTTCTTCAGATTAGACCTTTAGGCTTAAATGTCAGGTTCAACAGATCATCTACAGCAATAAGTAGAGTTATATTTGGAAAGTCAGGGTTATGATGCTGAAGGAAGTGGCGAACTTGAAAGTATCTAAATAAGCTGAACGAGGGAGGTCAAGTTTGTGTGACAAATCCTGAAAACTTGCCAAGACACCGTCTATGTACATGTCAGAGGCTGCTGTGTGAATAAAGTTACAGTTTGAATAATGACCGATCTGTGTCATCTTCCTTTCAGTCCGGTGACGCTAACCGTGGCAAAGTGTTGGGATCCGAACCCGCGAGGCTGCTTCACGTTGCCGAGAAGTGAGTTATCGTCGGTATTTGTTTGGCACACAAGAGGTGTTACATAAAGTAAAATGATTACATGACACATCCAAATCTCCACAGGCGAGCCAGTCCGTCCCATCGACCCTGCTGCCTGGGTGTCTCACACCGCCGCCATGACGGGGAGGCTCCTCCCACTATACGGTATTACACCCACCATCCTCTGCACCTCCCGTCACCTGTCCATCAGATGCTAACCTGCTACTTTTTTCCAGGCGTGAACGAGGAGAACCACCTCAACATCCACAGTGACATGACCATGGTTGTCAAGGCGATGGCCAATCCCGAGTCTGGCCTGGAGGTCCGAGACAGGATGTGGCTGAAGATCACCATCCCCAACGCTTTCATCGGTAAGAAGTCCGGCTCATATTTTGGTCTGAATCCTGGAACCGTGACCTTTAACCTCTGATGACCATCATGTGTGGGTTCAGTCACTTAGGAAACCTCATCGTCTCGTCTTCACGTACTCGCTCTTCGCTCTGACCTGGTCTCCGCCCTCAGCCGATCCAGACCGTCCCTCCACTCTGTGACTTTTTACACCACCAATGTTAGAGCTACGAATGACGTCCGTCACACACAGTGGCCCTTTGTGTGGTACCCTCAGCTCGTTTAGCCTGCGAGCCAGCGCGGTTTACCGGGACGTGGCCGCCGGCCGAACCCACACTCCCCTGTAGGAGCAGGCGCTCGCTCTGGTATCCCCGTGTTGGTGTTGTTCCTGAATCGTCAAAGCTAACGTTGGTCTGGGTTCAACATGGCAGGTGACCTGTCACGTTGTTGTGATGTCATTGTTTTGGACCATGGGAACAGCACCGCCCCCTTTTTGGGATTTTTTTCCCGAGGGGACAGCAACAGGTTTTTTTCCACATTGCTATGACATCACAACAATGTGATTGGTCACTGGCCATGTTGAACCCAGACTAACGTCTTGATGCATTCTCAATCATCCAGGAAAGTAAATCTCCAAAATGTTGGTCCAAGTGACTTCTTCAGAGAAGACTGAAGGAAGTCACTTGGATGAGTGACGAAACGTTTCTCCCACAAAACGCTACGTCCAGATGAACAGAATCAACTTTTTGGAGAACCCAGACTAACGTTAGCTTTGAAGTTCCAGATGCGACAGCAGCTAGCAGTACTAGCGTAAGAGTACGGAGAGGTATGTCGCCCGCGGGGTGCCATGGTAGCAAAACCATCATCATCAGTGTGCCAGGCATTTTTTAACCACACTGAAGTGTGCGGGTCCCGAGATAAACCCTTATCAGCTTTGAGATGAGCAACTAAGGTTCTAACCAATGAGAGCACAGGATACTACACTGGTAGTAAATACGCTGGAGGGTTACCTAGGCAACCACAGTGTGCTAGCGAGGAGCCGTCAGACAATGAATGGCGCCCTGTGAGGACGTTCACTCCACGAGGCTCGGAGAGCGAGCAAGTACCAGTTAGAGCTGGTTCTGGTTCCAGGGACGTTCCTCGGATCCCCGCAGAGCTTTGGTGGCTGGACTGCAGCGAGGGCTGGTTTTAGGAAAGCGGGAAGTAATGTGTGCCTCACCTTTGACGGCCTCCCTCCGCCCCTGCAGGTTCAGACGTGGTGGACTGGCTGCACCGCAACGTGGATGGCTTCATTGACCGACGCGAGGCTCGCAAGTATGCCAGCAACCTGCTGAAGGCCGGGTTCATCCGACACACCGTCAACAAGGTGACCTTCTCCGAGCAGTGCTATTATGTGTTCGGAGACCTCTGTGGAGGTGAGGGCAGGAAGTTAAAACCATTTCATAATAAGAGCGTGAGTTTGAGGTTTCTGCTGCGCTGATCATGACTCTGTGCTTCCTCCTCAGACATGGCTGTGATGTCACTGATGGATCAGGAAGGAGCCTCCACACGAGGGTCTGACTGCGACCAGCTCACCTTCCCCTACCAGTACCCCATCCCCCACCCCTACAGCTCCCCCCACCCGCTCCACCAGCTGCCGGCCCTTGGAGGAGGAGGAGGCCCATGTAGTGAAGGTAACAAACGTGCTCGTGTACAAACACTCGCAGTGGGTTCTGATTGGCTGTTACTGATCAGCTGGCCGCTCTTGTCCAAATATGGTCGCTGTGAAATGACTGACATCATGATGTCTGAAGTAATGATGGTTTGTTGTGACCTCACAGGAAGCTGTAGCAGCGGCTCGAACTGCAGCGATAATCAGGAGGAAGGAGCAGGAGGGAGCGAATTGAGAGCCTCCAAACAGGAAGCGAGTGCCTCTCCTGAGAAGCGTCTGGAGGCGGAGCCTCTCAGTGACAGTCGTGTCCAGCGACCTCTGAGCTGCTTTGAAGACCTCCTGCCGTCATCTAGAGGTCAGCACCATGACCTTCCAACAGCCCAGCCTGGAGTCTCCGCCTCCCGCCAGTCCTTCCGCATGGCCATGGGAAACCCCGGCGACTTCTTTGTGGATGTCATGTGATCACATTGGGAACTGGAAACGTTTCCGTGATTATAAACTGTTGAGTTCGTAGTTTGAATGAAGCTGATTCAGGAAAGTTTGCTCTTCGTCATATTTAGATTTTATTTATGAACCTCCACTGTGAAGCGGCACACCTTTGACCTCACCTGCCTCCAGCACTGTCCAACCCGCCATCCTCACGTGTTTGAAGATCGGAGCAGCTCAGAGGCCGGGAGCGTTTGATTTGATCCGTTATCACGTCAGGACCTCGCTCTGAGGCTCTTCTGTTCTCCATCGACGCGGGGTTCTCTGGTTCCTGTCCGTGAGGATGTCGCAGAGGGAAAGCTGAGCTTCGTCTCCAGAAGTTGCTGGATGTTGAATCGTGTGCCGGGTTGGGCTCGACAGGAGATCCAAACCGGAAGCAGAAGCAGGTTCAGGTCAGCGAGAGGAAACGGGAACTAACTGCAGATACGCCCTGCCAACCCGGCTGTCGTCCGCAGGCCTGCAGGTCCAGCAGGTCCAGCAGGTCCAGCTCACTGACGGTTCCTCGAGTCCGTGCTGACCCGGTTTCCTGCGCACACTTCAGCTGCTCGTGTCTTCGGGTCACTTGTTTATTAGTGACAGCAGAGTGAATGAGACGTTTGAAAGTATAGAAAAGCATAAACACCAAACCTGAAAGAAATAAAAACCCAGTGAAACCAGCAACATGGTCGGAGGATGGTCCTTCTTGCTCCATCACAGCTTTCAGAGAAACGCTGTGTGTCCTCTGCAGACATTTGAGTTGTTTAAAACAATAAAAGTCTTTGAAATGTGTGAAATGCTTCTCTCCGATCTGCACGCTGAGCTGATTACAGTAGGCTGTTTGAACGATGGGTGGCGCTGGACAAAAACTACAAAACACAGAGGCCTCATGGGCCGTGAAGGCTCTGTGAGACAGGTGAACACCACCCAGAGTAAGAATCTGGTTAGATACCAGTGTGTGTTACCTGGCTTCATGGACAGATAGAGCTGGGTGAAAATGTATGCTATGTCTTCTGATGATACTGCCTAAGGGAAGCATGTATAATGTAGGGCAGAGCTGGTCAGAATTGTTTTGTTATTTTTTATTCATGTGGATATAGTGCATATGACATAAATATCACAAGTTTATTTTTAAAACAAAATAAACGTGTTATTTTTCATGTGATGTGCATTTATAGACATACATGTTCAATATCCACATGAATAAAAATAATAAAGTAACTTATTCATTTATACCGGTAGTGTAAAAGTCAAAGACTAGGAAATATTTTCCACGTGTGTGACCAATAAAGGTTATCTTATTATTTGAAAAAACAATCTAGAACATGTAAAAACAGAGAATTGTGTCAGGTGACCCCGAAGAGCTTCAATCTGAACTTTTCCACTCAGAAACAAAACACGCCTCTTTCATTACTGCGTTGTAGTGAACACCAGTGGTGGAGCGGGGGGGGCTTAAGCCCGGGTCTTTTTGTCAGAGGCCCGGGGTCTTTTGGAGTGTAATTTCTTCATAGTTAGATGTCTGGCTGACAACTGTATAAAACAAAAAGTACACACAATATTCGAAGCACATAGTGCACACTGTGGGAATTTACGACTGTGTGTAAATCCCCCCTGATATTGGTATGATCCGAGCTCAGGCACTAACCGGGGCGGGGCAGCTGCTGCCTACGAGTGCTCTGTTAGAGAAGCGCAGACAGAGGAGAGCTGAAGTTTGAGCAGGTACCAAAGCAAATCATTCGTACTGTACAGATAATGTAAATATGACGGTGCATCACTAAAGATTGATATCAAACTGATCACTTGACCCATATTACGTTACTTGTTCTTCAAGTGAATCAACAAATGGCGAAATGAAAAGCCGAACAACAACAATGCTGTTTGTTTAGAGAGTCTCAGCTTACATGTGTTTATTTCATATTTTCAGTTGTTACCCTCCACGGCTAAATAAACTCTCTAAACTGGTTTCAGTAATGCACTGATGTACAAGCATGGACATAAGGAGCTTCTTTCAAAGAAAAAACTCTGGCAGATGTTATTTTATATATTAAGCTTTGTATGTTGTTCAGTATATTTCTATGCAAAACAAGAGGAACTTCAATACACAGCAGGATATTCACAGCTGAAACCAGATATTTACACTTTATGGAAAACACAAGAACAGTTTTTACTGTACAACATCAATTTAGAGTCAACTTTTGTTTTAGATAAATATTGAAACATCTTTTGAATTAGTTAAATGTCAGAATAAAGAGAGACAGAGCTTCTATTTTTATCACTTTCATCAAATTTAGGAGTACATGTACACTAAGTTTATTGTTAATTAATAAGAAACTGCAGACGATTCCATTCTGAGCTGAAGAAGCTTCTGATTGGTTCGTAGAGTCCATGTGAGTAAACTGGTGGCACAGCTGTGGATGCATATAAGGCAAAACACAGAGTCTGTTTCTGTGACATGGGAACATCAAGAGATGTCAACCAAAACACCAGGAACAGAACTGTGGAGCTCCATAAGTGTGGCTCAGTTTGAATACAATTTGGTGCCATTTACAAGAAATACAGACAGTTTCTCTCTTTACTCTTAAAGTTAACAAATATGTTTTTATATTTATCTAAAAAATAAACATTTAGTCTGATTTGATGTTACAATTAAAAAAGTGTTTTTATCTGAAGAGTTTGTAAATATCTGTATAACTGTGTATTTGATGATTGTCAGCACAAAGAGGAAGAGAGGGAACAAGAGCAGGTGAGACTCACATGTTAGTCAAATGGTTGTTTACCAAAAGTATCAGCGTATCACAGGTCCTCATGTATCTCGTACCTCGTGTTTCTTTTTAGGTTTGCTATTTTTCAAATTCTATATTTATTAAGTTCTGCAGCTTGTTTGCACAACAAGGCTAAATAATTATATAAACTTTGGTAGAATTAAAAAAATAAGTGTAGTGCAGGTCTATGATGATTTTTAGTGCTGCTATCATCTAGTTCTGATTCTGGTTCTGTCTTGGTTAAGTCCTCAGTAGTCCTGATTTTGCACTTGGCTGTGGCTCAGGGGGTTGGGAATCGCATCTGTAACCGGAAGGTCGCCGGTTCGATCCCTGGGCTCTCTGTCCTGGTCGTTGTGTCCTTGGGCAAGACACTTTACCCTACTTGCCTACTGGTGTTGGCCAGAGGGGCTGATGGTGCGATATGGCAGCCTCGCTTCTGTCAGTCTGCCCCAGGGCAGCTGTGGTTACAACTGTAGCTGCCTCCACCAGTGTGTGACTGAATAGTGGCATTGTAAAGCGCTTTGGGTGCCTTGAAAAGCGCTATATAAATCCAATTCATTATCATTATTAATTCCGGATCAGTTCTGGGTCTGGTTGAATTGGGGTTTAGGCCTTGTGTCTTGATACAGCCCTGACTTTGTTCTGCCTTGCTGCTTAATTAAAAAACTAGTTTAAGGTGTCCTGCACATGTGATATATATTTTTCCCTATATGAAGTCATTTTTTTAACAAAACTCAAAACAGAGCCAATTAATCTTTCAGTCATTTCTAAACCCCCCCCCCCAAAAAAAAAAAAAATCCCACATACATACTACCCTTTAGGGCTAAGCCCCGGGTGTTTCAAATGTCTGGCTCCGCCTCTGGTGAACACGTTCTCCCACGGTCACCCTGAAGCCTAACCTTGGTCTTTGGGGACCCCTGATGTCTGGGCCCGGACGGTGACGTCACTGGCTCGCGTTCACGGTTCGCTCTTTTCTGCTGGGACGCGTCCCAAACCGTTCAGCTGCCGCCTCGGGCTCCGGGAGCGGGCACGGCGGGGTCCGGGACGCGCCGGTGTTCGAACCACACCGACACCAGGCCCCGGGCCGCTGGCACAGGGAGCCGCTGGGGTCCCGCAGGGCAGGGAGTGTCCCGGGGGAGGAAGGCGGTGCTCTGAGTGGGACGCGGCCGGCGGGGCTCCGTCAGCTTACGCGGAGCTCCGCCGCGGCGCAGACATCTTGGCACCGAACGGTGAAGACGGAGGGTCCGGTCCTGACGCCCCGATGGATCGACGGTGAGGCTCGCGGTCCAGGAGGAATCCTCGCCGGGAGCCAGCGGCCTGTCCGCGGGGCCGGGGAACACCGGCAGCGGTCCGCGCTCTGCCCGTGAGTCCGTCCGTCCGCACTGCAGCAGCGGTGGCTGACCGCTGCGGCAGCGCTAGCAGCAGCTGCTAACGGCTAGCTCCGAAGCAGCCGTCAGAAATCCCGGTTTTCGCTCCTGGCGCTGACCGCTCCCGTCTTTCCCGCCTGAGCTGCGGTGTACTGTCCACAGTGAGAGCCGAGGAGCCGCCCTTCAATTCGGCTCACCCATAAGGAAGCTTCGTGTAAGACAAACGAACCTTTTTAGCGTTTTTATGTGTCGCTGTCGTCGATAAATACCATTCTCGTGAGCGGCGCCGAAACCTACGTGACTGGGTAGAAACATCAGTCCTCCCGTCCAGGTACAAATAACTGGGGGGACACACGAGGCTGCCGAAAACAGCGGCACAGCCTGCCGTTACCGGCCGCTAAACGATCTGAAGGGTTTCCTTCGCCATCCCGGGAAATTTAACACCAACGTTAAAACGGAGATTTCGTCAATGGAGTTCGGAGTGCGCCCCTTTTAAGGTTTATCAGCGGGTAACTGCAGGCTGTCAGCGTACATTTTAACCTTCAGTGTGGAGATGTTCTTGTTGTGTGCACATATGTGAATATCAAAACGCCTTTTCGTGTCTACGATTAAAATAAATATGTCATATGAAACAATAAAAGGGGAGAACATGTCCGCCAGCATTTAAACGCTTCATCTTTATAATCTGAAGCATCCGCACGGAGTGGTGTAGCTTGACGTTTACAGGGAAACCACAAATGCATCTTCATATTTATACAAACGAGCTTTCTTTAGAAAAGATGATGTATATTTATAAGAAGGTAAACTGACAGCTGGTCTCTGTGTGTGAAATTAAAATAATGATGGACTCTGTTTTATTTACGACGCTCTGTTCAGGTGCTGCTCTGACAGTCAGATTTCAGAGTGTTCAGCTGCCTGCCTGTCATAAGGATTACTGCGGATTCATTTCCAGCTGAGCGATGTTTCTGTGCATGGATGCCGAGGTCCACATTTCATGTTGCAGTTTAACATTATGTCATCAGCTGGCCAGGGATGGGAACTGATAGGAATTTAGCGATTCCAGTATTGATTCTCTTATGGATTGTTTTTCACCAGCATCACTAAGACATTACAGTCATGTAAATGAATCACACGCTGTGGGTCGCATGTTTGAGCGTGCTGAGGTTTCCTTCTTCTTTGTACTCGGTAACATATTACACAGAACACTTCGTTCTACTATTCGTTACTTTCATGTTCCTCTGTAAAATGATCTGAAGCGCTTATAATCACCATCTAACGATATAACCATGAGGCTACAGCCCCACATAGCAGCACGCACCTCTCTCAGGTCTTTTTCTTAGTACAGGGGTGGGCAACTCCAGGCCTCGAGTGCCGGTGTCCTGCAGGTTTTAGATATCACACCTGAATCAAATGATTAGTTAATTACCCGGCCCCTGGAGAACTACAAGACAGGTTGAGGAGGTCATTTAGCCATTTGAATCAGCTGTGTTGGATCGTGGACACCGGCCCTCGAGGCCTGGAGTTGCTCACCCCTGTCTTGGTACAACGCAAAAATGAAAACCAGCACAAAAAGCGGTCGCCACGGTGATTCTGAACAGGTAGAGGAGGCTGCAGCCTGACGGCTCATCTGTTTGTTACCTGGTGCACTCTGGGTTCTTGGCTAGCTCAGCATTAACATGCTGTCTGTGCAGTTGCTTGTAAAGAGTGAAGTTGTGTTAGCAGCAGACTGCAGTTTGTATCTCGCCCTTTTGTGCAATACAATAAAAGTGACGTGCATATCCACGCTGGAGACTGCACCGCCGTTTTCCTCCTCCGACACGCCAACTAAAATCAGCTGATCATAGCACGAGTGCAAGAACCGATAAGCGGGATCGATAGCTCAACGACCAGGAGGAATGGAGTTTTCCGAGTCGGGAACAGTGCCCTCTGCTATGTGAAGTGTTTCCCAGGCGCTGCCTGTAATAACTTGCGCCCTGTTCTTGTCTGTGCAGCTGCAACTCTCCGTTATGATTGGCTCTGACTGACGGTGTCAGCTCCTCATCCACGATTGCGGGGGAGGTGTTGATCTCCAGAGCTTGTCACCATGACAGCATGCTCAGAATCTTTTACTCAGGGCAACCTAGCATGATTCAGGGCTCGAAGTCATACTCCGAAGTTACTGTAGCCCCTCCCCTTTTAGACAGCTGGCTTCTGATTGGCTGACCCTCACAGGCATCTGTATGGTGCTTATGATGTCATATAGATCCCAGAGTAGAAAAGTCTTAAACGGCCCTCACTGTTCATCCTCCAGCAGTAACAGATGTTGGAGTGTTTCCACACCCATACAGGATGTAACGCAGCGAGCCCGCTGAGGTCATCCATACAGATTCATTAATGTTGATTGATTACTGATCGATCCGGCCCAGAACTGAAACCAGGAACACCTGGTCATGTGACAGCTCGTCAGTAGCTGTAAATGCAGAATGAACCTAATCTGTGACGGTCAGCTGGGGTCAAAGGTGAGACGCTGCACCAAACGCTGCTTCCTGTGATTGCCCTCTGCAGCGCTGTCACTGAAGCATTCCGAGGTTCAGCTTTCCATTTAATCTCGAATCCAGCCATCTGTCTGATGACGGTGAGTGGAGGAAGCTCGTTGTACCGTCGGCCGTTTCCCGTGGTTACCGCAGCCTCGCTTCACTCTCTTTTTGGATGCTGAGTCTGCGTCAGGAGGCGGGGCTGCTTCGATGTGAAGCTGATCGTTTAGATTTAAACTCTGATCTCACGGTTGCACCACGACTCTCCTGGACCAATCAGAGGCAGTGTGGAGTCACACGGTGTGCTGTGCTGTTCGATGGTGATCAAGTCAAGTCAACTTTATTTGTCAATTCTGCCACATGTACAGGACATACAGAGAATAGAAATTTCGTTACTCTCAAACCCTAGTGATTAAAAAATGCGATGGAGCCCTGAGGCAGGTGCTCTCCCACTGCAGGACCGAAGGAAGCTGCAGAGCGTCACGTTCAGCACGCAGCTCTGCAGCTTCCTTCGGTCCTGCAGACATGCAGAGGGAGCCTGTTGCTAGGCAACAGCAGCAGGGCTGCGGCGCTGATGGAAAGCTCAGTGAGTGACGCCGGGCTCACAGGTGAGCTCGCTGGTCCAACCTCCAGCCGATGCACAGCGTCTGCTCCGACAGGCCCGTCAGGACCTCGGGTATAATGGAGACGTCTGAGCGCAGCGTTCGAACAGCTGGAGCGGCAGCGGCGTGGACGTTAGTGGATCAAACACGTAGCGCACTCTGACCCGGACGACCCCGATCACCTCGTGTTCAGGCTGAGGAGGCAGTCTCAGATGACGGAGAGCTTTTTTTACGATGTTGGCTCAACTGTGCGTGTGCATCGGGGTCTGTAACGATCACCGCGGTGTCGGCCATGTTTGATATCTGGATACAGTCAGGTGCAGGTGACAGGAACAGGAACCCCAGAGTGCTCACCTGTCCTGTTCAACCACCTGAGGACTGACGTAGCGACGCCAACCCGGCGACCGTGCGGTAAAACCCGCCGCTCAGCTCCACAGGTCACGTCTGTGGAGACACGGAGTTTTTGGCACGCTGCTCTGACCTTTTATTACTGAGTGTTTCTGACATCGAGCGAGTGGTCGCGAGCTCTGACCACATTCCTGCATCGCTGCACGGATGCCGTCAGGAATCATGGCAGATCGGGGCTGGAGGACATTTCCTCTTTAAGGGAGGGCGTGACCGAAAACTGCGGTGCTGACCGACGTGTTTGGAGGTGTGGCTGCGGGGGAGGGTAAAGTGTGATTTCAGGTATTACCTCAGCAGTGTTTCTGTGACCCAAGCTGTGTCCCAAAGCGTAGGCTGCGTCCTCCTGAGGACCCGGCCTTTGCGGTCTACGTGGGCCGGGTCCTTTGAAGACCGAGAAGGCCGGAAGAGCGAGGTTGTGAAATTGGACGGTCCAGCCTTCAGATTTGCGTCATCGCTGTCTGGGTGGGGTTTAATGAACTTGGCCGTCTGCGCCGTGCTATCTAAATATAACAGGACACTGGAGTAAACTCTCGACCGTCTCACACTTCTGTTTAATCAGTTTTCTGTTTGACGTTTATTCAGCTGTGTGAAAATCCTGGAGGAACCCACCCGATGGATTAATAAAGTTTTATTTAATCTAATCTAATAACTTTGATCTCAGCCAAACCGATTTACTTTTACGATTTAAGTTATCCGAGTGACTTAAATATCACGTTTAACCTGAGTAGCGAAAGACAGCGGGGATCCGCTGCCCTCGCCAGCTCGAGTGACCATTGAACCCCGGCTAGTAGGGGTGCAACGATACTCGTATGGATATTGAACAGTTCGATACAGTGCTTTCGGTTCGGTACGCATATGTATCGAACAATACAAATTTAAAATATTTTTTTATTTTTTATTTTATCAACTTTTCTTCTGACTATGCTGTCTGTCTTGAGCGCTCAGTGGATCTGCGTTCGACTACTCCGCCTAGGCTGCACTGTCGAGCGCAGATCCACTGAGCGCAGCACAAGCACAGAAGCGAAGCTCATTGCAACATGGCAAATTTATTCAGATTTTGGTTTTCATGTGACGTATGACCCTGAAGGTAAGCGCGTCATGGACTAAAGTAAAACAGTATGTTGGATGTGCCACACAATGCTCAATTACATGGGTGGGAACTAGTGTGTTAGCACAGTTAGCTCGTTAACGTGTTGGCCGTCCAGCCCCACGCACGGGGCGATCCGCGGTAGCTCATTAACGGAGATTTGCCGTGTTGTGGCGTTAAGGTCATTTCAGATTAACGCTGACAGCACTAGTGGGAACACAACGAATATGACTGCACATTTACTCCGACAGCATCCTAGTGCAAAGACAAGTGGAAGCAGACAAAAACAACAAGCAGCATGCTACAAACTTTACCCGAGTCATTTAGACAGCCGTTAGCACAGGATCCTCCTTATGGGGACCTGATATGTTTAATATGCTGCTGAGAATATAGCCCAGAAGAAGCGTATAGTAGAGCTTTTATTTTGAAAGAGCCATTTCTCTGTAATAAACTCTCTTTTCCAAAGATGAGGGATTCCTCCATCAAACTGTACTTTTGAGTTAAAATATATATTTATAATTTTAATAAATGTCAAATTAAAAAGGTATGAACATTTTTTGTATCGAAAAAATATCGAACCGTGAATTTTGTGTATTGTTGCACCCCTACCAGTCAGCTATCGAGCTGGTGGGTAGCAGACGTCTCTGAAAACGTCGGAGCACTTTTGCAAATATGTGATATCTTGATAAACCGAGCAGATATTTGAAGGTTAAACAGCTGCATTCACGCGAAAATATGTAAATTGTCATTGTTGGAAACTGGAATTGGCTGAGCTGCGCTATGAATTCTGGGATATGGTGGGCCACGAAGGACGCACCCGACCCATCCTTCAAATTCGGGGAAATAAAGGGCGTATCTGTCGGCCGCATTTGAAGGAGTCGACGAATTGGGACAGCCTTTATCGCCTGGCTGTGACGTAATCAGCCTTCAAATGCGGCCTCCGAAGGATGCAGCCAACGTTTTGGGACACAGCTCCAGTGTGTGGTTTGTTTGTTTTTTCCTAAACAGGAAGGGGCGTGTCCCATGGTGCCGCTGTGCTGCTGCTGCGGCTCTGTGGTTTTTTTAGGTTTTGATTTTTGTAGCGTTGGACAAGAAAATCAAAACCTAAAGAAAATACAGCGCTGACAGAACTTCCTGCAGGGGGCGCCAAGCACCAGGCTGCTGGACATGAGGAGGTCTGCACACTTCCTGTGACCTTCATCAAGTTTCAGGTGAGAACAGGAAATCGTCACATACACGCTGAATTTCACTCTTCATCATCTGCTGCTGATTAACTCCTCCTCTTCCTCCTCCTCAGGTTTTGTGGCTCGTTCAGGTGTGACAGTCTTGGAGGCGTCGCTGACCTTCGGCGATCACGCCACAGCTGGATGTTTGAGGCTGATGTGTGCACTTCCTGTTTGTGATCGCTGTCAGAGCGTTTCCATCTTCCTCAGTAAAGCAGAGTGAAAATAAACTTTCCGAGTGTCTCAGTCTGTTTACGTGAACCCGCCCATCACGCTGACGATGTCATCATGCTGATTAGACTCCTTTGATTTGACATTGCAGCCTGTTTCAGCCACCAGTGCTGACTGGTGCTGGACCAGTGAAAGCGGCGTGACGCGTGCTTACTCACAGTAGACTGTAAATAAAAGATGGACTCCAGGCTGCTTTGATCCAATCAGAAATGACAGGATGGAGTCATCAGCTGACGCTTGGTACCACAGATACCGCTCTGTACAGTAACCTCACAGCAGCCATATTGTTGGTCACATGATGTCATTAAAAACAGCACAAACACGTCCAGTCCTGATATCACAGCAAAGCGTGTAACAGACACGCAGTCCACAGTGTCCATTTCATGCTGTGACCCTCCAAATGTGCAGTAAGCTGCAGAGCCAGCAGAGGGAGACATTTCAAGCCAACATGGAAATTATGACGTGAAACATTCAAACAGACATTAAAACTTTTACATGTAAACACAGGTTAGCGTGTACACGCTTTGCTGTAATACTGGGTTGGTCCAGAGGTCCACACTGCAGATACCATCTACCTGTCAGTCAAAGAGGCCACACCCCTAAAAATGCAAAGAGGTGAGTTATATAAACATTTCCCCCGCCTTCATAACACCTGTGGGGCGTGTTATGACTGTCTGTGTTTCAGGCTGTAAACATGTTTGTTTGTGCTGCGAACCT
This sequence comes from Diplotaxodon limnothrissa, assembly GCF_057381915.1. Taxonomy (NCBI): domain Eukaryota; kingdom Metazoa; phylum Chordata; class Actinopteri; order Cichliformes; family Cichlidae; genus Diplotaxodon; species Diplotaxodon limnothrissa. Next base: position 41,998,639 of record NC_140609.1, on the reverse strand, counting down.
TTAACATGGAAGTCTATGGAGACGGACTCACTGCTGCCCCTGCTGGACATCTCAGGTTCAGTCTAACAGCAGCTCACACTGAGGCTGTGACACTAAAGACAACACAAACCTGAAGCTGCTCTACTTCGCGACACACACACACACACACAGAGTTTTTGCAGAGGTGATAATCTTCAGTCATAAAACTGGAGCTTCAGTTAAACTGAGCAACCTGGTTTCTCATCTCTGCTGATGGTCGAGGCGTCTAGTTTGACCTGCAGGACATTTTTTGGTCGCTCCCGGTCACCACGGCAACCAGCAGCCTGTAAAAACAGAATCGTTTCTTTTCATCGACCCGAAAAAATACAAGAAAAGAACAAGATGGAGGGGCTGTTTGTGAGGTGTGGGAACCTGCTGACAAGTGTGTGTGGGTGTTTCTGACTGTGTGTGTGTGTGTGGATGGACAGATGAATGGACAGAAGTGTAATTAAATCGTCATCCTTCAGCTCCGGCTGAAAGTCTGTCTTCTCCTCCGTCTCTCTGAGTGACGTGCCGTCAGGTTCCCAATGCGCCGGGCCTCCGAGCCAGCTGGACTCGAGCCAGGAAGCCGTGGGCCCCGGGCAGTGGGCCAGAAACACTGAGACATGATGGGATACCCAGCAGGTGTTACCTGAGAGGCTGTAAGCTGTGAGGGTGTTTCCTCAGGTTTGTTTAAAAAGTATGAAAACAACAGTTCAGTTTCTGCTATGTGGGGTGGAGATCTCCATTCATAGTTATTATACTCAAAGATGGGAGACGATGAGCCCTCGGGTGCACCTGAACAGGAAGCCCACCTGTTGGCACCTGGCTCATTTTCTGTACTCATTGGGCATTTGGTTGAACTTCCTTCAGGAAGCCTGCAGTCACTCCAGCAGAGCTGCAGGAGCAGAATTCTTCATTTAGCATCGATGCATCTGAAGTCACGCTAAATAAAACCCAGTAAAAATAATTCAAAGTGCTTTTAAAGGAGAACTAAGATGGATAACACTTACACGTCCTCCAGCATTGCAGGTGCTCCTTCAGCTCAGAGCACAAGGCAGTGAAGGTGGTGCAAGGAAAGGAAGCAGAAGTGAGGTTGCAGAGCTGGAATTACAGAGACAACCTCATAAACCAGCGCTTCCCGGTCTTTTCATCAGCAATGCCAGATCCCTCTTCAACAAAATGGACGAACTAAGGCTCCAGGTTGTGACAGATTGCACCATTAGGGATAGCTGTGTACTTATGATCACAGAATCCTGACTTCATCCATTCATCCCGAATTCAGCCATCAAGCTAACGGACTTAACAACATGGTGCTAAATCAGGACCGTGGTTAGAGAAGAGTAGGTGGGGTGTGTGTAGATCAACAATAACTGCTGTACAGACACAGTTACTGTGGACAGCCATTGCTTCCCTGACCTGGAGTAAATGAATTGCAGACCCTTTTACGTACCAAGGGAGTACACTGTTGTTTACCTTCCACCAACTGCTAATGCTAACTATGCTAACCTTTGCTGACAATGACTGGGACTCAATTCCCCCTGAGATCCGGAGGGACACGGACTCTAATTCCACCATACCACCGCTGAAGTGGCGTAGGCGACGGAGGCACAGGAAACAGAAGAGAGCAGGGCTGAGTGCTAGGCTATGTGCTAACCCACACAGACCGGCTATTCCGAGTCTCTTCCTCACCAACTCACGGTCACTAAATAACAAGATGGATGAGCTACGACTGCGGATCACCTTACACTGTTTGGATTATTCTGTTATGATCATTGAGCTAGCGGGCCACGCTACATTCAGAGCGGACAGGAACAAAGAGTCCGGAGGAGGTCTGCTAGTGTTTGTGAACAATAACTGGTGCACCAACAACACAGTTAAAGTTGTCCACTGCTGTCCGGACACAGAGTACATGATGGTTCAGTGTAGACCCTTCTACTTGCCGAGCGAGCTCACAGCGATCACAATAATAGCAGTTTATGTGCCACTGCAAGCTAATGCTAAGTCAGCCATGGAGCTACTCCAGTGCTCCATTAATAAACAGCTAACAACACACCCGGACTGCGCTGTGATCGTGGCTGGAGATTTTAACCATGCAAACCTGAAATCTGTCCCGCCTGGATTTTTTTTAAAAACGTGAGCTTTCCAACGAGGGAAAACAACACACTGGACCAAGTCTGCACCAACATCCCAGATGCTTACAAAGCCCTCCCCGCCTCATCTCGGACTCTCTGACCATCTCTCTCTGTCCCTGATCCCTGCTTATAGACCTCTAATTCAAAGGCAAAAACCATCTGAAAAAACAGTACGAGTGTGGACCGTGGAAGCCACCACAGCCCTACGGGACTGTTTTGATAACACGAATTGGAGTGTATTTGCAGAAGACTTGGAGGGCCACACATCTGCCGTACTCTCATACATCAACTTCTGTAGTGAGAGTATAACAACAACAAAGACTGTTACAGTGTTCCCGAAACAGAAGCCATGGCTCAACAGTGTGGTGAGAGCCCTACTAAGAGCACGTGACAGCGCCTTCAGATCAGGAGACCAGCAAGTCTACAAAGAGGCACGCCACTCTCTGCTTAAAGGCATAAAAGAAGCCGAGCGCAAATACAAACAGCAAGGAACACAAACAACTCCAGAAACCTGTGGCAGGGGATCAAGACACTCACTGCTACAGTCGGTAGTACCATCCTGCCTTAAGTCAGCCACCATCGTTCCAGTGCCCAAGAAGAGCAAAGTGAGCTGCTTGAATGACTATCATCCAGTTGCTTGAACACCCATAATTACCAAATGTTTTGAACAGCTCATCATGTCCCACATTAAAGCTGCCATCCCTGCAGACCTCGATCCACACCAGTTTACATACTGGGCAAACAGGTCGACAGAGGACGCCATAATAACAGCTCTTCACACAGCCCTCACCTGGACAGTAGCAACACCTGTGTGAGAATGCTGTTTGTGGACCAGCTCTGCCTTCAACACAGTCCAACCCCACAAACTGGTTAATAAGCAACTCATGACTCAGCAGCTCACTGTGCAGCTGGATACTGGACTTCCTGCGTGACCCCAGAACATCAGGATGGGAGAGCACACCTCCTCCACCCTCATCCTGAATGTAGGTGTCCCACAGGGGTGTGTCCTCAGTCCCCTCTTATACTCACTTTTCTCCCATAACTGTTCACCAATCCACACCAGTAACACCATTATAAAATTTGCTGACACCACCATCATAGGACTGATCGACAACAGCGATGATTCAGCTACAGAGAGGAGGTTCAGCATCTGAAGCGATGACGACAACAACCTGCATCTGAACACAGCCGAGACCAAGGAGATGGTAATCGACTGAGCACTCCACCCTCTACATTGATGGAGGAGGTAGAAAGGGTGGAGAGCTTTAAGTTCCTCGGAGCCCACATCTCGGCCGGCCTCACCTGGTCCACAAACATCTCCCACCAGGTAGGGAAAGCACAACAATGGCTGTACTTCCTCAGGAAACTACGTCAGGCCCAGTTACCCCAGAGACTGCTAATTAACCACAACCGCTCCACCATCGAGAGATTTCTGACCTCCTGCTGCACACTCTGGTTCAACTGCTGCACCATGGAGGGCAAGAGGAAACTGCAGCGGGTGGTGAGGGCAGCAGAGCGGGCAATCGGCACCTCACTGACCCCCTCAGAGACATTTATACTGGCAGACTTCAGCAGAAAGCCAGCATCATCATCAAGGACCCCTCACACCCTGGACACTCACTCCCCCCCTTCCCTCTGGTAAACGTTACAGGTCCATCAGGACGAAGACAAACAGACTCAACAGAAGTTTTTACCCACAGGCTGTCAAACATCCCCTACCTCCACCCTGATCGGAGCATAACTGCACTGCCAACACCCATGGACATTACACCTTATTTATAAACCGTATTTTTATTCATACTATAATGGAACCAACAGTCCCACCTCCTAAACTGTGCTTATAACTGTATTTATTGTAGTAGCACCCCCCCCCCCCCCCCCCAAATGCAGTTTTATTATTGCGGGGACTTCAATCATGTGGATCGAAGATAGCGCTGCAGAAATTCCATCAAGGTGTAAATTGCACTACCAGAAGATTCAACACGTTGGACAAGCTGTACTCTAGCATCAGACTGGGCTACAGAGCTAAGCAGCTCCCACGTCTGACCCAGTACGCTCCTGTTACAGGATGTCAGGGCTCCACATTTTGTCAAAGATCTTGATGGCAGCAGACTCTAGAGAGTAAACACAGCTCTGGTTCAGTTGGACCTCAGCTCGCGGGGACGAGGTGCGACCTCTCACAACGAACGTAATATGGTCAACACCTTGGAGACGCTTACTGCTGCTGTGAAGGCTCAAAATAACACCATTGAGCGTATGAGGGGAAACATCAGAGAAAGGCCTGCTCAAAATGACACCCTTGAGCGACAGTTGGAAAACATCACGGAACGGATCACTGCAGTTGTGAAGTCTCAGAATCAAAAGAACGACAACACCTTGGAACTGAAGTTTGATACCATCATGGGGAGGCTCGCAGCTCTTCAACGCGAAGTTGAGGGACCTGTCTCAGAGTGCTAAAATTCGAGCTGCTCACAAAACAGAAATTAACAATATTCAACATTCGGACACCACGGCGCCAGCTGCAGGCCCAAGGCTGGAGCCCACCAAAACAACTCCCTGATAACGACTGTGTGATGACTATTCTTCCCGTCCCATGAAGGCCACCTGGGTTGGCTGGCAGACTGTTTACTTAGCCTGATAGAGCGAAGGACACTGTCTCAGCTAAACTATGGACACGCACACACATACACTTACACTGATAGGCACTCACTCATCCCCCCTCCCTTCCAAACGCCTTCGATGCTTGTTTCCTGAAGGGGCAGCACGGCGGGTCTGTGTGCCGCGCTGGAATGGTAGCGCTGTGCAGGATGGCTGCTGTGTTCGCTTCGGATTACTCCTCAACCCCCACCCACCCCTGTGGCTTGTCATGTCTTCACAATGTTGTGCTGTGGACATTTATGTGCTTCTTGTGCAGAGGAGTTTTTTTGTTTCCTGTTCTCATGCTGTCCTACCATGGAAGCATAGCATGAGTAGGGGTCTCTTTTTTTCCTCTTGTACTTTCCCCACTGTAGTGTACATTTCAATGTTTTTTTCTGATTCTACCAATCTCTGACCTGTATCCCCATGTAATGTTTGTGCTATATGTGTAAGGTCGGGGGGGGGGTCCCATTTCACTGCAGGGCAACCTGCATGTGACGAATAAAGCTTTGATTGATTGATTGATTGATTGATTGATTGATTGATTGATAAAATACTGTAGATCACAGCATCATGATAAACAGGCTCAAGGACCTGTTTGGGATTACTGCTGTTCATTTTTTTCTACATATTTTTATTGAAATTTTCTGTTGTACAATACAAACAAATATTTGAACAACCTCACATTCACACACCCATCCATACATCAAACCTGCCTACATCATATTCAAATGTAGAATGAGCATAGTTCTCACAGTAATACAAAAATACAAGGAATTACAGATAAGGATAAACAAGATTTTCCCCTCCTTCCCTTCTTCTTTTCCTTCTTTCTCATAAACATCCTTCACCTCCACTCCCTGAAATGTCCATATATGGCTTCCACATATTCACAAAGTCCCAGTTTTTGCAATATATGTTAGTCTTTCCAGGCCTAGAGCCTGCAATTTCCTTCTTCCAGAGTCCCATGGAGGGAGCATCCTCTTAGTGCAATGGCTCTTCTGGCTTGAAGTAGTCCATAGTCCAGTAATTTAGTTTGTTTTTCCAGTTGCTTAAATCCCCTTGGGTATATTCCAAGTACACAGAGTTTACCATTTAAAGGAATTTTTACCTTAAACACTTCAGTCAGACATTTGATGACATCTTTCCAAAATTCCTGGATTTTAGGACATTCCCATAAACAATGGAGAAGAGTTCCTCTGCTGATGATTTAAAATGGTTCATGTCACATTTTTCTGAGAGGTGTTTTGCTGTTCTGCTTTGTGGGGCCCTCAGGGATCTGTCTTTGGTTCAGTTCTCTTTTTTTAACAATCATATTTCCTATCACCTGTATGCTGACGACCAGTGTTGGTCAAGTTACTTGAAAAAAGTAATCAGTAACTAATTACTGATTACTTCCCCCCCAAAAGTAATACTTTACTGATTACTTATTTTTGAAAGTAATTAGTTACTTAGTTACTTTACACCCTCAATAGGTAATGACGCGATAGATCAGGGGTCCCCAATCCCAGTCCACAAGGGCCGGTGTCCCTGCAGGTGTTAGATCTCACCCTGGGTCAACACACCTGAATCACATGATTAGTTCATTACCAGGCCTCTGGAGAACTACAGGACATGTTGAGGAGCTAATTTATCAATTTAAACCAGCTGTATTGGTTCGAGGACACATCTAAAACCTGCAGGGACACCGGCCCTCGTGGACTGGGATTATGGACCCTTACGATAGATCTTCAATCGCTTCAATCCCAATTCTACTTTTTCTGCATAATCCATCATACAAAATGTAATCAAATGGAAAAGTCTCTTTTTAAACTTGTTTTATTAGTTTTAATCTTTTAACTTTATGCATCAAGCAAAAATTAAATTATCTGCAACATTCTCTGACTGGAAGAAATTAGTTTAACATTTAAACCTATTTTCTGCACATTCCAGCACATAAAATAAAATATTTTTTGTGTTTACACTCAGTCTTTCAAATAGATGCAAGTAAAACACAGCAGAAAATAAATAAAGTCAAAGACTCAGCGGTCCTGTTGCTCTATTTTCACCTGTAAAGCAGGAGTGGGGCAGGCGGAGGTTTACCCTGGTGCAGGTGTGCTGCAGCCGTCAGTGGAAGGATCCGCGAGTTTCTCTGTGAATTTTATATTCCCATCGTAGCTACTCGGTGCTTGTGCAGAAGTTTAGGGGTTTTTTTGATGTAAAAAGAAGTTTTCTTTGAACGGCTAATGTTTTTGTCACTTTTTATGGAATCAAACTCAAAGTAAGGTCAGTACTTCCACGCTCTAAACGCTGCACGCTCATACTCTCTCCCCTTGATATATGATCCACTGTTGATCTGCACACAGCTGTTGTCACGAACGGCGCACTCGCTTACGTCACTGTCGTGAGACATTCTCGCAAAAAATCACGGTTTTAGTAACGCAGTAACGCAGCGTTCCTACGGGAAAGTAACGGTAATCTAATTACCTTTTTTGAAATAGTAATCCCTTACTTTACTCGTTACTTGAAAAAAGTAATCGGATTACAGTAACGCATAACGCGTTACTGTCTTGTCTGAAGAAGCTTCTTCAGTTCTAGGGTCAGGGGGTCCTTTTGTCCCTCTTTGGGGGGTTACTCCCACTGGGTTTAAATCTGGGACTCTCCACCATTTGACCTTAGAACTGAAGAAGCTTCTCGGATGAGAGGTGAAACGTCTTCAAGTAACTTAAAGAAGTCCAGACGCTTTTCTTTGCAAGCTCCTTTGACCACGTTGTTGCAGTATAGTAATGACTAACCTCGTATTGTGGATGGATTATCTCAGTTGTTCTCCTGACTGAAGTTTGGTCCGTTTACAGCATCCTGCCATGCGATTACATTTGTCTCTAACCATGAAGAACCTTCACGTTAACTTTTATAAGTGGAAAAGTGTTAGTGTTCGTCCTCCAGCTTCACTGTTTATATTATGCTAACATAGCTGTGTCGCTAGCGATCACGTAGCACATCATTATATAGCAGCTAGCCCAACTTCAGTAACCCTACAAACGTCACTGCTGTTTAGTTTCCTGTCTTCATTTATGCTGGAAGTGATAACAGAGTGTGTGTGGGGTCCTCCACGATGCTGGTGGCTTTGCCGATTCAGCAGGTGTGACAGGCCTCTGTGATGGCTCCAATGATCCTCTCAGCTGCTCTCACTAACAGTTGTAGAGCATTGTGATCCGATACGGTGCCGTTACCATCCAGACAGTGATGCAGCTGCTCAGGATGCTCTCGATAGTCTCTCTGTAGATGGTGGTGAGAATGGATGGAGGGAGATGGGCTTTCCCAGCTTCCTCAGGAAGCAGAGCTTAGTTATGGAGCTGGTGTTGAGGGACCAGGTGGACACCGAGGAATCTGGAGCTCTTGACGACCTCCACAGAGGATCCACGATGTTCAGTGGGCAGTAATCTCTCCATGCTCTGAAGTCAGGTCTCTTTTGTTCTGTCCACTTTGATAAACACACGGCGGAGGCGAACACATTTCAATACTTTTCAGGATTCTGTTATTACTCTGTGGCTGTCACGATGCGCGCGCGCGCGCACACACACACACACACACACACACACACACACACACACACACACACACACACACAGCTGAACACTTCCCAAAAACCTCGTTCACCCTTTCAATGCAGGAACAGCGTGATCGTTTATGCCGCTCAGGTGCGTCCACCTCGTTCTGCCACCGTCACATATGATGGTGTCACATTAGAGTTACAGGTGCAATGATGTGAATGACTGTTGTCAAAAGGATCTCATTGATCTCATTATATTTCATGTATTTATAGTGACAATAAAGACAAAGACAGGTTGGATGGCACTGCGTGTGATGTCAGCAGTCTCAGTATCAGCAGTACCTGCTGCAGAACCGTCTCCTGGCCGGAGAGCACGGTGTGTTTGCAGCTCTTCCAGAAATGTGGAAAATACAAGTCCTGCAGACTAACGTCAGGGTGAAGAAAGAGTGATGATGAGACATTCAGGGACCAAAGCGTAATCACGGCTCTTCTCTCAGTTTGACCTTCACTTTCCTCAGGAGATCACTGACTTTCTAACAAACTGCCTCTCGGATGAATTTTGGTTTCAGGTTTCTGTCAACGTATCGATCGATTCTCACCCTGCCAGCACAGAGTGAGTCGGTGTGAGGTCACAGCAGTGTTGTAGTGCATGATGGGAATCTGCCAGGCCGCTCAGCTGCCAACATTCAAACCTCATTCAGCTCACAATGCAGTGTTAATGAGCTGCTTAACATGCACCATATGATGAGCTCCTCTAAAGATGCCTCTGCAGGCACTTTGTCAGAGTGAAGGTGACCGCGAGCTGGACAGAGACGCCAAGTGTGGGCGGAGAGATAAACAAGACAACAATGCAAGCCGGGCCGGGGGGGGGGGGTATTGAGGGGGCTGCAAGGAGTGATTAATTCACCCCTCCCAGATTAATTTAGGCAATAAGACATCCAGAATTAATCCATCAGCAGGGCTTTGTCTTTCTGTTGCTTCAGCCATACTTTAATATTAATGACTGTGGGTGTGTAAAAAAGGTCACAACCACATTCAGAGCACAAGTCTCAACAGAAAACGTGACTGGATGTTTCCATCGCAGCTGTGTGAATAAGCAGCTAACTGTGGATGCTCCTCAACCCCAAACTGAAAGTCTAAACATGTAAGGCCCATCAAAAGATGGCATGAAGCAGATCAATAAAGCCAGACCATCAGCATCAGAGGACCGATGACGGAGCCTTGGGGAACTCCACACGTTGTTGAGTTTTATCGCAGGTTTCTCTTCTGAATCCTCCCACATCATGTTTTTTCTCTTAATTATTTCTGTAAAGTCATAAACGGATAGAAACCTGCAGCGAGTTCAACCTGTTCAATCGCAGGACCTTTGTGTGTGTGTGTGTAGTACTAGTAGTGCAGTATTTGTAAGGAGTTTTTGATGTGTGTATTTTTAGGTCTACAGGTCTGTTTTGTTAGTATTTCTCAGTTTGTAAACGATTTTTGGTTTTTGCTGTTTTCGTGTCTCCCTCACAGGAAGCTGTTGAGTGTTTGGACAGATGTTCTTAGCAGAGACGAAACAACTGCTGCACATCTGGACCGCTGCTGCTGGGAAAACACCTCAGGGTGGCCCAACCTGCAGTCTGGAGCCCTTGAGGCCCCAGAGGGAAACACCGGGAGCGGGTCTGGTTTGTTTATCCGCTGAGTGAGCTCAGTGCTTAAACAGAACTGTGGTTCCGGTGGGAAAGGGTTAAACTGTTCTCCTCACCTGACCCCGCCCCTCCGGACCAGCCCCGCTGCAGCAGCGAGCGGACACTCCGGGAACTTCACTCAGTTTGTTCCCCAGCGGAGCGCGTTCCTCCCACGGGTCCCGGACCACGCTGAGCACGCGCACGGAGCGGGTCGGGTCGGGTCTCCGGGGTTCGGATCTTTCCCGCTTTTTGATTTTCTGCCTGAAGTGGAGCTTGCGCGACTTTTAGCTCCGCGGAGTGTGCGTGCGTAAATCTGCGCGCCTGGAAACTCCGTGGGATGACGCACGCGCTCACCGATCGATTGTTTGACTGATATATTGACGGGCACGCGGTCCGAGACTCGCCATGGACCCCGTTCAGCTGATGATGATGATGATGATGGTGATGATGAAGGTCAGTGTCGGGACCGACTTCAGACAAACTGGTAGAGAACAAAGAGCGCGCAGTCAGCCCGAGGTCAGACACAGGTCATAACCCTCCTCCTCTTCACCCTGGCGCTGGAGCCGGCTCTTATTCGCTCAGACTTAGAAATGATGAAGTTTCTGAGTTCAGATGATTTTGCGCTTTTCTTTCTCTCTGACGATAAACTGAAGATGAATCTGAGCGTTTTTTACTCTTTCACACATCAAACTAAAAAAAAACCACGTGATTGGAGTCACGTGATTGGCTCTCAGCTGAGGGACCCTGAAGGTCAGACAGCAACTGACTCCAACATCAGTTTGCAGCTTTTGTGAGAGTGGGTGGGGAGCTGATTTCTGGGTCTGAAAAGTCACTGAAACGTAAATCTGTGAAACGGTTTTACAAGATTTTCTTCTATTTAAAGTCAGGAAACAAAATTGAAACGTGATGAGAGTGTGTCTGCGCTGTAATCTTTTTATTCGCTGCGTCTCTTTGTGATGTGGTCTGAGTCTGTTTTCCACAAAGCTCTCTGAAGACGTTTGCAGACGTTTTGTGGTCTCTGTGGTTCTGCCATTTCTTTGTGCTCATTAAAACTTTTGGAATGATTCTTTAAACATCTTAAGTTGACTTTGCTGAGATGATTTTCCATGAAATAGCTGACTGGTTTGGTTTGAATATTTAGAATGAGCCTTTAAAAGCCTGCAGAGCATAGAGGTGACCTCACACAGTCCTGCACTGCTAATTAAAATGTTTACTGCTTCGTGTCTCAGACTCAGTGTAGAAACGTTCACACTGTCTGAAATCTGATCAAACTCTGTAAGTCTGACGATTCCTGTGAAACGGACTCCAGGCAGGTCTTAGGTTTGTTTCCTCAGTCACACTCAGGTCCCCGGGGTGTTAGCATCACCTGCAGTCTGCTGTCAGTCTGAACTCACCCGTCGTTATCACAGTTTTGGTTCCTTCAGTCGATCCAGATCAGAAACAGATCAAATATTCAACTTTTGCTGTTCGGTGTCACAAACGTGAGGCTGCTGATGTTATCTGTGAGCTGATCTGTCAGTGTCAGCACTGATAACAGGAGAAACACCATTCAGCCAGGCTTGGAGTGTTGGTGTTGCACAGTCTGTCCACCAGATGGCGCTCTGCAAGTTTCCTGCAGTAACAGCAAACAGCTGCTGGGAGCAGAGCATAAACGTGTGAATGAACAGCGCCAAAGCAGAACCTGTAGGTGGTGTCCACATAGCAAGGGGCGCTGGGTGGAGCCTGTGGGGTCCTTTCTGTCTGAGCGCTCAGATGTGTGAGCAGACTTTCTAGCGAGTGAAACGTGGAGGCAAAGGAGGTTCAGCCGAGTTCACATGTGGCTGACAGAAACGTGGGGAGGGGGGGGGAAATCAAAGCACATCAAAGCCACACATGAAAGAGACAAAGAAGGAAGTGTTTCACATCTGTATGGAATCACCCTACTGCCACATCTGTCCACATCTGTGCACAGAGCCTTCCAGAGTCTCCTGTTTCATTAGAGCGCTGCAGTATTTCTGTTTCTGTTTGAACAGCGTATCATGCACGGCTGCTGAGACTTGAGCTTTTATTTTGAAATAGTCACAGGAAATCACAGAGGTCAGGAAGTTATTGCTAGGCCAAAACGCTGCAGCTGCATCAGCTCCTGACTTTGGTAAAACCAGTCATTCATGTGACCTATGACCTCCTGAAACTACAGGTGGTGTCAAATCATCAATAACAGAAAACCTCCAGACGGAGCTCGCCGTGCTCGATAAAACAGCCTCAGCCAGCAAAGCCAGCATGGCTGAGTCATGAGCTGGTCTGCATCCACAGACACGGGCCAGTTAGGGCTCAGTACTATACAATCAAAATCCTCCAGTTTGCCGCATTAAACCCAGAGCTCAGCCTTGTGGACGCTCTGTTAGTACAGTGACCTCACAGCAGACATATTATTGGTCAGATGATGTCATTACAAAGGCCCCAACAGCACAAACACGGTCCAGACGTCGCGTATCCACAGAGACCAAACAGTTTGTGTATCTGGCTGTAAACGTGTTTAATTCTGCTGTAAAGTTTAAAAACGGGAGTCTATGAGGACTGACTCAGTGCTGCCTCTGCTGGACGCTAGAGGCACTGCAACTGATTTTAAGGAAGCTGATTGGTTATTAACTCTGCATGTTTGCTGTGTTTCAGATGTCTGACAGCAGCAGATCAATGGAGGTGTTCGGGGACCGAGCAGCAAGAAGCAAACGCTATGCCATCAACCCTCTAGGACACAAGTGGACTCACCATAACATCACGTACAGGTAGAGAAACACCTGTGCAGACTTAGTAACATCCTGTAATTCATTCAGTGAAGCTCTGAGGTCATCACGTGTGCTTTTACAAGGTCAGGAACTTCAAAATGCTCTGTTTCTCTAATCGTCCTCTAAGATCATGTGTAAGTTAAAGATTTAATGTCGTCATCGTCTAATTCTGCGTCTTTCTATTATTTTGCTGCATTTCAGCGTTTATTGGTTGGACCTCTGCACCTCTGCCACAGCTTGTATTAAAGCACATTCTACGTGTAGAATATTTAATTATGAAGGTAAACATTTGGAGCCTGAAATTCAAGCTAATACTGAGGGCCTGCTGGCTGTCATATCTACAGTGATTCAGGATGTCACCCAGCAGGAGCCTGAACAGAGAAAGTGACCCTCACACAGAGCCTCGTGTTCGGCCTCCAATTTATACAAGTCAAAAATAAAGAGCAGAATATAAACCACAAGGCAGAGAATAATCTCTGGTGTCCGAGAGTCTAACCAATAAACAGCGCAGGAACCAACCCTTCCTCCTCCTCCTCATCGTCGGCAGCAGGAGCAGCAGCCTCAGGTCAAAGTCTAGAAACAATCTTGACACTCAGGACCCTTCGCTGTAACGCCTGCAGGCAGTTATTTGGGTGGTTATTTTCATTCTGGCTCCTTCCATGCAGGTAAAGGGCCTGTAGTAGCAGGCGGAGCCCGGGTGACTGGAACAACATTTTGTCCTTTCTTTGACAACCAGTTTTTTTTGGGGTTTTTTTTGTTAACGACTGAAAAACGTTCATAGATGACGATGAAGAAAGCGAATGGCGCAGCATCGTGATTGGCTCGTTTGTTTCCTGATTCCATGCTGATGAGTACCTACCTCACTGATTGCCCTCCCATTGTATTTCTATACCAATCACACAACTGAAATCAGAGGAGGCGGAGCATCATTCTCTGAGGACCAATCAGAGTCCAGTTATCTGTCTGTCTCTTCCATCTCAGGATCATCAAGTTCCCCAACACCCTGAATGTGGAGGACACCAGGAAGGCCATCGGCATCGCCTTCACAAAGTGGAGTGACGTGTCTCCGCTGACCTTCACCGAGGTTACTGACGGCAACGCTACCGCTGACATCACCATCGGTAGGACTGAACGTTTAACTGGCTGTGGACCCACAGGGTCAGGTTAACACGCACCTCTCTCTGTGTGGGAGACTTCATTTGAAAAGGGCCAACTTCTGCTTAAAGTGATGGATTAGAGCCCTAACCCTGGCACTAAACAGGTCACAGGTACTTTATTTTAATACAAGATTAGTCCATATCATTAAAAAATTGCCTCGTAATTGTAACTGCCTGTGTTCAAAGTGATTCAAACCTTAGAAAAACCAACCAAAGTATCAACAGAAGGTGGAGAGACGGCATCGATGTTGTGTTGAACAGATATCAGCTGATATTAAAATGGAGACAGGCTGTTGTTTCATGTTATACCAGTTTGTACCACAAGATGGCGTAGTGAGTCAGCCGAACCTTTACTAGTGGGCTGGACAAGCTGAAGGTTCTGGACGAAGCGGCGGTAAGAGTAAAACTCTGCCCCCTGCTGGTGAAGGCTGCAGCTACATGTTGCTGGTGGTAATTAAAGAAGTGCGTTCAGTAGGTCGTCCTCATGAAAGGACACGAACACGTCTGCAGGATGAGGAGCTCTGCTTTCGTCCTCTGAGATGTTCCACTTCAGTTTCCTATTTCCAGGTTTCTACACCTTCAACCACACGGACTGCTGGTGGTCTCCTCTCCACCCGTGTTTCGATGGGCTGAACGGCGAGCTGGCGCACGCCTTCCTGCCACCACGGGGAGAAATTCACTTTGACAACCACGAGTTCTGGATCCTCGGGAAGTCGCGCTTCAGCTGGAAACAAGGTTGGAGCACGTAGGATGGTTCTGTGTGTGTTTAGTGTGTTCCTAGAAGGCCACCGTAGTCTGAGAGATGAAAGAAACAGCACAAATGTTGTTTTAGGTGTTCCTCACTTTTTGAGTTTATAACATGTGTGTGTGTTATAAACAGCAGCGCTGGTATCGTGACAGGATTTATTCCTCAATGCTTCTTAAATGATAAAAATCTAAACAAACTCCTGAAACATGACAGACAGGAAGAGCACAGCAGAAACCTCAGAGATCATTGTGCGAGTGTGGTGGGCGTGGTCTGTTTGTAGGAGGCTGCAGCAGGAGTGACGCTCCTCTGAGAACACGTCATTACCATCCTGCAGCCGGCGCTCTGAGGATGATAATGATTGGATGTAAAAATCTCCTCCTGCAGGAGTCTGGCTGAACGACCTGGTCCAGGTGGCGGCACACGAGATCGGCCACGCTCTGGGTTTGTGGCACTCCAGAGACCCTCAGGCTCTGATGCATCCCAACGCCACCTACACCGGACAGAGGAACATCGCCCAGGACGACGTGTGGGGCATCCAGAGACTCTACGGTAAACCCCAGCGCGGCCGGAAACGAGCTCGTCCTGCTTCAGTCAGGTTTACAGCTGTTCGCTGCAAAGCTGGGAAACAGCACATTTATGCATTTGAGATATTTAAGGTGGACTGAGGGGAAACTGCTCTGACCGATCAGAAATAAACATCCCCTGATGCAGACAGGCGGAAACACGCCGCTGCATCATGTGACGTGTGTTTGTTGTGTTTAAGTGACTGGACACGTCTGTCGCTCTGCAGGTTGTCTGGATAAGAAGCGAGTCTGCGACCCGTGGGCTCGGCTCGGCTTCTGCGAGCGAAGGAAGACGTTCATGAAGAAGAACTGTCCTCAGCGCTGTGATTTCTGCTACGGTGAGGCCCCTCTGACCTCTGACACCCTCACAGAAGCCCGCACGACGCTCATTGCCCGTCTCCATCCTGTTCCCACTGCAGAGCCTCTGGAGGTGGTCACTACAGCAACACCGCCGGCAGCCAACACGAAGATCAAGATGGTTCCTCGGGGAAAGGTGGTGGGTTTCCGCTGTGGGACCAAAAGCACCCGCTCACCCCCCAAAATCAGGTCAGCTCATCAATGCTGGCGTAATCATTATTGTGGGTGATTTTAACATGTAGATGCTAAGAATGACAGCCTCAACATGGCATTTAATCTGTTATTAGACTCAACTGGCTTCTGTCAACATGTAAAAGAACCCACCCACCACTTTAATCACACTCTAGATCTTGTTTTAACATGTGGCATAGAAACTGAACATGTAACAGAGTTTCCTGTCTGATCATTTCCTGATAAAATTTACAATAACTGAGCCTTCAGTTTTCAGGCCCCTCTTCTGTGGAACCAGCTTCCAGTTTGGATTCGGGAGACAGACACTATCTCTACTTTCAAGATTAGGCTTCAAACTTTCCTTGTTCATGTTTTGAAGCTAATGCTGCGGCGTCACTGGTCATGGACACAGCTCGTCAAGGTTAAAATCTTTCTCGGAGAGTTTCAGGAGCCAGGACGAGTCACAGTTAACGAGCCGGGCTTGTGGTCATTTTCTGTACAGCTGTTTGAATGATTGTGGGCGGAGCTGAAAGCTTAAAGGTCTGTGGTGTCTGTGGTTTTCCTGCAGCTGGTACAAAGATGGCGAGCAGATCCTCTCATCCATTCCAGGGTACATCGTCATGAAGGACCGAGACTTGCGCATCGTCGCCAACGAGTTCAACGAAGGCGTTTACACCTGCCGCGTCCATCGCCGCGGCGACATCGTCTCTGCAAACTCCTGGGCTATCAGACTGAAGCCGGAGCAGGCATCCAACAGCTGAAGACGACAGACAGGAAGTGACCTGACAGGAAGCATGGCGTCTGTGGACTTTTTTCCTGACTTCAAGGGACTTTAAACATTAAAGAACAATGAACCATTGGCAGCTCTGTGATGTCACGGCGCCACATCCTCATGACTGCGAATGACATCACAATGTGTAAAGTGGTGACTGAGCTGACTGGATGGCGTTTTGGTGATAAGCAGCCTGCTGCTCATCTACGTGAGAATATTTCTGTAGCCTGTAGGAACTGTGGCGTTTGACCCCGCCCACTTTAGTTGCAGCGGTTGAGTTAATTACTTAGCAACGACAGTCATGTAATCCCTCTTTGCCCTTTGCTTAGACTTGTGTCCTGTCAGACGCTGTTCCTCTGTCCTCCATCATGGGGAAGCTGTTTCACATCTTTGTGCACTTCCTGTTTCCCCCGCCGGCCCGTCCTCACCGCCACGATTTGAGTGCTGGACTGACGTAGAGCAGCTTTGCATGATTCACAGTTCAGACTAATCCCGCCTCACAAACAGCACGGCAGCGCTCTGAATGCGAGTGATGGACACTATGACAGGTGTGAGTCCTTCACCCAGTAAACTGGTGGTGTCCTCTTTCTGTCCTTAATGTGTGAAATTTGTTTGTTGTTTTGTTGACAAATTACAGAAATAAACAGAAACATTTTAGTAAATGTTCTCCTGCTGGACGCAGCTCGTACGAGGTACGAGTTCTCAGAGGTGGAGCCCCCTGGTGGCCGTTAGAGAGAACGCAGGTTTGAGACGCTCTCAGGTCGTCCATGCTCTCTTTGGGGGGAGGGAGGGGGAGGGTGCTCCAAATATTCAGATGAAAACAGGTCAGACTTTAAAGAAATGGGTTGGATGATGAATGTGTGTGTGTGTGCGTGTGTGTGAGAGAGACACTGATGTCTGTGGAAACAAAGGCCTGAGAACAAAGAGTGTCTGCAGGGTTAGCGTGGGTCGCTCACCCTGCAGACACAAACAAACTGACAAAATCATTTTAAAAATCAAAAACAAATAAAGTTTAACAATCTCAAGTTAAATATTATAAAATAAATAACTACAACTAATAAATAAAACAAAATAAACATCTGAAATATTAATATTTTAAAAGTAAATGAAAGATTTGTTTTGTGATATTTTTGATTTTTACACAATTATCAATAATAAACAAACAAATCAGCAAGAGCTGCGAGAGCCAAACAGGAAGTAAACTAAAAACAAGAAATGACAGAATTAAAACACATTTACTAAGTGATGCGAGTGGCTTCCATTTACGTGAAAGGCAAAGACCATCTCTGAATGGAGGAGGGGCCTAAGGGTTCATCTGTCGCCATCTTACTTGCTGTGATTGCAGCCATTCCCCACCTCTCTGTGAATGGGACTCGTGGTTATTGATCAGTGGTTGTTGATCAATGGTCATGAGAATTTGCATAATTATGATGAAGGTGACCTCCCAGCCCGTTGTTCATCAGTGCTGCTGGTTTCAGTCATTGTACAAATGTCCTGTTTATAAGGTTGGAACCTGCAGTCAGCTGAGACTGAAGACGTCAGCTGATGATGACGAAACGTTTCTCCCACTGAAACCATCCAGATGAACAGACTCAACTTGTGTACATTTACATTTAGTGTAAAAAGATACAAAATAATATTTATAATAAAATCTATGAAAAACAAGTATTCACAGTGAAGACCAGCTCAGGACAAAAGTGTACATAACCAGTTTGACACACACACACACACACACACACACACACACACACACACACACAGTCTTATGTGTGTATTCATGTTGTTGTTGTTTCTATATCGTATTTAATAAATGGAAACATTTTATTATTTTCATGTAATTATGTAAAAATACGTTTGAAATGTTCAAAAGTCCAGACTGCAGATTATTGACTGATCAGCTGTTTGTTTACGCTCATCAATGAGGCCTGAAAACATGGTTCACACTCACACAGCACCACCTGGTGGGCCAACAGGGACACTGCAGCAGCTCCCTGCTGCCACCTGCGATGTCCAAATTCATAGGCTGCATCGTCCTGAGGCCGATTACAGCGACGCAGCAAAGGCTGTCCAAATTTGTAGACTCCTCCAAACGGGTCCTCCTGTTCTCCAGATTTGAAGGATGGGTCCGGTGTATCCTTCGTGGCCCGCGTTCCCAGCATTCATAGTGTTTCCAACAATGGTGGCAGCTGTTCAGTTTTAATATTACTCTTACTAATCTTTCTGGGTCACAAAATAAACGTTTAAGATATTTTCAGGCGAGAATGTTTCTGTGTAAACTTCAAATATCTGCTCGGTTTATCAAGACGTCACATATTTGGAAAAGGTTAAACATGATACATAAGTCACTTAAAAATGTCATCGTCCATCCATTTTCCTCCGCTTATCCGGGGCCGGGTCGTGGGGGCAGCAGCCCAAGCAGAGAAGCCCAGAGGGAGGTCTGTTCGTGAGTAAATCGGTTTGGCTGAGATCAAAGTTATTAGATTAGATTACATAAAACTTTATTAATCCATCGGGTGCAGTGGCGGTCCTAGCCTGTTTGGCGCCCTGGGCGTACACTCCCTCTGGCGCTCTGTTTGGAAGCAGCATGTCTCCTCCCCTTTCAACGACCTTTACTCCTGGTCCTAAAGTGAGGGTTAGGGTTACCCTAGCTCTAACCCTGCAGCGCCCCCTGGAGGATGAACCAACTTAGCCAAAGCTGCTCAGATCTGATTGGTCACAGTAACAGCACAGTAAGAGGTCAGAGGTCAGCACAGGCCTTGATCCAGGAAGCAGCTTCAACACTGATCAGCTGATCAGTCAGTTCATGACATCATCACAGACTTCAGAGGAACAGCTGCCGGTCCTCGTCACAGAGCGTGAATCCTAACGGTACCTTTGATTTGAAATCTGTGACATCACTCAGCGACTGACTCTCCACCTGTGAGGTTAAATGTAATCTGATTACACTGTAAACACCCTCGTTTCAGTTTGCAAATAGTTTCATCGTCTTTGCGACTGTGACACCGTCACACCCACCAGTGACCGCCGACTGATCGCTGTGATGTAATCAGGGACTCTACAGTAAGGCACAGTGAGTGTAATCTGATTACACTCACAGATACAGACGTCTGACTCTGACGGAGTCGCCGTCTCAGGTCTGATGACTGATTAGAGACGATCGTGCCGACAGCTTTGACTTGGTGAGCGAGGAAAGGCGGGGCTTAGACACGACACACACACGGCGCTCCGTATTCAAAGTGAACTTTATTGAGTGATCGGGAATGTTCAGGTGCAGCTGCACACGGTGCAGGCTCACCTGTGAGCTCCTCACTACCTTCTGATTCAAAAGACCTTCATGTCCAGACGCCACCATCACTTTGGTCTGCAGCTGGCCCCGCAGGGGGGCGGGGCCAAAGCTCAGGTAAACACAGAAAGGCACAGAGTGAAACATGAACACTGTGAGAAGGACAGCGGGTGGCGACAGGTTAAATCAACAGATAACAGGCTGGTGTCAGGGGGCGGGGTTTGTTTGAGAGGGGGGCAGGGGGTTGGTCTGCTCAGGTGACGGTGGTCAGAGTTCAGGAATGTTTTCGTCGGGTTGGGGCGGCAACACGGTGTTCTGATGGTGCTGGCGTTCGCCGCGCCTCCGTGGCCCCGCCGCCGTCGATGACATCACTCTACATGCCCATCCTGATGCTCTGGATGATCTGGAAGATGGCTGCGGGACAGACGAGGCATCAGCGTTACTGCGTTTCACGTTTGTCTTTAATCCGTTCAGAATAAAATAATCACTGGTGATTTTATTCACACCACTCGAGTTATGTGAAAAACGATTTCACGTGGAAAATGTGATTCTTCATCATTTTGATGTTATTTAAAGGATTTGTTTACATTTTTATTCAAAAAACAAACTTATTTTTAGTATTAATGCGATTTTTTTGCCCTAAAGTTAAAATATTCAGTTTATTTAAATATTTATGACATTTTCAGAACTTTTTTAAGCATTTTTCTCCCTTTGATTTTATATTATTTTAAATATATTTTTTAAAAGTAGTTTCCATTAAAGATAACCTGACACGACCTCTGTGATCACGTCTGAGCGTGCTCAGATCACCCTGATCAAACACACCTGAAGCACCAGGTGCTCGTCATCAATTAAAGGTCACAGCAGCACGGCGTGCCATGACATCACAGGGACAGGCCCCACCCATTTCCAGCTCTTTAGTCAACAGTTATTTAAATCTTTCATAAACCAGAAAATCAAAGGACACGTTTATAACACACAATGAACGAGCCGTCAGCGTGAAGCAGACCTTTATGACCGAAGAAGAAGAGGAGGACTCACCTGATCCACAGACGACGAAGATGAAGAGGGCGAGCAGCCACGGCCCCACACCTTTGTCATCAGTCAGGCTCCTCTGAAACACACACACAATTTATTGATCAGCCCATCACGCTCATCCCGATCTGTGTTTATTGAGGATTGGGTGGAGCAGCGGTTATCACGGTCGCCTCGCTGCAGGAAGGTTGTGGGTTTGACTCTGATTGTGACTAAAACTAGACCTGACACCTGTCCAGGTGTACCCCACCTTTCTCCCAGGCCTGCTGGGACCAGCTCCAAGTGCGCTGCCTTCACGGACAGCCCGTTTCTCTGGAATTCTCAGACTTCTGAGTCACATTGGCTCTAAACTCGATCACCTGTGATCAATACCTGCGCTTTACTCTCCTGTAGAGACACTTTTAAAGCGTCTCACCTTTAAAACAATCATCTTTGACCTTTGACCTTTCCTGTTTTTAAACACATCTGTTACAGCCTGTCTATAGGGGAGCTGAAGTGCTCCTGAAGTTGGCCTGACTGGACCTGACGACGGATCCTCACGCGATCGATCAGTTTCGGCTCGCGCTCTTCGCCCTGACGATGATGATGACGGTTTTACTCACCGTGGTCTTGGCCACGTTTCCTCTCTGCGTGATGTTCTTGCTGTGTTTCTCGTTCGCCATGCGGATCCTCTGTTTGGCCACCATCTTGTCGTCGCTGTTGTTTGTTTGTTTGTTTGTTTGTTTGTTTGTTTGTTTGTTTGTTTGTCGTCGTTTCGTCCTCGCGCTCGTCGCTCCGCTGTTTCACGCACTGGGACCGACTCTTGTTTGTCGACGTACTCAAAAACCTGATGTCCCGCCCCCTTTCGTGCTGGTCACGCCCACACTCCATGGAAAGCGCCTTACTGCGCAAACATGATTTCCTGCAGGACCTTTCAAAATTAAAGCCAGTTGTGGTCTGCCGTTCAAGAGGACGTGGTTCCATTTTTATCATGTTTAAATCAAGTTTATATCCTTTCTGTGTCGTAATAACTTGTGATGTAATATCTGTTAGCTTTTATTTTGAATCCTTTATTGTTACTTAATTTGAAGGCTGTAATTTATAAAGTATAAAACAGGTTGAATTGTTTATTATCAGTTTTCTTTAATGACTTGCAACCAGTCAAAAGGAAAGGTTCACATTTTTTCATCTTTATCTTTTTAATAGCCATACAATTTATTTATTTACAATCATATAAAACAATTACAGACTCAGTGAAAATTCTGATAAAATGTGTGTTTGAAAAAGTTCCCCTCTCCACTGTGGATTTATCAAGGTTCAAGGTTCAAGGTTCTTTATTTGTCACATGCATAGTTATACAAGTATAACACACAGTGAAATGTAGCCTGACACGCTCCTCGACATGTGCAAAGGGGGGGGGGGGTAATAGTATATACACTGGGTGAATGTGCAGTAGTAGCAGCAAGCAGGTGAATTCTGTACATTAATATGAATAGACATCTGACTATTTTACAGGATAGACAATATAAAGATATTTAAAATTAAAGGAATTGAAATGTACATTGTGCCTTGGTTTAGTGTCTGGAAGAGTCCTGTCTCAGTCAATTATAGATGATGTGAGAGGGCGGGTGTGTGTGTTTAGGGCACGGATGGCTTGGGGATAGAAGCTCCTCTTGAGTCTCTCTGTCCTTGCCCGGAAGATGCGGAACCTTCTACCAGATTGCAGAAGTTGGAACAGTTTGTTGCCAGGATGGGACGGGTCCTTCAGTATCTGCGCTGCTCTAGTCCGGCATCTCCTGGTGTAGGTGTCCTGAAGCGGGGGGAGAGCAATCCTGCAGCAGCGTTCTGCTGTACGGATCACTCTCTGGAGAGCTTTTTGGTCCTTCACACAGCTGTTCCCAAACCACGATGTCATGTTCTGTGTGAGGATGCTCTCCACAGCGCCTGTATAGAAAATCCTGAGGATCTTTGGAGAGACCCTGAACTTCCTCAGTTGTCGTAGGTGATACAGGCGCTGCCTAGCCTTTTTGGTCTGGACCTGAATGTGGGCAGCCCATGTCAGGTCTGAGGAGATGTGGACACCAAGATACTTGAAGGACTGCACCCTCTCCACTGGAGCTCCATTGATGATAATGGGCTTGTAGTCTCTGTGCTGACCCCTTCTGAAGTCCACCACCAGCTCCTTGGTCTTGCTGACGTTCAGCTGGAGGTGGTTGTCCTGGCACCACGATGCCAGATTCTTCACTTCATCCATGTAGGCCGCCTCATCGTTGTTGGAGATGGCACTCAGCACCACTGTGTCGTCAGCAAAGTTCACAATGGTGTTGGAGCCATGGGTGGCCACACAGTCTGAAGTGTAGAGGGAGTAGAGCAGTGGCGAGAGGACACATCCCTGAGGTGCTCCTGTGTTGATGGTGATGCTGTTGGAAACGCATCTACCCACCCTCACCACCTGCCATTTCAGTGTTACTGTTTAAACTGTTGTTTTTATAAAGCTGATTTAAATAAAACCTTTCGACTGAGGTCCTTCATTTTTCCTACCCTTCCTTCGCTTTCAGATGCCTTTTATTTTGAAAGCAAAAGCGGAATCCCTTTTAGTCAGTTTCCGACATTTTTGATGCAACTTTGACCTCAAATTTACATCAAAAAGAAATGATATTTAATGATAATTGTTGAACGTGGCTGATCTTATAAGCTCGCGATTATCAGAGAATCGTTAATTACATGTTAATAAATGATAAAGTAAGCGTCTTCTTTTCAGTTTTTAACGACGTGTCACTGACTGTCTGCTGACGTGGCGCTGATAGACCCACCTCTCGGTGGTCTGAAGCATTTCCGGGGTGCTGTTTTCTTCTTCCGGCACAATAAACATGGCGCCCCCCGTCCCGTTGCTGGCAGGTGGGTACATTTTTGTTTATTTTGATTTATATAAAAATGTCTGTCTTTTTAAAGCCCACGGACAACGACACAAAGTCACACATCCGCCACGACCAGCGTAAGCCTCCGCGCTGTTAGGTAGAGCCAGCAGCCCGCCAAACCCAGTGAGGAATCGGATAAAATATTAATTTGTGCGAATATAACAAAGTCACGTGCGCTCGCAATGAAAGTGTTGTATGTTTTTAAATCGGTGGAGTCTTTGGGTTGATTCGGCTGTAAAATAACGCCCGTGTGTGTTTCCGTTAATAAAACTGAGCTGGTTGAATTTTACCACGCTGTTTTCTGTTTCACGTCAGTGAGGTTTCGGGTACAAAGAGCTTAACAACAGCAGAGCAGCAGCTACGTTAGGGTCTGTGTTAGAGCCGATGTGCGAGGCGATGCTGTGCGCTTCAAACGCCGCGTTTGCTGTAAACTCACGTGACACTGTTTTGGTTCAATCGGGATTACGTTACATTAAGGGATTTTTAAATGGAGCTCTTTCAGGGCCTCTTTTACTCTTCGGTTTATTCCAAACTGTGTTGATATCTGAGACCAATGGTCGCAACCCATCCATCCATTCGCTTCCGCTTATCCTTTTGAGGGTCGCGGGGGCGCTGGAGCCTATCCCAGCTGTCATAGGGCGAGAGGCGGGGTCCACCCTGGACAGGTCGCCAGTCTGTCGCAGGGCCAACACGCAGGGACAGACAACCATTCGCACTCACATTCACACCTAGTGGCAATTTGGATTTTTCCAATTAACCTATCCCCACAAGCTGCATGTCTTTGGACGGTGGGAGGAAGCCAGAGTACCTGGAGGGAACCCACACAAACACGGGGAGAACATGCAAACTCCACACAGAAAGACCCCGGCCTGATGGTGGAATTGAACTCAGGACCTTCTTGCTGTGCGGCAACAGTGCTAACCACCGTGCTGCAACCAAAGGGGTGTGCAACTCCAGGCCTCGGGGCCGGTGTTGGCAGGTTCTCACCCTGGGTCAGCACACCTGAATCACATGATTAGTTCGTTACCAGGCCTCTGGAGAACCTCAACACATGGCGAGGACGTCATTTAGCCACTTTAATCAGCTGACACATCTAAAACCTGCAGGACACGCCCCCAAGGCCTGGAGTTGGACACCCCTGATGTAAAGCATCTGTTTTCAACAGCATCTCACCGCTGAAGGAGCGAGCCGCTTTAATCTGACCTGTTCACAGTAACAGGTGCAAGAATAATTTGTAATTTAATTTCAGTCTCACAGATTCTCAGAAGCTCCGTAAACACGAAGACATGTTGACTCCTAACAGTATGACTACAATCCAGCGAACGTAAAGAAAGAACTTAAAATGTTTACATTCAAATGACAGTTAAATAAAATAAAAGCTCCGATGAAAATCAGTTTTACATTTGAGGTCTTAAGGATAAACATTGTAGGAATGAACAACTAAAAAAAGTTCAAAAATATTAGAGAGCATTGACGACGGTGAGACCGTCCCTCACAGCGCTGAGCTAACGTCAGTGCTCAGGAGTCACAGACGCGTCAGTGAGCCGTCCACATACTTCTGGTGTGTTTGTGTTTCAGTGCGAGGATCCGATGGCACGTCTCTGCTCCGAGGCCCCCCCCACTGTGAGCCACATGCAGCTTTCCAGAGGTAACCCTGCCCCCTACGCACCCTGTCACCAACACACACGGACACAGTTTGTTTGTTTACAGTGTGTGTGTGTGTGCGTGTGTGTGGCAGGGACTGCCGGCCCAGCAGATGTGTGACCTTCAGCACAGACGGGACACTCTTTGGTTGGTGTAACGGACAAAAGTAGGAGCTTCTCCATCCCTGTGAGTAACATCTGTCTTGCACCCTGTCTGACCTCTGACCTCTAACCCTCTGTCTGCCTGTACATCAGTGTCTCCATCGTGAACCCCTCAGATGGCGCTGTGGTGTCGACCTTTGACCTCCCGAAGACAGCCCTGCTGGAATTTTCTCCACTCAACAACATCCTGGTTACCTGGCAACTGTACACGAGTAAGAGAAGAAGAGGGAGTTTCACGTCCGTAGAGAGATTAGAGATAAAACAAGTTCACATGAGGTCACGAGTCCTTCTACATCAGGGGTGTCAAACTCAAACACACAGTGGGCCAAAATTCAAAACTGGAACAAAGTCGCGGGCTAACGTTAATATTTATTGAAATATATTTATTCCTCCAGATATAAGAATGAATCTTTTCTTATGGACTCAAACAGGTTTTGCTGAAAAACTGAATATGGAACAAGCAAAGCTTGATACTAAACAATATATATATTAGCTGTATAATACCAGTAGGCCAGCTCTGATAATAATTTGGTATGGCTTCGCAGGCCAAATGTAATTAGGCTGTGGGCCAAATTTGACCCGCGGGCCAGAGTTTGACACCTACGTTCTACACCCAGACAGGTAGACTGATGTCATGTGACATAAACATTTCTCAGCTGTTTGCAGACTCTCCTCTGCACTCGGAGTTCACGCTCAGTCGCAGAGACAGTGACACTAGACCGGTTGCGCAGATACTCCTTTTTGTTCCCCTGTGCAGGCAGGTGTGCCTGTGTCTGCACGGAGCCTCTCACCTGCAGCATGGCATGTTTAATTTTGTCCAAACAAAGAAAGTGAGTTCTGTAGGCGTTTACAGGTGAGGGCTGTCTGCACACCTGGTGGAGCTGTTTTTACTTTTTTATGTAAGAAAAATTCACAGGTAAAGACTTTCTGAGGTTAAATGACTGTTTTTGTGAATGGAGTCTGGTGGAAAGGGACATTTCCTGTGTGGGCTAAACCCACACTGACCCTTTCAGGTGTCAGCGGCACGTGGCTTTAGTTTGTGTGGGGGTGTGGCCTGCTGCAGATAACGGTTTTTAAGGAGGAAAGCTGCTGTGTCTGAATCTAAATTGTCAGTTTTTCTGCTGATTGGCGTGTTTCAGTGTGTTCGGTGTGTCGTGCTGGTGTGAACGGTGCTGTTTAAACAAAGTTGACTCTGTGACGCTGCAGAGACTCAGGACAGTCCTCAGGGGGAAGCCAACCTCCAGCTGTGGGAGCTGCGCAGCGGACGACTCATCAAAGCCCTCTATCAGAAGAAGGTCGAGTCGTGGTGAGTCCTGACGCACCCTGACTGATTGATTGATCGACTGATTGGTTGTTGCCTGTCAGTGTTGATGTCTGTGGTGGTCTGCAGGTGTCCCAGCTGGTCTGAAGACGAGAAGATCTGCGTGAGGATCGTCAACAACGAGCTGCACTTCTATGAGGACAACGACTTTGGTAAGGACGCGTGCAGCGGTAGCCAGCGGCTCTGTCGCTGTGAAACCAGCAGCTGATGTCTGCGCCATCGTTTTTCCCAGACTCCATCGCCAACAAGCTCCACATGCAGAAGGTGTCCGACTTTGCGCTGTCGCCTGGAGGTCAGCCCAGCAAGGTGAGCGGAGCGTCCAGCAGCATAGTTCATTCTACCTGAACATGGTCCCACCCACCGTCTGTCCCCGTCAGGTCGCCGTCTACGTTCCGGGCAGCAAAGGAGCTCCTTCGTTCGTCCGCCTGTATCAGTACCCGGCGTTTGGAGGGCCGACTGCTGCACTCGCCAACAAGAGCTTCTTCAAGGCTGACCGAGTGATGATGCAGTGGAACAAGAAAGGTAGGTGTCCCGAGTCCCGACAGCTAGAACCGTGACCCCTGTGAGCGCTGACTTTAACCCGCCTGTCTTTCCCGCAGCCTCGGCCGTGCTGGTGACGGCGAGTACTGAAGTGGATAAAACTGGCGCGTCGTACTATGGAGAGCAGACGCTGCATTACCTCGGCGTTAACGGAGAGACGGCGCTGGTCCAGCTGTGTAAATCCTCCTTTTACTTCCCAGTTTAGCTTCTCGCTGCAGCGCCAGCGCTGGTCACCTGAGGGGTAAAATATGGCGATAGCGACAGGAAATGTTTGTGTAACGACTTTTCTTTATCGCTTTGAAACAGCGAAGAACGGCCCAATCTACGACGTGGCGTGGAGTCCAAGCTCCACCGAGTTCTGCGTGGTGTATGGCTTCATGCCGGCCAAAGCCACCGTCTTCAACCTCAAATGTGACCCCGTCTACGACTTTGGGACCGGACCGCGAAATGCAGCGTACTACAGGTGAGAATCCGCCTGTGCTCGACGGCGTGTTGTCGCCTCTTTGGTCACGTCTGTTAATGATGCCACCGTGACGGGGGCTCAGCCATACGGCGTCTTCAGGAGGAGGTCGGTACGTGATGGAAAAGCGTCGTATCACCGCAGCAGAAAACGTGGTTGGCTCCTCGGTGGGTAACGGCTACCAAACCTGCTGACCTAGTGTAGTCAGTAGGATGGGATGCTTCCTGTGAGAGGCTGCACCTGATTGGTAGCTTTTAACTGTGAGGGGAAATCAGGCTGGATGTCAAACCTTAAACTGCTGGATGTTGTCTGTCTCCCTGTCTGTAGCCCTCAGGGCCACATCCTGATCCTGGCCGGCTTCGGTAACCTGCGAGGTCAGATGGAGGTCTGGGATGTGAAGAACTACAAACAGGTGAGGGAAAAACACCTGCGGAGGGAGGGTGGGGGTGGGTCGAAAAGCAACAGGTAAATGGACCTTCAGCGGTGTTTCACTTCCTGTGAGCGTCACAGCGCCATGCGGTTAGTGCTGAAGCACACGCCCAGCGTGAGTTTCATTCTTCAGCAACACGCTGTCGGCTCACACGATAGTCATAGGGGGCGCTGACTGGAGCCCTGAGGGACACCAGGCCAGGTCACAAAGCTCTGACCCCTGCCCCGATGGTGGAGCCTCAAACCAAGAACACCAAACATGTAAAAGAGACCTGTTTGATCCCGGCTGTTTGGTCCCGGCTGTTTGATCCCGGCTGTTTGGTCCCGGCTCTTTGGTCCCGGCTGTTTGATCCCGGCTCTTTGATCCCGGCTGTTTGGTCCCGGCTCTTTGGTCCCGGCTGTTTGATCCCGGCTCTTTGATCCCGGCTGTTTGGTCCCGGCTGTTTGGTCCCGGCTGTTTGGTCCCGGCTCTTTGGTCCCGGCTCTTTGATCCCGGCTGTTTGGTCCCGGCTCTTTGATCCCGGCTGTTTGATCCCGGCTCTTTGGTCCCGGCTGTTTGGTCCCGGCTCTTTGGTCCCGGCTCTTTGGTCCCGGCTGTTTGATCCCGGCTGTTTGATCCCGGCTCTTTGATCCCGGCTCTTTGATCCCGGCTGTTTGGTCCCGGCTGTTTGGTCCCGGCTGTTTGGTCCCGGCTGTTTGGTCCCGGCTGTTTGATCCCGGCTCTTTGGTCCCGGCTGTTTGATCCCGGCTGTTTGATCCCGGCTCTTTGGTCCCGGCTCTTTGATCAAACCGCTCCATCTGTGGTTGTGGATGGTGTTCAGTCTGATTTGACTGTTACTGAAGCTTTTTTTATTGTAACTGTATCATTACACAGTTTTATTGTTTCGTACGCATTTTCCGTCACGTTTGTGTGTTTCTGTTATCACATGTCAAAGCGATGCTCTTATTTACAGCTCGTATCATCACTGATTCAATTCAGCTCATTTTTGACTCAGACTGTCAGAAATAATATAATTCTGATCATTTAGATGTGTGCTGTCCAAAGAACCCTCTAAACCTTGGAAATTTAAAAGTAACTGAGGATCCAACAGAGAAACATGAAGCAGGTTTTCCTGTTCTGGCTTTTTATAGCAGAAAACCTTAAAAATATTCTGCAGTCGATCAAAAACTGAAGCAAACCATGAATCAACATGTGAACATGACCTGATGAGGTTTGATTACAGACACAGCTGAGCAGTCATTTGTTTCCATTCGTTCAGTTTGAACAGCAGAGACGAGGCTTTGCTGTCAGAGGCCGACAGCACTGAACACAGCAGCAGACTGGTGGCTAATAAACAGAGAATAATGCAGGAAACAGAGATTTGATGGTAAACTGGTCTCTGAGTGCTGAGAGAGAGAGAGCTGTGCAGGAAGTACAGCAGCCAAAGTCAGAGGGAGCTCATGAGCATGGTTATCAAACGTGAAGCGCAGTTTGATCTTCTTTTGCTGCTGGTTCAGTCAGTGTTGGTCAGAGTGACGAAACCTGCAGCTTCAGGATCTGTGAGCCGTCGACTCTCAGCGCCGACGGCGTCTGTGGACGATCCACGCTCTGTTTCCACGTTTTTACCTGCTCTTTAATTGTTTGAGCTAGAGCAGGGCGATATGGCCAAAAATATTTATCACGATATATATTTGAAAATTTGCGATAACGTTATAACTGACGATATAATTGATGCGAGACAAAATACAACTCCACAACATTACTAGCGCAAAAAGACAACCTTCCATTTATTTTCACTTAAACAAGAAGCTGGTTTTTATGTACATTAAAGCTTTATAAAAATGTAACAGTGCAAATGCAAATTCCTTGCTGAAAGTTTAACCAAAAGGCATTTCCAGTAGAAATGTGCTGACATATCCTGAGCATAACCATGTATAATATCCACTGAAGTTAAAAAGAGGTGCTTTGCAACATTAAACTGCAGTGTGCAGTACGTATTTTTCGGACCATAAGGTGCACGGGATTATAAGGCACATTAAGCGAAACAAAGCAGTCAGATAAATCAAACTTTATTAAACTCATTCTTCTTGCTTCCTCCACTTCTGTACCATTGATTCATTAATGTTGAATTCTCTGGCAGCTGCTCTATTCCCATGTTGTTGCAGTATATTAATGACTAACCTCGTATTGTGGATGGATTATCTCAGTTGTTCTCCTGACTGAAGTTTGGTCCGTTTACAGCATCCTGCCATGCGATTGCATTTGTCTCTAACCATGAGGAACCTTGACGTTAACTTTTATAAGTGGAAAAGTGTTAGTGTTCGTCCTCCAGCTTCACTGTTTATGTTATGCTAACATAGCTGTGTAGCTAGCGATCACGTAGCACATCATTATATACCAGCTAGCCCAACTTCAGTAACCCTACAAACGTCACTGCTGTTTAGTTTCCTGTCTTCATTTATGTTGGAAGTGATAGCAGAGCTGTACGTTTGATTTTTTTTCAGAAATCTCTCAGTCAGAACATGCTATATCATGCTTAGGTAACTAGCGAAACTAGCGAGCTAACTTCCGCTAGCTTCCTGCTAACTTCTAACTCCGTTAAATGTAATAACTTTTGTTTTCATGGATGCCTGGAAGTTAAACTTTATAGTTACACCTGGTAAAGCAGCAATGCTGATCGTTTTATTAAAGATGAAAGAATTTAGACAGTTTTTAACGCTCAGTGATGCTGCAGTGTTCGTTTGACCTGAAGCATACGGAGTTTAGGACCCAGATTACTCCCAGATTTAAGAGCATCTTAGTCCGACAAATACGACAATAACAACGGCCGCTTGCATGTTCTGCAAAAAAATGTGCTTTGTTGTGTATCTGACGGACAAACACCAAACCAGTTCCACGTCACGGAAGTTGCACCATTTTTACAAACCAATTCTGGTTCATCTGTTTCACTCAACAATCGGCCATGTGCGTATGAAAACAAAGGCACTGCGCATGCGCGCTTTACTCATATTCTATCGCGATATTTCATTTTCCTATCTTTGCCTAACATTATACCGGTATTACCGTGAACGGTATAATATGGCCCAGCCCTAGTTTGAGCTGTTTGCTGAAATAGTTTTGTGAGCTTTAACCTGAGATTCTGACGTTTCTGATAAAATACATTTATATGTAAAAGTCATTCAGGATTTAATGAATTGAACTGTAAACCCAGCCCTCATTGAGCTGTCCTGTTACAGGCAGCTTTACAGGAAGAATCAGTGATTTAATCGAACGAGTTGGCGTCTTGTCCATCGGTTTCTCTTTAAACTCCATCATTGTCGTGTTTGGCTTCACCAGTCTCACCTGTCTCGTCCAAGGTGTCCAAATCTCAGGCGCCAGACGCCACTCATTTCTCCTGGTGTCCCGATGGTGAGCATATCATCACGGCGACCTGCTCTCCTCGGCTGCGGGTCAGTAACGGTTATAAGATCTGGCACTACACCGGCTCCGTGCTTCAGAAATGGGACGTGGCGGCCGGCTCGGAGCTGTGGGAGGTGCGCTGGCAGTCGCTCCCCGACGGCAGCTTCCCCAAGCGACCAATCAAGTACCAGGCAGCGCCCAGCCAGCTGGGGTCCACACAGGCCCCGCCCACACAGGCGTACCGGCCACCCGCACTGAGACACCTGCCCGCCACGCCCAGCTCCAAACTGGTGAGATGACGATGGCTTTCTGGTTTATTTAGGCAGAAGTCGTCGTTATGGTAACCTGACCTCACCTGTCTTTTCCTGTCAGCACGAGGACGAGCCTCCTCAGGACCTTCGTCCCGGAGCTTCGGGAGAGAAGAGTCTCTCTAAATCTGCTCTGAAGAACCAGAGGAAACGAGAAGCAAAGAAGGCAGCGAAGCAGGTGAGACTCGAAAGTGTGACGTACCTGTGAGCACAGGTGCTGAAATCCAGGCGAGCTGAACGCCATCACACCGTCGCTCGCACGGCGTCGACGTCTGCTGCTGGAGAAGCAATGGTCACCTGCTCCTGCTCTCTTCCTGCATCAGCTGTTTATACAAACACTACACATGCTGTGCCTTTTTCAAATTAAAAGCACTCTAAAGTTTGGCTTTTACTGTGAAACACTTGTTTACATGAAACATCTGATATTCAGCGTCTGATTAAATTCATGTGTCATCATCACAGAGGATGATGAGGAGACAGACAGACTGATGATGAAGAAGCTGAGAGGCTTCTTCATCATCAGCTGACGTGTGATCATGTGATCTGCTGATATTCATCTGCTAAAAACAGGAAAAGCCTGACTGATGATTTCAGCCTCGTTTCAGGTGTGGAGGATCTTTGTCTGCTCTCACCTGGATCTCACACCGCCTGCCAGCATTCCTCTTACTCCGGGTTCTGCCATGTTGTAAGGTGCTCGAGGCAGTCACGTGAACACGGTCACTGATCTGATTATTTCAACAGGAGGCGAAACCAGAACCAGAACCTCCCACTGACCCCGCCGCTGTCAGTAACAGCCAATCAGAGGCAAGCATCGGTGACCCAGAGGTGGAAAAGAAGATCAAGAACTTAAAGAAGGTAAAGGCTGGTTTATTTCTGTGAACGTCAGTCAGGTGGATCTCAGCCTGGGGGTGGGGTCAGTGGTGTGTGGTGCTCTGATTGGTCAGTCTCTCAGTGACTTTTGTACGTTTCAGAAACTGAAGGCCATCGAGGAGCTGAAGGAGCAGCAGGCATCGGGGAAGGTCCTGCAGAAGAACCAGGTGATGTTTGTTGACAACCCGACACTCATGAGGGGCAAACGCCGCAGTCATCGGCGGGCCCTGGGTGGTGTCTGGAGGAACTGTGATCACGCTGTAGACGATGACTGGTAACGGTTACTGACATCTTGGTGCTGCGAGCACAGCGGCGCTAACTCTGAGCTTAACCTTTCCTCTGCAGGTGGAGAAGATCCAGAAGGAGGAGCAGCT
The DNA here is from genome assembly GCF_057381915.1 of Diplotaxodon limnothrissa. Taxonomy (NCBI): domain Eukaryota; kingdom Metazoa; phylum Chordata; class Actinopteri; order Cichliformes; family Cichlidae; genus Diplotaxodon; species Diplotaxodon limnothrissa. The sequence goes on along the minus strand of NC_140609.1, from coordinate 41,965,437 downwards.
GCTGAAGGAGTTGCAGGAGCTGCAGATCGGACAGTAAGAGGTCCCTGGGAGCTACAGACCACGCCTCCCATCCTGCAGAGCACAGAGGGACGGTGGCGTCTGTGATTGAGTTTTTAGTTGAGGGGCGGGGCTTATCTGACAGGTGTGGCATGCCTCCAGAGGGTTAGACTGAGTGGATGTTTGTTCCTTATGTTCACGCCCTGCCCGTGGCTGCGAGCGGCGAGCGCTCCTCTGTCTCAGCTGGAGGTTGTCCAGTAATAAACTGTGTAACAGAGCATGAGACCAGTTCTTCTTCTTGTCGCAGTGAAACCTTTGTTTTTATTTGTCACCAGAGTTTTTTTGTTTTTGGCCGTGGGAGTGCTGATAGACAACAAAGTAAGTCGGACTCGAACCCAGGCCTGCTGTTCTGCGACTACGGTCACCTGCTCTCCCACTGAGCCAACCCGGTGCCCCAGAGTCGGGTCCTTTTAATTGGATTCATTTACACAAACTCGGCTACACCTGCCGAGCTTCGTCGCTGCCCTAATATAATACACTTTTTCTCTCTGCCTCACAGTTCCATTTTTTATGGGTAATAAAAAGAAAATAAAGCCGTTATTTCTAATAAATTCAACAAAAAATCTGGTCATTTGTGTAACCCCCGTTCTCTGCAAAGTGAGTCCATTATGTATGGGAAGTGCCCTCTGGTGTGAACAATCACGGAAGCTCCACCACCTCCGTTTCCTGTGATTGGTCTGTGCGAGGCCGTCCAATCACTGCAAAGGACACGGGGATCCCCAGCCCTCTGCCCATGCAGGTAGGGCAGTTGGGTGAGATATCTCACTCGGTGTTCAGAGAACCGGTGTTATGCAAGTGACCAACCTTCTCTTTCAAGCAGCACTCAGTGTCTCGCTGTGGGAAACGGCGCCACTCCTGGATCACGTGCATCAAAGCCTGTAACTCCGCCACCCAGGCAGGTCAGCGCTTCCAAAGGTCTGCGTGTCTCTAGGAGCCCACACTAAGGACTGAGTGTGTGAGTGAGGGTCACATGGATCATCATCATTGTAGCTCCGCGACAGGCACGGCTTCTTCAAGACGCCGCTTTGCTGCATTTATTGAACACCGTGAAAACTACAAACACAAACGCTGTAGGCCCTTCAGTCAGTTCAAAGTAACGTGTTTCACACAATCCTGTCTGTGTTTCTTCAGCAAAATAAACATGAAGTCAACATGTCTGTATCTGTAAATAATAACTGTTATGCCTACGTGTACAAATATATTTATACAAACAAATAATTCCTTACGATACCACATATATAAAAGCTATTTCTGTGACACAATCATGGTCGGCGTGTGCAGATGTGTCCCACAGAAACACCCCAAAGGCCCCACGAGGCTGCAGTCCTGGGACTTGCACACCATCACAGTAGCCTCTTCCACCCAGTGTGATAAGCACCACTGTGACAGGCTTCAGTCCTGTCTGTGAGGAGCAACAGGCTCACCAGTAGGCCTCAACCTGTGGGTCCTGTTCTTAAAGCTTCTCAGAGATGTCGGCCAACTGGTGCAATTCCAAAGCCAATATGACAGGCTGAAGTAGCAGCTAAATACACTTTAATAGTGGAAGATGCTCTCCGCTAATCTAGCAAATCCTAAAGGAAGCATGACAGATTGGAGAGAGAGCACTGATAAGCAATTATATTCCTAGCTGCTCACCATCTTTCAAATACATGCTGTTGGCGATCAGAGCGGCCATGTGGAAAAGGCTTTGGATGGTCTCAGTCACCCTCAGAAGGAGAGCAGACCTGGCTTTGTGCCCGGCTGCGACGATGGCGTTTTTATGGAAAATCCACATGAAGTGCTGCCTGCTGAGCCTCTGTCAGGCTGCTTCTCTCCTCACTCCTCCTCACTTAAGTGCAGTGAACAGTTAAGTGAATTTTCCTGGTCCAGCACTTGTGATCTTCAAGAATCCCTGGTGTGGGGCCGGGGACTGTTGTAAGGGGGCACCCCGTATCCTTTTAAGTGTGTGTTGTGGACAGATGTGGTGGTGTCAGGGTATACCGAGGATACCCGCTATACAGGATATAAGTGAGGTTTGAAAGCGTTTGTATTACTGTAATTGAAATGCAAAGTTAAATGACCAAAAATCATAACAGGCACATAAAGATTCACCTCTGACCGGCTCAGTTGTGTCACCTTCGTTAAGATAGGACAACGTTTAATTTTTTTTTTTTTTTTGTCCCGTTTGGATCTTTAGCATCAGAATTGTTGTCTTAAGGCCAAGAAAGATGCCAAGCGGATTTATTTTACCAAGTGGATCATCATGGCCTTGCCATATTGGTCCATTTGATTGACCTTTATTATAATTATGAATTTATTTTATTTTCAGTTGCAAACGGGACAGACATAACTGTGGGATAGGACAGGGGGAAAGAATGAAAGAAAGAGGGGGAGAGAAAGAAAGAAAACCAAAGGGGAGAAGAGACGGTGAGAAGGGGGGGAAGAGAGAAAAAAAAACAAACAAAAAAAAAACAAAAAATAAAAAAAAACTCCTGGGTCACCTGTATGGAGAAAAAAAAACAGAGGAGACAGCAAACAACAAAGAGCAACATAATAATAGAAAAAAAAAAGCACCATCACAATAAACTAGCTAGCCATAGATATCAATAGTTACTAAATAATAAACGATATTGTGCAACACTCAAGATAGACAGCGCACAGTGTGCTTTGAGGTAGCAGCCAAGAAAGCTGTAGTCCGTGTCTGTGAATACCCATGTGTACACCTGTGTGCATACCTGTGTGGATCAGCATGCTTGCATTCCAGAGGTTTCTCCATGTAATGATCTGCTAGGGAGTGTGGGGGGCCACAGCCCTGTCCTTTATGGTATCAAGCAGGTATGGAGGAGATCAAAACTCCAGACATCCAGAGGCCCCCAGAACACAAGAGACCAAGGAAGACCCACAGAGGGGCAGCTGCGCCACTGTCCCAGTAAGAGCTAAGGAGAGTCCCAGATGAGGGCTCACTCAGCAGCAGGACAACGTTTAATTAACAGGTAAAAGCTGAAGTTAAATGTCGGACACGTGATTTCAGTGAAGTCTTTACAGGCCTCGGATACGTGCGTGGGTCCAGGCTGGTGTTACAGGCGTGGCCCTTTAAGGATGAGCCTGATGGGAAATGTGTGCGGGGGGGTAGAGCAAAAAAAAGGAAAAGGAAGAGTAACGGTTAGCTACAGAAGAGACGAAGGGAAAATAAATAAAAGGAATATAATAACTCCCTCGACAGCCAGAGTTGTATCGGCGATGCCCGCTGTGAGTAAACTGTTTCAGCCCACTGTATGCGGTGTTCGTGCCTTGGAGGAGAAATAAAGGTTCGGTAAAGCAGTTTCCTACGCCTCCCTCGATCTTCTTGCTAGCGGAGTTGACCTGTATAGTAAGCTGTTGCCGGCTGCGAGTCAGTTACGGAACCTTCAAGTAACTGCCAGAGGTTTCCTTACTACGGTTCGGGGCCGCGGATCTGGCGCGGTAACACTGGGGGCTCTTTTCCGGGATTAAACTCCGCAAAGCGCCGAGAGAGAGGGAGCGAACTTTTTTCTCTCTTTTCCCTCGGACGACAGAGAAAATGGCAGCTCCGAGAGATGCTGAAGGGGATGGCATGGTAATGTACTTCAGTAAGAGCAGCAACCCATTTTTGTCAGAAACACCAGAGAGTGGCACAGCTAATGTGGACCATGCCACTTATGTAAACAATAGAATCCACAGCAGCAACCCCTTCATCACGGACATAGAGTTAACGCCAGCGGCGAGCATAGCAGCAGTCGATACGACAGAGTTTGAGGCTGCATGGCATCTCACCCTGCCACCTTCAGCTCACACCAACCCTTTCTTAACACCAATAGCGAAGCAGAATGCAGTGTGCAGTGAGTTTAAGCAGTTGCAGTGCTCAGACTGCGAAGGCCCTGGTAACACTGCATCTACACCGCTCACAGTGGGACAGCATGGCCTGCATGATCACCCATCTCGGATTGTTACATCTCGGCCATGCAGCCAGCCATTCACCGCCATGAACTGTACCTGCAGTGTCCCTAGAAAAACACGGTTTACTGAGCCAGCGAAGCTACACATTATGCCGGGTATACCCCAACCTGCGCAATACAGCTATGAAATGCCAGCTCAGGGCTATTTTTCCCCAACACCTCGCATGGTAATACCAGCACCAGATGGGGGGTGTGGGCTTTGTAAGCATGACCAGGGTCACAGTTCAAAACAAGCCATGCCAGGGCCACGCGGCTGTTTTCCTGGTGTAGTGCAAGACGGTGGTTTTGCAGATTGTAGTGCTGATGGACAGACGAGGGGCAAGGAGAAAATTCCCACATTACAACCAGACCAGTTCGATGGGTCAGGGTCATGGAAAGACTTTCTCTATCAGTTCGAGACCTGTGCAAAGGCCAACTGCTGGACGGAGAACACCATGGCTGTCCAACTGAGATTCAGCCTGAGGGGCGCAGCTGGAGCCATAATCCACAAAAACCCCAAATCTGCTCGCTGGAGTTACCAGAGGATTGTGGAGGAGGTGGAGGCTGCCTATGGGCCGTGTTCAGAGCATGCAGCAGCCATTGGCATTGAGCTACGGCAGAGAATCAGGAAACCAGGTGAGGCCCTGCACACCCTCAGAGATGATATTTATGAGAAGGTTTCCATTGTGTATGCCAACCGCTCCGAGCTGGAGCAGGACTGAATTGCTGTAGAGATCTTCACTAATGCTTTGGCAGATGCTGAAATGGTCCAGAAATTGTTGGAAGAACAACCACGCACCCTGGCAAGAGCCTATGAAATCGCCCACAGGTTCGAGACAACGAAAAGGGCCGCCAGGGCAGTCACGCAGCTTATGCAGCCAGGGCCACGAGTCTCTACAGTACAGGGGCCCGAACAGCTGCATTACGGGAGAATGTTCATATGCTAAGTTATGAACCACCGGAGAGGGCTCAAAGACCTATCCAGCATGGGCGCCAAAGCTGGAGCACATCCAACAAGTCAAGCAGGAAGGAGGCTGTTTGCCATAACTGCTCCGGCATAGGACATCTACAGAGGAACTGCCCCTCTCCTCGCTCACCTGCCCAAAAGCCTGTAAAAGCTGCTAGAGGCCCAGCCCCTGACCCAGGCACAGTGTTCCACAACGGAGGCCAAGATGTGATGTGTGTCCAGATAGTAATACAGGGACGGGAAATACGGGCCTTGCTGGATTCTGGTGCACGGCGGAATGTGCTGCCCCTCCACTATTTTAACACCATAGGTAAGGTAAGGTAAGGTAACTTTATTTATACCTAAAGGCAAGGTAAATTTGCTTTACAGAAAAATGACAGCATTTGACATCCCTTTAAAAACACATACCTAGTAAATATATAAAACTCACTGTGACACATACTTTAATATTTCGAATCAAAAACAGTTCTTATTTAATTCAGTGACAGCAACGGGGACAAAGCTATTTTTATAACGCTTTGTCCCCGCAGAGTCAAGACCCCAGGTGCAGGCATCCATTGCTCAGACTCTACAAGGCATTGGTCCAGAGGGATTGGCCGTTCTGGGCGAGGTCATCCTGCCTGTACATGTGGGGAGCGGTGTTAAAAATGTAGACTTTCTTTTGGCCGACATGGCTGAAGGCACTGAAGTTATCCTGGAGCACCCTTTCCTGCAACAATCGTGCGCTTGCTTAGACTACGGCCGCCAAGAGATAACCCTGTTTAATGAAAAGATACCATGTTTTGGTGTGGGCCCTCAACCTCAGGTGCTTGTTGTTAGGGTGGCACGCACTACGGTTTTGGAACCAGGCTGCGAGTATGTGGTCCCCGGGTTTTCCAGCTCCCACTGTGCCGCTCATAGAGACATGATGCTAAGCCCCACAAAGGGCTTTGTGGAGAAGCACCAAGTACTGGTAGCTCACGCAGTTGTGCAACCTAGTAAACCCTCTAGCATCCCAATCAGAGTCTTTAACTCTGGGGCCGCAGCTGTCACCTTAAAGCGGGGTGCCGTGGCAGGGGTTCTTCAGCCCGTGCAGGTCCTGGAGGGGTCGGGGGGTCACCCACCAAGGGTCTTGGCTGCCCTCGAGCTTAATGGTACTCCCCCTGCTTCTGTACCAAGCCATTTGCAGGCCCTTTACGCCGAGAGCAGCCCCGGTTTGACTCACGTTGCCCGCTACGATCTGGCAGGCCTGCTGAGGTCCTACGGTGATGTCTTCTCCACTGGCCCAAATGACCTTGGTCGCACTGGTGTTGTCCAGCATGACATCCTGACCACGCCAGGGCCACCAGTTAAGCACCTGCCGTGCAGGATGGCAGGGGACAAACAAATAGCGGCCGACCAGCAAGTACAGCAGAGCCTGGAGGCTGGGCTAGCTCAACCTAGCAATAGCGGCTGGGCTGCTCCAATTGTGATGGTGAAGAAGAAAGACCAGAGTCCCAGACTATGCGTGGACTATAGACCACTAAATGAGCGAACCCTTAAAGACGCTTATCCCCTGCCACGCATCCAGGACACCCTTGACACGCTTTCTACTGCCAAGTACTTCAGTACACTAGACCTGACTTCAGGGTACTGGCAGGTAGAGATGACCCCCAGAGCCCGAAAAGCAGCTGCATTTTGTACTCGTAAGGGATTGTTCGAGTGGAATGTGATGCCGTTTGGACTGTGCAATGCACCGGCCACATTCCAAAGGCTTATGGACAGAGTCCTGGCTGGGCTGCAGTGGGAGACATGCTTAGTATACCTAGATGACATCATTGTCCTGGGTCAGGATAGCACCCAGATGCTGGAGCGGCTCGAGCAAGTGTTCATCAGATTGCGTGGAGCCAACCTAAAACTGAAGCCATCTAAATGCTGCCTGTTTTGGGAGCAGGTGGCCTATCTGGGCCATATCATCTCTGCTGGAGGTATTTCCACAGATCCCCAGAAAGTCCAGCAGGTGACGGACTGGCCTGCACCGCGGACCGTCACAGAAGTGCGTCAGTTTGTTGGCTTAGCCTCATACTACCGCCGGTTCGTGGAGGACTTTGCCACAGTAGCCAAACCCCTCCACGAACTCACTAAGTATGCCCGTTTTAACTGGACTGCTGAGTGCCAGGGAGCATTCCAGGAATTAAAAAGACGGCTTACAGCAGCCCCTGTCCTGGGTTACCCACTGGACCAGGGTGACTTCTTCCTCGACACTGATGCCAGCAATTGTGGGATCGGAGCGATTCTCTCCCAAGTGCAAGGGGGCGAAGAGCGGGTCTTGGCCTATGGGAGCAGGTGGCTGTCAGCTACCGAACAAAACTATTGTACGACCAGGCGAGAGCTTCTGGCGGTTGTGGCGTTCACTTCCCACTTCAGACAGTACCTGCTGGGTAGGCCGTTCACTGTCCGGACTGACCATAGCAGCCTCCGCTGGCTGACCAGGCTGAGGGAGCCCGAGGGCCAGCTGGCCCGCTGGTTGGAGAAGCTGGCAGAGTATAACTTCCAGGTGCTGCACCGACCTGGGAAAAACCACCAGAATGCGGATGCACTTTCCAGGAGACCCTGCCGCGCTTCATGCCCGTGCACACTCCCAGAGCCCACCATCAACAGCGGCCGGTTCGAGCATAAAGGTGTGCAGTGTAACTTAGAGGACTGTTGTACCAGCATAACCCCCCCAGGGCAGCCCCCAGTGGGGGTAGTGGGGCCTGATGGTACCGATGGGAAAAGCCGGGTAGCAGAACCAGAGTGTGCACCCGTAGCAGCAGTGGACTGTTGTTCCGGTAGTAGCCACGACACCCGCCCAAATATCCACCGGGTGGATGAGTCCCATCACACTAGCTTGTTCAGTGGCTGGACCCCAGAACAGCTCTTGGCTAGCCAGAAGAACGATGTGGATATAGGCCCAGTTTGGGAATGGAAGGAAAAAGGGGGAGGTCGGCCCGTCTGGGCCGATGTAGCGGCATGCAGCCCCGCAACCAAAGCCTACTGGGCGCAGTGGAAAAGACTGTACCTAAAAGATGGAGTGCTGGTGAGGAAATTCCACTGTACAGAAAGTAATGTGTTTTTCCCCCAAATCCTTCTGCTTCACGCCTATCGTTACTCCGTAATGCAGCAGATGCACGATGGCCCAGTGGGCGGCCACTTTGGGGCAGAAAGGACCCTGGCACGCTTGAAGAATAGGTACTACTGGTACAACATGAAAGATGATGTGACCCTGTGGTGCCGCACTTGCACCAGTTGTGCTGAAAGGGCGCGGCCCCTAAAAACCCCCCAGGCAGCGATGGGCACGGTATTTAGTATTTAGTATTTATTTATTGTCATTGTCAAGAACAATGAAATTGCGTTTGGGGCTTCCATACAACCCAAAAAAAGAAGAAAATAATAAATACCCCTTAAAACCCAAGTGTACATATTTAACCCAGTGTGACTCCAATGCAATAAGACAATCCTTAGCAATAATGTTCGTAGAAATTCAGACAAAGACCTGAGAAACATGACAAAATACAACAATGCAACCCATTCAATATTATTGTACTGTGAGATATGATATCAGATATGATAGTTATCTATTTAAGAATGAGGGGGGGGGGGGGGGGGGGGGGCAGGAGGGGGAAGAGAATAAAGATATGATGCACCAATGCAGACCAGTTCATTGCTATTAAGAAGTTGGATATGGTTATTGTCCGTGAGAGGGGGGCAGAGAGTTCAGGAGCCTCACAGCCTGTGGATACAGGCTGTTGGCCAGTCTGGATGTTCTGGCCTGTATAGACCTGTACCTTCTCCCTGAGGGCAGCAGATGGAAAAGGTGGCGCGCAGGGTGATGTTGGTCCCGCAGGATACTGTGCACCCTCCTCAGACAGCGAGTGGGGAAGATATTACTGATCTCTGGCAGACTTGTTCCAATAATTCTGCCAGCTTCTTTCACCACCCGCTGGAGTGCTTGCTGATCGGCCTTGGTGCAGCTGGGGAACCACACTAGAAATCCATACGTCAGAACGCTGCTGATGGCACAGTTGTAGAAGTTCAACATCAGAGATCTGGGAATGTGTGCGCTCCGCAGTCTCCTCAGGTAGTAGAGGCGCTGTTGGGCCTTCCGTGCAACTGAGGTGATATGGTTGCCCCAGGACAGGTCCTCGGTCACAGTTACCCCCAAGAATTTAAAACTGCTCACCCTCTCCACCGCCTCACTGCCAATGAAGAGAGGCAGATGGTTGTTATGACCCCTCTTCCGGAAATCTACAATGATCTGGAGCCCACCAAAACAACTCCCTGATAACGACTGTGTGATGACTATTCTTCCCGTCCCATGAAGGCCACCTGGGTTGGCTGGCAGACTGTTTACTTAGCCTGATAGTGCGAAGGACACTGTCTCCGCTGAACTCTGGACACACACACACACACACTTACACTGACAAGCACTCACTCATCCCCCTCCCTTTCCAACGCCTTCGATGCTTGTGCCCTACCGGGGATGATAGCAGTCAACTGGACCAGCGCAGATGCTGCAGGACCGGATGCGCTGTCTACGCCGGCTCTCTCTTACCCTTTACCCGCCCCTGTTGCTTGTCTCGTGTTTCTATGGTGTGTTGATAGTCATGTGCTTTTGTGCTGAGGTGTTTTTTCTGTTATCAAACTGTTCTCCCACCAGGAGCTCAGTCTGAGTGGAGTTTTTTTTCTCCTCCTCTTACCTCATGTAGTGTATTTTCGTTGTTTTTCCTATCAGCCTACCTTTCTGACATGTCTCCCCAATGTGATGTTTGTGTAAAGTTGGTCAGAAGGTTCCTTTGTGAGTGCGCATGCGCCATTAGCGTGCTGCCTGCTGTAACCCCTAATTTCCCTCGGGATGAATAAAGTATTCTGATTCTGATTCTGATCTCCTTGGTCTTTTTGGTGTTTAAGACCAAGTTATTGTCGTGGCACCATGACTCTAGTTGTTGCACCTCTGTCCTATAGTTTGTCTCATCATTGTTGGATATAAGTCCGAGCACTGTAGTGTCATCTGCAAACTTAACAATGAGATTGGACGCGCAGGAGGAAATACAGTCATGGGTGAAGAGAGTGTATAGCAGAGGGCTCAGAACACACCCCTGAGGGGCACCGGTGTTGACCACAAGGGTGGAAGAGGTGTTCTTACCCACTCTGACACTCTGTCTACGGTTAGTGAGGAAGTCCACAATCCAGTTGCACAGAGAGGAGTTAAGTCCCAGTTGGTGGAGTTTGGGACGGAGTTTGTATGGCCGGATGGTATTAAAAGCCGAGCTGTAGTCTACAAAGAGGAGCCGTGCATAGGTGTTCCTGTGTTCCAAGTGCTTCAGTAATGTGTGCAGCACTGTGGCGATCGCATCCTCGGTTGACCGGTTCTCCCTGTATGCAAACTGGTGCGAGTCCAGGGATGGTGGAAAAGCAGCTCTGATGTGTTTAATGACCAGTCTCTCCAGGCATTTGGCGGGAATGGGGGTTAGTGCCACAGGTCTGAAATCGTTCAGACATGTGACATTTGACTGTTTTGGGATGGGAACGATGGTTGCTGCTTTGAAACAGGATGGTACCAGTGAACAGGACAACGAGGTGTTATATATAGAGGTGAAGACGTCCGCCAGGTCCACAGCACAGTCTTTTAGCACCCGGCCCAGCACTCCATCCGGCCCGGCCGCCTTCCTGGTGTTAATGCTCCGGAACACACGCCTCAGCTCATGAGTGCTCAGGACTGGAGCAGGATCGGTTGAGGGGAGAGGGGACAGGACAGGGTCGGTGTTCTCCCTATCAAAACGGGCATAAAAGAGATTTAGATCCTCAGCCAGAGTAGAACTGTCGGCTGAGTGTGATGGTGTTCTTCTTTTGTAGTCCGTGATAGCCCTGATGCCCTCCCAGACCTGCCTTGGGTTTGTGTTGTTCTCAAACCTGGCCTCGATACGCCTCCTGTGCTGCTGCTTGGCAGTCTTGATGCCTCTTCTCAGGTTGGCCCTGGCAGCACTGTATGCCTCCTGGTCCCCGGATTTGAAAGCGTTGTTCCTTGTTCGAATAAGTTGTTGAACTCCGTGTGTCATCCAGGGTGGATTATTAGGGAACACACGGAATCGTTTCCAAGTTGTTACATTGTCCACACAGAAACAGATGTAGTCCAAGACAGTGGAGGTGTAACTGTCCAATGCGACACGATTGTCAGTGTCCTGCACCTTGAATACATCCCAGTCTGTGCAGTGGAAACAGTCCTGAAGCATCGGAATAGCATCAGGTACGTGTTGGCGCCCCCATGGAGAGGATTGCAGTCGATCTGATGGGACCGTTGAACGAAACAGAAAGGCATAAGCGGTTCATATTGGTGGTACAAGACTACTTCAGCAAGTGGGTGGAGGCTTATCCAGTCCCCGATGGACAAGCACCCACAGTGGCATCAAAGGTTGTTGCGGAGTGGGTATGTAGATATGGAGCCCCACAGTCTCTGCATAGCGACCAGGGCACCAACTTTGAGTCAGATGTGTTCCAGGGGATGTGTGAACTGTTCGGAATCAAAAAGACACGCACCACGCCCTTTCATCCACATTCCGATGGCCAGGTAGAGCGTTTTAATGCTACCCTGCAGAAGGCCTTAGCCACCACCGCGGAGCGCTGCCACTGGGATTGGGATATAATGATCCTCTATGCTGTCATGGCTTATCGGGCAACTAAGCACAGTTCCACAGGATTGACCCCAAACATGATGCTTCTGGGCCGAGAGATAACCGAGCCTATTGACCTGGTCGCGGGTCTGCCGGCCGATGACACCCCCAACTGCACTGTACCACAGTATGTGGTGCAACTCAGGGAAAGGCTGGAGCTTTCCCACCAACTGGCACGGGAGGCTCTCGGGAAATCTGTTGAGCGCACTAAGAAACAGTACGATAAGAATATCTGCCAAGTTCAGTATCCAGTCGGCGCTGCAGTGTGGCATCTGATCAAAGGGACCAAGAGAGTGCGGCACAAGGTTCGCAAGTGTCTGCCTTCCTATGAGGGCCCCTACTTCGCACGTGTTTGGAGACCACAGACTGGGACACATTGAAGGCTGCTTCTAACAGCTTGGACGAGTTTACGGACACTGTCACCTCCTATATCCACTTCTGTGAGGACAGCATTGTGCCATCACGCACCAGGGTGAGTTATAACAATGACAAACCCTGGTTTACTCCTAAACTCAAAAAGCTGTGGCTGGAAAAGAGAAAGGCGTTCAGAAGCGGAGACAGGGACTGCTACAGAGAGGCCAAGTACAGGTTCACTAAAGAAGTGGACATTGCCAAACATCAGCACTCTGAGAAGATGCAGCAGCAGATCTCAGAGAATGACTCGGCCTCTGTGTGGAAAGGTTTTAGGAATATCACAAACTACAAGCCTAAAACCCCCCACTCCACTGACGACTTGCTCTTAGCCAACACCCTTAACGACTTCTACTGCCGTTTTGACGAGCCAACAGGCAGCCTTCACACCTCCAACGGCCCCAACAATAGAGACACTTTGGACACTCATTCCCCCACCTCTCCCCCCTCCATAGAGCCATCACCACCTTCAAACCGTTCACCTACAACACCCCCCTCCTCACCCCACACAAAAGAGGATTTCACACCACCTCCTCCCACCACAACTCTTCATATTCATGAAGCAGATGTGAGGAAGCAGTTTAAGAGTCTGAATGCTCGAAAAGCTCCCGGCCCAGACGGTGTGTCTCCTGCCACCCTCAGACACTGTGCAAACGAGCTGGCCCCAGTGTTTTCTGGCATTTTCAACTCCTCACTGCAGGCATGTCATGTGCCTGCCTGCTTCAAGTCCTCCACCATAATCCCTGTCCCCAAGAAACCTAGGATCACTGGACTAAATGACTACAGACCCGTGGCTCTGACATCTGTGGTCATGAAGTCTTTTGAGCGCCTAGTTCTCTCCCATCTCAGGACCCTCACGGCCCCCCTCCTGGACCCCCTGCAGTTTGCATATAGAGCCAACAGGTCTGCAGACGACGCCATCAACATGGCCCTACACTTCATCCTGCAGCATCTGGACTCCCCAGGAACCTATGCCAGGATCCTGTTTGTGGACTTCAGCTCTGCCTTCAACACCATCCTTCCAGACCATCTCCGAGGCAAGCTTTCCCAGATGAATGTGCCTGATCCCATCTGCCGGTGGATCACTGACTTCCTGACGGACAGGAAGCAGCATGTGAGGCTGGGAAAGAATGTCTCGGACTCCCGGACCATCAGCACCGGCTCCCCTCAGGGCTGTGTTCTTTCTCCTCTGCTCTTCTCCCTGTACACCAACTGCTGCACCTCCACCCACCAGTCTGTCAAGCTAATCAAGTTTGCAGATGACACCACCGTTATTGGGCTCATCTCTGACGGGGATGAGTCTGCCTACAGGAGGGAGGTTGAACGTCTGGTGTCCTGGTGCAGCCACAACAACCTGGTGCTGAATGCCCAGAAGACAGTGGAGATTATTGTGGACTTCAGGAAGCACACAGCCCCACTCCCCCCCCATCATCCTGACTGACACCCCCATCACCTCTGTGGACTCATTCCGCTTCCTGGGTACCACCATCACCCAGGACCTGAAGTGGGAGCCCACCATCACCTCCGTCATCAAGAAAGCCCAGCAGAGGATGTACTTCCTGAGGCAGCTGAAGAAATTCAACCTGCCAACACGGACGATGATGCAGTTCTACACTGCAATCATCGAGTCCATCCTCACCTCCTCCATCACCGTGTGGTACGCTGGAGCCACTATCAGGGACAAACAGAGACTGCAGCGTGTTGTGCGCTCTGCTGAGAAGGTGATTGGCTGCAGACTCCCATCTCTGCAGGACCTGTACACCTCCAGGACACTGCGGCGTGCAGCTCGGATCTCAGCTGACCCTTCTCACCCTGGACACAGTCTGTTTGACCTGCTCCCCTCAGGCAGGAGGCTCCGGTCCATTCGCACCAGAACCTCTCGCCATAAGAACAGTTTCTTCCCCTCTGCTGTCGGACACATGAACAATAACCATATGACTGTTCCCGCCACTAACACATGACCCTACGCTGTGTCACTGCATCATTCCATGTTTGGCACTGATCACCACCTGCACTCATGTATATATCTTTCTACGTAGCACTCATAATTCTTATTCTCATGTATATATCTCATGTATAGCTCATGCACATATCTTTCTACGTAGCACTTTTAATTCTTATCCCTACTTTTATTTTTTCATGTCTATTTAAGTGCTATTTATGACACTATGTTTGCACTGAAGCACCGCAGCAATTTCCTAATGTTGTAAACCTGCTCAACATTTGGCAATAAACCCTTTCTGATTCTGATCTGATTCTCTGATTCTGAACTGTTTATACTAATGAAGTAAAGCTGGATATAGGGGCAAACGTTCAGCTGTAGTGCCTTAATGTCGTGCCGCATCTTGGATAATATGGGCATCACCTCTGAACACTCATGGATCGATGTAAATGCTGTTGTGTGTGTGTTTTTTTGTCTTTCTTTATGAATACTGTATATGTGAAGGACGGGATATGGACATTGACTTGCACCCTCCCCAAAGTGAACTCTGTACATCCTATGTTTTTTTTGGTGCACAAGATATGGACAGTTGTCTACTTCAAGATTGTTCCATTCTAAGGATCGCCATTTATGGACTGGGGGCATGACTGCTGTCCCGCATAGAATGCTGTATGTTTCCTTGTTAATGGGGGGTTCATGTGCTGGAATGATGTTAAGGGTTTAATTATCATCCAGAGTGGGGGTAGTGTTACAGGCGTGGCCCTTTAAGGATGAGCCTGATGGGAAATGTGTGCGGGGGGTAGAGCAAGAAAAGGAAAAGGAAGAGTAACGGTTAGCTACAGAAGAGACGAAGAGAAAATAAATAAAAGGAATATAATAACTCCCTCGACAGCCAGAGTTGTATCGGCGATGCCCGCTGTGAGTAAACTGTTTCAGCCCACTGTACGCGGTGTTCGTGCCTTGGAGGAGAAATAAAGGTTCGGTAAAGCAGTTTCCTACGCCTCCCTCGATCTTCTTGCTAGCGGAGTTGACCTGTATAGTAAGCTGTTGCCGGCTGCGAGTCAGTTACAGAACCTTCAAGTAACTGCCAGAGGTTTCCTTACTACGGTTCGGGGCCGCGGATCTGGCGCGGTAACACTGGTGTGCAGGAGCTGCAGCGCCCCCTGGTGGACGGCAGCATTACAACACAACACAGAAATCGGTTTAAAAACAGTGATGTGGTTTTCTCACATCATTTTAGTCTTGAGTGTTTGAGTGAAAAACATCCTGATGGTGGAAATGTTTTTGTTTACATAAAGAGAAACAAATCATCAAACATGCTGAATCAGAGCCGAGTAAAACTGGGAGAACAGCGAGTGTCCACGCTGCATCACTGCACCCCGGCTGTGGTGAACCGTCAGTGATTCTACCTGGATGGTGATTGTAACCAAAGGACCCGACACGACTCAGAAACTCACATTTTTTCTTTTTCTTTTATATTTATTATAAATATAAATAAATAAATAAATGAAGGTTAGAAGGCTGTCCAGTTTCACAGCCCCTCACTTGTGTCCAAACTGGCCGTCAAAGGATCCTACGCAGCATCCTTCCCCTGAAGGATTGTATTGTGCATACTGGGTTGCGTCTTTCCTGTTTTATTTTGAAGGTCTTGTGCTCCATGTTCATTGCGTTACTTTTGTTTCCTCCCTGGCGTCATGTTCATTTGTGTCAGCTGTGTTTTCCGAGTGTTTCCACTTCCCTCAATACCCTTCTGTGCATTTAAGTCCTCTGTCTCTTGCTGTTCAGTGTCGGGTCGTCTGCTTATCTCCTGTCACTGTAAGTCTCAGGATTGTTTTCATGCTCCTCTTCAAGTTTCTGGTCACAGTTTTTGCATACACCTGTTCAGATTACGTCCCATGTCATAGTTTCATGTTTATTTTTAGTTTGCCACAGTTTAGGCTTTAGTTTAGTTTTTTTCCCTCAACTCACCTTGTCTTGTTTTTGTTTTGGATATCAGCCTCAAAGAGCTGGCTTTGTGACAAACCTTTATTACAAGATGACCAACCAATCACAACAGATGCTGTGCCGAGGGTTTTCAGCAGAGGGCGCTGTCTCATTCAGCCAAGGGGTGCAGCAGTCTCCAGCCACACGTTGGCCTTTCCAACACTGATCGTGAAGCCTCGGACAAACACCAGACATCAGGTTTCTCCCCACCTGCTCCTTAAACATCGCAGTCTCTTCCACAGTTTCATGTCTTGCCTATAAGTGTCCCCTCCACCCCAGCTCACGGTAACGTGACCACATGTGCACAGCAGAGCTGCTGCAGACATATTTGGACCTGTTTTCTCCAAGGAACTGACACCAGTGACCTTAGTCTTCGGGGACACAATGTCTGCACCTCGTCCTGATGCCCAGGTCCAGATGTGGGAGGAGATCCCTCAGGACAGCTGCTGAGTTGCTGCAGGGAAATTTCAGCTCAGTGGACTCACTTTGATGTTGATCTTTGGGGTATCGTTGAACTCTGTGTGAGTCAAACGATGTGGCACCGTTTCCTCCCGATCACGTCACCCAGCTTCGTTTCTCCCAGTGAGATCTGATGTTTGGTTTCTTTACTTTCTCTGATGGGTTTATTTTATACAGGAGTGTTTTTAATGGCTTTATTTCACCTATACTGTTTCTTTTCTGTGACAAATGATGTCATTAAATATGATAATTAATAATCACAGAAATAATAGTATTAATTTGGCGCAGTATGGCTGAGGTTTAGCCTCATGGCTTTTGCAGATGGTTCACTACATTCCAGAACCTTCCGTCATCCTGCCACAACAATGGGTCAAATTCTTTGAAGCACAGAAGAATTTATAGAAGTAAATTAATAAAACATTTTTATGATTAAACATATCCTAGAATCCAACAGTGACAGCTTGACTGCCCTAAACCACCACCCGGACCCCGCCCAGCATGTGTGCGTGTCAGTGGCGGTCCTAGCCCGTTTGGCGCCCTGGCGAACACTCCCCCCCCCCCCACACACACACGCAACATATTAAGGATTGTACGTTAACATTGTTGTCAGAACCACACTGAATTTCACCAGAGAAACACGCACACATATGAAGAGAGAGTATATACAAACAGCTACCAAACACGTCACACAATGAGAACAGGACAAATCAACAACTGACACTGACTCATTAATATTAAAATCTGTAACATAATGTATTGTTTGGAGTTTAGTCTGTTACTGTTGCTGTTTTTACCATTTCTTCTTGTAGCAACTGTAACCCACATCATTTCCTTAGAGATTAATAAAGTATTCTGACTCTGATTGGTTCAGGATGAGCTGCCATTATCCAATCACACATCTTCTTACCTGCATCTTTTGCTCGTTTCTCCTCCTCTTCTTTTCTCTTTTTTCTAAACTGAGCACCTGATGGCTTTGAACGTTTCTTGTCCATCTTACATTGGTTTTAATTTTGCACTCCAGTATGAACACCCATCCCCCAACCTGAGGATCACCACAACATAACCTAACAGACCTACACCTTAGTTCACAGATTCACTTTGTCTAAGGTGCATTTCACACGACCCAGGATTCAAATCATGAATCCATGATGGGCTTGGATTTACAGCATTATAAATGAAATGTGCTCTATTTGGAAGCAGCTGGCCCCGCCCCTTTCGACGGGTTGTGTGTGAGACTTTAAATCATCAAACTGTAAATTTTAAATTGTTATTGATCCTTTACCCCGAGTCCTAAAGTGTAGATTTATTTTCTTACTCTTCTTATATTTGTTTGTTTCCTTGCACCTCTGTAACTGCAGCCTCGTCGTCTCGTCTGTCTCTATGCTGGACTGTCTGTAGCGGAGATGACAAAGTTTACTTTGACTTCAGCACCGCGCAGGCGCACCGAGGGCTCTCGCTCACTTCTCGTGTACAGAATTTCAAAAAAACATCGGTGCAAATTATAAGTCTGCATCATGATGTCTGGTGTTTTCGTGTTTGTTGTTTTGTTTTTATTTTTAAGTTGATTATTAGACGCTGCTCCAGCCAGCCAGAGAATCCCCCGCCGCCCCGCCCTCTCCTCCCTGTGCTGCAAGCAGCAGGCGCACCTTGCAAACGGAGGGCGCCCTTACTCCCAGCAAATGGGCGACAGAAAACCGATCGGTGCCTCTGACATTCCCAGTATTCGCTGGCTGATGTCGGGGCAGCAGGAGTACGAGCAACTTTTTTTTTTTTTTTGCCGATGCCTGTGATGCCGCCCCGGGCAACCGCCCGTGTCGCCCGTATCTAAGACCGCTACTGGTGCGTGTGGACCGAGGGGTTCGTCGTGCTGCTCCAACAGGAGTCCGGGAGGTGCGGCGTAGCAACAACGAGCGTGGAGACAAAGCTGGCTTTCAAAAAAAGATTTTTTATTAACAGGAAACTAAAACCGCCGTCCGCTCACCAGTAAAACACACAGTTCCACAGTGGGCCAGGAGCCGGCACCTGTGGGGTCATTACACTTCAACTCAATGAAAAACAGGCCTGCAGAGGGCGCTGTTGCACAGCTGCTCTATCAGCAGATCTTTTGTGGTTTCATACCATCAGTCATTTTCTTTTTGCTACGAGGTCACAACTTTAACAACCTGCAGGGTGGAGGTCATGTGACTCCAGTTTATCAAAATGAAGAGCGGGTGGAGCTCACTCAGGTTCCACATGATGACTCATCGCGGTCAAACAGGAAGGTTGCCGGGCGAGACATCTTTCTCCCAGCATGCTTTGATGATGACGGCATGAACCAAATATGTGGCGATCACATGATTAAAGACAGCGTCTGTCAGCAGAACGCCACCTGCCGTGACTGCGGGTAAACCCCACACGCTTCGGGCCACAAAGCTCTTCCCGCAGGTAGCGACCTCAGGGCTCGCAAAATTTTAAAATCCCCGGTAGCCCTTCGGGCAGGGACTCTTCAGTTTTTGGTAGCCCAAAATAAATTTAAGTAGCCCGAATAAAAAAAGAGCAATTTTTTGATTGATGCTTTGTTTCCTTTACAATATTATACATTAAAGTATAATATTGTAAAGGAAACAAAACATTAATCAAAAAATAGTTAAAACACAAATTACAACATTGTATAAAAATTACAATCATCAACTCAAATACTTGGTTCTAATTGAACAGAAATTTCTATGAACTTGTAAGAACTGTGTAGGACATGAATCTGTGTCAGATCCTGACTTTGAAATTTCCACTGAAGTCACGGTAAGAGGCGAGTGGAACCAAGATCGAGGCCGTTTGCTTTGTGAAGTTTGCACAGACGGCTACATTGTGCCAGTGGTAGTTCACTCTTTGCAACATAGTAGCTGCTCTAAACTGATTTTCAGGTTTATTTTTAGTTTGCAATTGGTGTTTGTTCTGGGAAAGATATTGCAGACTGAGCAATAATGCGTTTCTAATGGGGGCCTTTCTTAAAATGACTGGTCCCAGTAACAAAGGCGCTTGTCGACTCAGAAATCGAGGGAAAACCAACAACACACCCGGCAGAACATTATGTTATTTACACGGGTGCACATAAGTGGTCCGCATGTGCGCATTCGCTGTCAAAATAAAAGACGCGCAGCAGATAAGAAGTTGCAGCGCGCGTTTGCGTCCATATAAAGGCAGTGTTTTTGTCCTAGAGTGGGATTTTCACGGCACATTCTGCACCACATCTCTGTGCGTTCATCATTTGTTTGAAGCCAGCTCACCTCCTGCAACCACTTGTCCGAGAATACGCGCTTCTTTTGTGGTTCGAACTCCTTCTGACATTTCTTTGGAGGTGGAGGAACATCACAGTAATTGCTTAAAGGAGCTTCTTCGACATCTTTAAGAGTTCTAAACTTTAAGAGTCTGTCCTCCTCCAGAAAATCGTATGTACCCAAACACGCGTTGCAACTTCTTATCTTGTGCGTGTTTTTTATTTTGACAGCGAATGCGCACCTGCGGACCACTTATGTGCAGCCCTGGTTATTTAGCTCGTCATATTGCAGCCACAGAAATTCTTTTGTCCATGAAACCATAAAGCTGCACTTTCTTTTTGCCTTATAGTCTGATTTGTCATAACTTCTCCGTTTTGTGGTAAGCTTTTCTTTGGCTGTCACTTCTTCACCCTGACCTGTCTTATTTGGCTCAGCAGAACTAAAATATATATCCTGCTGCTTTTACACACTCACTCACATAAGCTCAGCGATTCTCTGCGCGATCAACCTCTCACATGTTTAAGCTGCGGGAGATTTCACTTGTCATGTTTGCATAGTAAGCTAACGATTAATAAGACGATGTCAGAGGAATTGGTGCACAAATTATCATCACTCACAGATCAGTGCTGTCGCTCTCTATACACAGTTCGCACGATTGCAAAGTGAAAGCAAAAAAACAAGCGCAAATTCAAACGCGATTTCAATATGTCACATATTGACAGTGGCTCACCGATGCCAATGACATAATTACCCAGCTACATTTCTGAAAGAATGCAAAAGCATTGACATATATTTTTCGTACAATAGCCCGACGGGCAGGGCAGAGATAGATTTTGGTAGCCCGACTGGAAAAAAAGACTGGCAAAAAAAAGATTTTGCGAGCCCTGGACCTCTACAGCTCCGGCGTCCCAGCGGCTGCTGCACGCTGCTGCATCTTCTGCCTGACGTGAGGCAGCACAGCGTCCCTGTAAAACACCTCCAGTTTGGACACTGTCTTCTCCCACAGCTCGGGGTCAAAGGTCACCAGGACCACAGCCGTTTCCTTCAGGGTGAAGACCACGAGGTCGGCCTCCCGCAGCCCCGTCACCGCCAGCTGACACTGGATCTGAGTGTAGTAGCTGTGGGAGGTCTTCAGGCGGTACACTGGAATCTGGAGGAGGAGGACACGAAATCAGAGAGGAAGAGGTGGAGGAATTGGAGGAGGAGGAAGAATCAGAGAGGAGGAGGAAGAGGAGGAAGAGGAAGAGGAGCAGACTGATGTGTGTTTGCTACCCCGCCGCGCTCCCGTGTGGCCTCCTCATGCAGCTGCAGACAGAAGGCGGGGTCCTCCCTGCAGGCGTCCTCCACCCGCCTGTGTCTGTGCTTGTAGGGACACTTCACCTCCAGACAGAGCAGCCACTGGCCGCTTCGTCTGTCCGTCACGATGCCGTCAGGACTGGCAGCCAACCAGGGCCTCCGGGGGTCGACGAACAAGCCACAGTCCCGAACGCAGACCTGCTGGCCCAACGCCGAGGACTTCAGCCTCTGTGGGGTGATGTAATCAGTGACATCATCAGCAAATGTTCAATAAAGTTTAGTGTGTAGAAAACAGCAGTGAAGGACCTCCTCCTCGTCCCCAGTTTGTAACGTTCTTGTGATCATTGCGATTTTCTCACATATTTTGTGCGTTTTCTGATATTTTTCACTGATTCTGGTTTTCTTATTATTTTATACACATCTTTCTTTCACGTCACTGGTTTAAAACCATTATTTTCTCTGTTCACTGTTGACCATTACCATAATAATTAGTAATTAGTCATTTATTTGTATTTTACCTGTCAGGCGTCGCACTTTTTAGTCTTTTCCTCGTGATACTGAGCTTCTTTGACTTGTTAAATTAAACTTTAACTCAGAGCGCTCATAATGCCCATATATCCTGCTGGCCGTGTTTGTGAGATGGCGGAGTGTTACAAAGACGCTGAAACACACCTGGTACCTGCGGATGACCTCAGCCTCCATGTGGACCCCCCAGCTCATGGCTCTGGTCTGGACTCTGGGCCCCTCACCTGTCGAGACAGTCAGGTAACCAGTTACTGGCTGACCTCTCGGGATCCTGCACGTGTTACAATAAAAACTCACACCAGCAGACGTCCTGGTGAAGCTGCTAAAAGATACATTTATATGGAGTCAGGGTACCAGGTGGTAGAAGGTGTGGCCTACCTGTGACAGCAGCCAGGTAGGAGGTGGGCGGAGTTTTGCTCTTGCCGTTAACAAAGCCGGAGCGAGCGATGCTGTGTGCCACCGAGGCCGTGATCCGGTTCTTCCTCCAAGCGAACCAGTCTGGGTTGTTTCTCTGTCCGCGGGTCAAGACTTCCACCTCCTCCACCACACACCGGTCCAGACGGACACCCACATCCAGGGGCACCTGCTCGGGTTTGGGAGGGGCTGCTGGGGAAGGTTTCTGGGGAGGATCTGGATCAGCAGCAACCGCCTCCTTCACAGGTTTCTGTGCCCGTTTCTGTCCTCCTTCAGGAGGAGGTCTCGCAGCCGAGGCAGCTTTTTGGGCGCCGCTGTTTCCTGGATCTGCCCGGGAGTCAGTCCCAGTCTGAAGGGGGCGCGCAGCACCGGGTCTGGTTTTACTGGAGGTTCTGGTTCCAGTGATGCCTTCTGGAGTCTGGATGGAGGGGTGGTATCTGACCTGAGGGAGGACTGGTTTCTGAGCCGTGCCAGTACCTGTGGAAGTCTGCTTGGTGTGGTGGTTCCGCATTCTTGTTGGGTCTTGATCCGAAAGGGGACCAGAAGAGAAACTGCAGGAAAGGAATGAAAAGCAGAAGAGTCTGAATCCAGGAAGCAATAAACGTGATCAGATGAAATAAAATCACGAAACGAAATGAATATCGAATCAAACGGGTAATAACAGATTTTTAACTTGACAGAGTCGACCGAGGCTTTTATTTTGAAGAGTCAGATGTTTCGCCACACATCCGGTTCAAACAGCCGAAACAAACCACGTGATCGCCCGACCCGTCCCCAAGCACATACACTCCTGCCACCAGACTCCGTTCAGATTTGTGTAGAAACACGGAGCTCGGCGCTCCGGTGGACGCAGGCTCACCGGGAGGCGTTTGAGACTCACGGGGAGGAGCCGCTCTGGTTTTCGGCCCGGACCTCACGAAGGCAGCGTTCATCGTTTTTCAGGGAGATCCTTCCAAATAATCAGGCCAACTTTAACGTTTCCTCGTCTGTCTTTCAAGAAACAACTAAAAGCTCGTATTTTTTAGTTTTTATGCGCTGTTATTTTGTTGTGAAGCACTCTGTGGTCCTTGTCTTAATACAATTTTACTTACTTTTATAATGTGTTCTTAGGGTCCTCGTCTTATGGGAAATAGCTTGATCTCTTGAAACAGAAAAACAGGGAAACACAGAAACGGAAGGAGGCCCTAAAGTGAATGAATTTTGAATAGAGTCTGGTTGAAGCCGCTCCGGCTCCTCTGAGAGCACACGGCGAGGTTAGTTCGTGTTTCCAGACCTCGGCCTGTCTGTTCTACGTTCATTAAGCTGTAAACCAGCGGGCTGGCTCCTTATCTAACTGCCAGGTGAGTGAAAGTGTCAGAATGTACCTTACCTGTCTCTGCTGTCGGTCTGAGAGCAGAAACGAAACCGAGTCTATTTAAAGCTTCGCTGACTCATTATCCCGTGACACCAGACACGTCCCGGCATGTTTCAGCTCAGCCTGCTCCCAATAATCTGGGGGATCATCGATGAATCGTATCAATAACAACCGGAAGACTCGGGTTTGGAGTTTGTTAATACAGCCACAGTAGACGCTGAACACTCTTCATCATCACTATCACTGTGTACGAAGGACGAGCTGCCGTCAGCCCACCTGTGTGCAGGTCGCAGTCTCACCTGGAGGCGTGGCTTCGAATCCACTTCTGACAAAACGCTTTGCTCTTGTTTGTTTACAATAGTGAAAAACAGTGATGCATAAAAATACCAACTATGCATTTTAATATGCTGATTCAATTCAACTTTATTTATACAGCGCCAAATCACAACAACAGTCGCCTCAAGAGAGATAAGATAAGACTTTGATCCCACAACGGGGAAATTTTTGCGTCACCTCAGCTCAGGTACAGATATATGAAGGAAATACAAAAATACAATTTAAGTACAATCAATGAAAAAAGTAAGATAATACACTATATACAATGGTAGCATACACAGTATGTGATTATGGATATAGTTGGAAATACGGAAGACATAAACTATATAGCTTGGAAGGTCATGGAAGGTCCATTATGCATGAAGTGGTTACCGTGGATGTTCACAGTGTCCAGTGACTTATGACATCGTGATTGAGGAGTTATAGTCTAACTGCTGTTAGACTTGCTTTACATTGTAAGGTAGACCCTACAACAATAGATCCAGAGAAAAACTCAACAATCATTTGACCCCCATGAGCAGCACTTTGGTGACAGTGGGAAGGAAAAACTCCCTTTTAACAGGAAGAAAGTGCTCTAATAGGGTGATATGGTACTACAAGGTCATTAAGATAAGATGGGGCCTGATTATTTAAGACCTTGTATGTGAGGAGCAGGATTTTGAATTCTGGATTTAACAGGAAGCCAAAACAGGAGAAACCTGCTCTCTTTCTAGTCCCTGTCAGGACTCTTGCTGCAGCATTTTGGATCAGCTGAAGGCTTTTCAGGGAGTTTTTTGAACATCCTGATAATAATGAATTACAGTCGTCCAGCCTGGAAGTAATAATACTGGTACTGTCTCCAGTCTGGTCAGAGCCCGCTAACTGTCTTTGGTTCTGTGTGGTTGGCTGAACCGCTGCTCGCCTCACTGAAGAGAATTTGACAGGAAGTGGCGAGCTCCTGCTCTTTGAGTCCTTGTTCTGTTAGACCTCAGTTTGTGTTGAACCGCTGTGATGTGTCCTCCTGCAGCGGATCATGCGGGTCTCTCGGGTCTCTGCCGGCCTCTTCCTCACTGATCTGGACTCGGCTCTGAACACCAGCGTGTTGACCAGCAGAAATGTCACTCTCATCATCAACGCCAGTGGGCTCGAGGACATTTCCTACCCGCAACTGGATGGTCTGCAGGTGCTCCACATCCCCGTCCAGGACCAGCCTCATGCCCCCCTCAGAGAGTACTTCGACCTGGTAACTGAACGGATCAACCAGAACCAAACGGGGGCGACTCTGGTCCACTGCACCGCCGGCAGAAGCCGGTCCTCTGCGCTGATCATGGCCTACCTCATGAGGTAGCCACAGTGCTTTAGTCTCACTTTGACAGTCAGGTTCTGGTCTCTGATGTGGTTCTGGTCTCTGTGCTTCAGGTCTCAGGGTCTCAGCCTCCGTCGAGCTCACCAACTTGTTCTGGAGCAGCGACCATTTATTCGACCCAACGCTGGTTTCTGGAGGCAGCTGATAGACTTGGAGAGGACCCTGTTTGGTAGGAACACGGTGAGGATGGCGAGGACACCAGGCGGCGTCCTTCCTGAAGCTCTGGAGGACTCGGACGCTGCAGCGGTGCACTGCCTGAATGTCTGATGCTGGCTGGCTCTGCAGCGTTTTCGGTCTGAAGCGCTCTGAGGAACTGCTTCCACGTGCTCTTCCTGTTGTTGGGAGGAGCTTATAAACCTGTGCATATTTCTCCTGTTCTCTGGGCCTCAGAGTGCTGCTCTGCGATTGGTCGTGGTTTAAATGCCGCTGAAATCATCTGTTTTCTGCAGTGTGTGTGTGTGTGTGTGTGTGTGTTATGGTGCCAGACGGTTATTTACTTGTAATTTTATGGTACAAATGAAAAAGTCACATGACTGAGCAACTGGTTCAATCAAACCTTTATTTAAAAAAAACCCCCAAAACAAAAAAAAAAAAAAAAGCATCAGCAACAGTTCAGGTCAGACGCTGCACACAACCCTGCAATCAAGCTGAACTGAGCATGTGCAAGAAACGCGTGAAAACAACAAGTAAGAAAAAGTTTTATCAAGACAGCAGATTGACCACATTAGTCCGGGGGCGGGGCTGTGTGTGTGGGGGGCTGAGGTCTCAGTACTGGAAGCTTCTCTTGGTCTGGATGTCATCGAGGATCTGCTGCAGCTCCTCGTCCTCGAAGCGACCCTCCAAGCTGAAAACACAGAAAACTTTATTGACACAGCAACCGAACAACCACACACACACACACACACACAGGTGTCGTCATGGAAACAGCATCGTCACAGATCACTGACGCCACCTGCTGCTCTGCCGCCTCCTGCTGCCGGTTCTGCTCTGAAGTATCTGCAGAACTGAACCAGGACCAGCTCTGGACAGGAAACTGAATCTCTCTGCAGCTGTGTACCTGACTCCGCGGTATAATTCTCAAACACGTAGCCTAAAGCAGACGACTCGTAAGCTGGAGAGTCACAGATTTAGAGGATCATCATTTAGCCTGGAGAAATAGTTTGCTGCTTTATAAGAAAGCCCTCCGCAAAGCCAGAACATCTTACTATTCATCACTGATTGAAGAAAATAAGAACAACCCCAGGTTTCTCTTCAGCTCTGTAGCCAGGCTGACAAACAGTCAGAGCTCTTTTGAGCCAACCATCCCTTTAACGTTAACTAGTAATGACTTCATGAACTTCTTCACAAATAACATTTTTATCATTAGAGAAAAAATTACCAGTAATCATCCCACAGATGTAATATTATCTACAGCTACTCTTAGTACCATTGATGTTAAGTTAGACTCTTTTTCTCTAATTGATCTTTCTGAGTTAACTTCAATAATTACTTCCTCCAAACCATCAACGTGTCTTTTAGACCCCATTCCTACAAAACTGCTCAAAGAAGTCCTGCCATTAATTAATGCTTCGATCTTAAATATGATCAACCTATCTCTAATGATCGGCTATGTACCACAGGCCTTCAAGCTGGCTGTAGTCGGTCTTGTGTCAGTGAAGTAAAAGACGGATTTAATGCGACAGGACCATTCAAACAGCAGTCGCTTTCTAAAACACCGGATACAGTGGATGCTAAAGTATTCGGCCCCCTTGAACTTTCCCACATTTTGTCACATTACAGCCACAAACATGAATCAGTTTTATTGGACTTCCAGGTGAAAGACCAACACAAAGTGGTGCACACGTGAGAAGTGGAACGAAAATCATACATGACTCCAAACATTTTTTTACTAATAAACAACTGCAAAGTGGGGTGTGCGTAATTATTCAGCCCCCTTTGGTCTGAGTGCAGTCAGTTGCACATAGACGTTGCCTGATGAGTGCTAATGACTAAATAGATGCACCTGTGTGTAATCTAATGTCAGTACAGATACAGCTGCTCTGTGACGGCCTCAGAGGTTGTCTAAGAGAATATTGGGAGCAACAACACCATGAAGTCCAAAGAACACACCAGACAGGTCAGGGATAAAGTTACTGAGACATTTAAAGCAGGCTTAGGCTACACAAAGATTTCCCAAGCCTTGAACATCCCACGGAGCACTGTTCAAGCCATCATTCAGAAATGGAAGGAGTATGGCACAACTGTAAACCTGCCAATACAAGGCCGTCCTCCTAAACTCACAGGCCGAACAAGGAGAGCGGTGATCAGAAATGCAGCCAAGAGGCCCATGGTGACTCTGGACGAGCTGCAGAGATCTACAGCTCAGGTGGGGGAATCTGTCCATAGGACAACTATTAGTCGTGCACTGCACAAAGTTGGCCTTTATGGAAGAGTGGCAAGAAGAAAGCCATTGTTAACAGAAAACCATAAGAAGTCCCGTTTGCAGTTTGCCACAAGCCATGTGGGGGACACAGCAAACATGTGGAAGAAGCTGCTCTGGTCAGATGAGACCAAAATGCAAAACGCTATGTGTGGAAAACTAACACTGCACATCACTCTGAACCATCCCCACTGTCAGATATGGTGGTGGCAGCATCATGCTCTGGGGGGGCTTCTCTTCAGCAGGGACAGGGAAGCTGGTCAGAGTTGATGGGAAGATGGATGGAGCCAAATACAGGGCAATCTTGGAAGAAAACCTCTTGGAGTCTGCAAAAGACTTGAGACTGGGGCGGAGCTTCACCTTCCAGCAGGACAACGACCCTAAACATGAAGCCAGGGCAACAATGGGATGGTTCAAAACCAAACATATCCATGTGTTAGAACGGCCCAGTCAAAGTCCAGATCTAAATCCAATCCAGAATCTGTGGCAAGATCTGGAAACTGCTGTCCATCTGATCTGACTGAGCTGGAGCTGTTTTGCAAAGATTTCAGTCTGTAGATGTGCAAAGCTGGTAGAGACAGACCCTAAAAGACTGGCAGCTGGAGCTGCAGCAAAAGCTGGTTCTACAAAGTATCGACTCAGGGGCTGAATAATTACGCACACCCCACTTTGCAGTTATTTATTTGTATAAAATGTTTGGAATCATGTCTGATTTTCGTTCCACTTCTCACGTGTGCACCACTTTGTGTTGGTCTTTCACCTGGAAGTCCAATAAAACTGATTCATGTTTGTGGCTGTAATGTGACAAAATGTGGGAAAGTTCAAGGGGGCCGAATACTTTAGCATCCACTGTAGGTAAGTATCGGATTCAGTACCACATTCAAAAGTGACCCAGATTGGATTTGAAAATATTGGATTTGCTGTTCACACTGTCATTACCATGATCGGATACGGGTCGCAAAGGGTGAAAAAAAGTCAGATTTGATGTGCTTTCGCCTGCAGTGTGAACGTAGCTTTGTTATTCTGCAATAGACCTAGGATTCCCATGATGCACTGGGTTTTTCCTTTCCAGTCACCTTTCTCACTCACTATGTATTAACAGACCTCTCTGCATTGAATCATATCTGTTATTAACCTCTGTCTCTCTTCCACAGCATGTCTTTATCCTGTCTTCCTTCTCTCACCCCAACCAATCACAGCAGATGGCCCCGCCCCTATAAAGCTCCTTGAGGTGACTGTTGTTGTGATTTGGCGCTATATAAATAAAATTGAAATGAACTTTCAAAATAAAGCTGCAGGGCTGGTCAGGTCTGTTTTTATGAAGTGTTTTACGTGGCCCGTGTGAGTGCAGCGTCACACGCAGTGCTCTGTTGTCCAGATTCTGTACAATAAAGTTCAGATTTGTCTCATGAAGCTGTTCCACTGTGCCAAAAATCATTATTTCAGTCATAAACTGATATAAAAAACTGGGGAGGTGGTCACAGGTTCATCCTGTGGGCTCAGACTAAAGCCAACTGTCTCACCCAGCTGACTCGCACAGCCAATCAGGATGAGCCTGTGCCTCCACCTCCACCTGCTTTTCAGTGATCTTTTATTTTTCATCTGAATCGTTAAGATTAAGACAGACACGGTCATTAAATCAGAAGTGTGAACAGGCAACACTTCCCGCCTGTGGAGGAAACACGACCCGTGTATTTAATGGTGGAACGGCAGGAAACGCATCACTCTCCGTGCCCTCGCCTAACTGGTTGTTGTTCCATGGGCTTAATCAGAACGGTCCCATTTGTCACTACCCGATCCGTACTGGAAACCCGATCGGTACCACGCATGTGTGAAAGGCGTCTACTTCATTTCACGATAGTTACAGGTCAGAGTATCTGTTGAGATGTTAACAATAAGTATCTCTTAAAATTTTTGCAATAATGAAACATTCAATACAATGTAGACAAAAACGAAAAATAAAAAGATAGTTACGGATCAGGACTCCCCGATGCTTACCACGCATGTGCAGATGTTTTCTTCTTCTTCTGTTCGTTTAATGGCAGTTTACTCCCAGTGTACGAGGACACTGCCACCTGCTGACGGAGCGAATGAACCCTATTGTAAACTGAATTAGCGTCATTACAAACGTGTGTTAAATTTGATTTAGTGATAATCGAGTGTGTTTATGCTCGTCTGTGTGGAGAGGATTGTTGGAAAAGTGATGATAATGTCCGCTATCACTGTCAATTGTCAGTAAACACTTCATCTGGCTGATGAATCTTCACGTGACACATTACAAAGTCTGTATTATTAACTCTGTAATTAGGCGCCATTCTTCTTATTTTACGGCGCTGTTGCTCAATCGGGGGACGCTCTCTGTTGAGGAGAAAAGCATGAAGTTGTTTGTATACGGAGGTGTCCATTGTTTAAATGTCCGAAAAAGAGGCAGAGCTGTCGAGAAATGCTAGGAGCTAACTGGGCGCTAACCGTATCATATTAACTGTCACAGTGTTGGCAAAGAGAGAAAGTGACGTAAGATTTGTGCATGCGTGGTACCGATCGGGTTTCCGGTACGGATCAGGTAGCGACACCATCCATGTGATGGTCATGTGACCACGCCCCTCAGCTACAGAGTAAATGGTCTGTGTGCAACGACTTCCTACAGACACACGCAAGGAATTCTTACCAACCCCACTCATGCTGTGATCACCCACCCACAGGTAGGGATGGGTATTGATAAGATTTTCACGATTCCGATTCCATTTTCGATTCGATTCTCTTATCGATTCTTTTTAAAAAAGGAGAACACTAAGGTCGATTAGCTTAGAACTTTGTTTTATATCTTCTCTTTGAACAAGATAGAAATTTAGGAGTAACATGGCCTTACAAACCCAACAGTGAGATCTTAAGAGATCCACAGCCTACGGCTCTTCAATGGGGTGTCACAGGGTCCCCGGGGAAAAAAATTGTAAATGTAAAATAATAAAATAAATATTCTTCTGTAGCAATAACAAAGTATAACATAAATTATTCTGTAGCAATTACACAAGAATATCCAGTAATGTCCCTGCCTACAATTAAACACATTCACTTACCGAAAATCGGGGGCATCTGCTGTGGCAAATGGGTGCAAACCTTTGACCACAAACTGAGTCTCTGCTCGGTGACATTCGTCTATCCTGGCCTGAAAGGAGACGCTACCGGCAGACTGCAGCGAGAGCTGCCAGCATCTGAGCCAGACTCTGTCTGTCTCATCATGGTCACCTAAACGCACAATAATGGCAGATAAGGCAGATCGCTCTAACATAATATGCACTGTTAGTTGATTATTTACGTGCCGCATTAACGGGAGAGGACGTGCAAACGTTACCGCTGCTGCTGGGTTGAGATTCACGAGTCCGGAGCGGAATTAAAAACACGACATTCATTTAAGGTCATCGCGTGTTTTGTGAGCAAATGCTTTTGCATATTCGTAGTGTTTCCTCCCTTAAACATCTACTTTGCAAGTATTGCAAGTTGCCCTGTTGTCATCCGTTCTTGTAAAGTATAACCAAACTTTTTAGCGTTTGAGCCGCTCAGGCGCCATGTTTCCTGCCAGGTAAATGACGCTCCGCAACGTGGTGACGTCATTCAGGGCGACTGGAATCGATAAGGGAATCGTTTGCAAAAATGGCAAACGATTCCAAGGAATTGAAACAGTGGGAACCGGTTCTCAACAAGAACCGGTTTTCGATACCCATCCCTACCCACAGGTGTGGTTTCTGGATTCCAAATGTTGTGGCCATTTTTGTTGAATGTTTATAAAATGCAGTTTGTATTCATTTTAGTTCTTTAAAGTTGTAAGAATATGCTGACCTAGTTTTGTTAAGTAAATTTGTAATTAATTTTTGGAAAAGTTCTTTGGAAAGTGATTGGTTTATTAGCTTATGGAGCCTCCCATTAATCAGGGGATTAAGAGCACCTGGAGGGGTGTGGTAAATGTTTTTGGTTTTTTGTTTGCCAAATGTCTGATGGGAAGACAGGACAGTTAGAAAATGATTTTTTGACCACTTTTGAAGTTGTTAAAGCAAATTAAGTTAACTTTCGTTTAAGTTGTAAGAAGTTATTTGGTTGATTTTTGTTTATAATTTTGCACGAAATAAACGCCATATGATTTTTAAACAATGGAGTCAGAAGTGCGTTCCAAAAGCAAACCTCCCGTTGCCACCCACGGCCTTTTCGGTGTTTGGAACATAAAAGGCCGTGACACCAAATGTTTCCACCTGCCGCATCCAACCGGTCACAGCAGATGGCCCCGCCCCTCCCTGAGCCTGGTTCTGCCAGAGGTTTCTTCCTGTTAAAAGGGAGTTTTTCCTTCCCACTGTCGCCAAAGTGCTGCTCATAGGGGGTCAAATGATTGTTGAGTTTTTCGCTGTATGTATTATTGTAGGGTCGACCTTACAGTATAAAGTGTCTTCAGGGAACTGTTGCTGTGATTTGGTGCTGTATAAATACAACTGAACTGAATTGAACCTGCCTATGTGTTTAACTCAGCTAGTTATGAACTGTGGAGCAGCTCCTGTACCTCAACACTGCAGCTGTCAGAGGCTTTTATTGTGAAGTTCCTGCTGTGACGTGGATCTGACTTACCTGGGGATCAGGGCTTTGGCCTCCTCTGCGGCTTCTGGACACAGGTTGGCCAAACTGGCGAGCTCGAACTTGTGGAGCTTCTTCTGCAGCAGGAGGCTGAAGACAGAAAGATGACAGGGGTCAGAACCGGATCGCCTCAGACCTGGGTAGGAGCCGGGGCGGGGGCGTACCTGCGCACGGCCGTGATGGTCTCGCGGTTCTTGAAGCGGCTGAAACGGGCCGTGTAGTTGAGGGTCTTCATGAAGACCTCGGACAACTCCTGCTCGTCCTCGGCGCTCTCGTTCTGCTGCTTTCTGTGCTCCAGCAACATGTGGACCTCCGAGTTCAGCAGCGTCTCCGCGTTCTCGAACTCTGAGGGGGAGGAGGAGGGGTTAACATCTGTCAATCACTCAGCTCAGAGAGGCTTTGAACCTTCAGCCGAACCCACAGACAGCAGCTCGGTCTGTGTACCCGCGTGCACCCACGGACCGCCCGCGCGTGTCTGTAGTTGTTCGAGAGTGCGTGCGCGCGCTGCAGGTACTCACCTTTAGGAAAGAGCAGCTGAGAAGCGTCCTCTTCAATATCACCAACATGCGGAGGAGCCGCGCCGCCTCCAGCCGCCATGTCGAGGAGCATTCAGGAGCGTGAAGCCGCCCGGAGGGTGAGACACAGCTGCCCGGTCAAGCCTGGCAGCTCGGCAACAAAGCGCAGGTCGGGGGTGAAATCCCGGAGAGAACGGTCGGGGGGTAGAAAGCAGCGCCGCCGCTCCGGACCTCAAGAAAACAGCGAGAACTACTTCCGGGGCGCCCACAGTCACTTCCGCTCTTTGTGACGACATTAAAGAACATTATGAAAAACAGAAGGAGGGTGCAGTTTGTGCCAAAGAGATGACAATATAAAAAAAATTACATAAAATTAGAGAATCAGGTCGACAGTTCATTTTCCTGTCTGGCAGGGATTCTTTCAAAGTAACAGTCTCTGCTAGCAGCGCCCTCCTGCGGACGGGAGCGGCAGCTTCGCACTGAGTGTCAGAGAATAGTTTCAAGCAGTTTAAATAAGATTATTTTGTTACATGAGTGCCGGAAGCCGCTGAACCCCGACAAAAAGAAACAGAACAGACTCTGTCTCAGCGGTCGTAAAAGGGAGACTGCGTTGGCCGGGAATCGAACCCGGGTCAACTGCTTGGAAGGCAGCTATGCTAACCACTATACCACCAACGCCTGAAGGCAGTGGCGCTGTACCACAATAAAACACACGCAGCATCAGTATGACTCAAAATGGCGTAACGTGACGGCTGTGACCTCACAGCAGGGAGGTCCTGGGTATCACAGAAACTCAGGAGAGGCTTCTCCAAGCACACCGGCCACAAAGTCAACAACCTAGTGTAGCTGTGCAGTACAGCGACGAGAGCTCAGACCTGGAGAAACCAAACAGCCACTTCATAATATCAGCTATCAATTTTATTTCTACAGCACAAAGTGCTTCACAAGTAGTTCATGAACAAGAGAAAATAGAAAAATAACACATGATATAAGGCAAACGCAACATATTTAACATAAAAACAAAACAAACACAAAACAAGCCTGATGGTGCTCAAACTGAACTTTGAGTTTCATCAAGCCAGTGTAAAAAACGTGAGTTTCAAGACGAGATTTGAAACACTGTATGGACTCTGAAGTACGAATATCAAGTGACAAGTGATTCCCAGTGTTGGGAAGGGTACATTTAAATGTATTCCACTACAGATTACAGAATACATGCCCCAAAATGTATTTTGTAATGTATTTGTAACTGAATACTTTGGATTACTTAATCTATTATCATGCTTTTTATAACTACATGAATGTCCTATTGCTGTGTGATTCATTACTGTTACTGAAGGTTACTCTCCACACCAACACCAACTAGATGTTTAAATCTTAATATAAATGAGTAACAGTAGGTGGACATTAGGTAAGGCTGCACTTTTTGCAGCGATCTCGTATAGAAAACTATTTCTGTATCAGTAATATGTTTTCTTTCTGTCTGTTAATAATCATGTGGAACTGCACATGATTATTTGCAGCTAGCAGGTTGTTAATGCTATCCATTAAAAACAGCATGTTAATACGTGGAGATCCTGAAAGCTGCTCCAAAAATGATCATTTTTTATTTGAAATATTTGTTCAGTTCTCCTCCAAACCCCAGCAGCTGTCTGTTGTAGGCTTTGATTGTTTACTAAAATAATAATAAAAGTGTTCTAACATCTCACTGATTTTATGTGTACTGTGTTTATTAAAAGAGATGAAGCTTGTGCTTCTGTCATGTAGTGATTATGCTTAACTGTATGATGCTTATTAGACATTATGAAACAGATGATACATGAAAGTGAATTTTGCCAAAGTGCTTAAGATGCTTTTTTAAATAATTTTTTATTTTTTTATTTTTTTCCTGTCCCATTTGGATCTTTAGTCGTCAGAATTGTTGTCTGAAGGCCAAGAAAGATGCCAAGTGGATTTACTTTAACTGGGTGTCAAAGTATTTAATACTTTGGGAGTAAGTAAAAGACTCATGAAATCAATTCAGACGCAGCTGGCTGTTCACCTGCATCTAAAGGTCAAAGGTCACTCTTTGAGGATGCCAGTGTTCACATGTTGGACAGAGAAGACAGACGGTTTGAAAGAGGAGTGAAAGAAGCATCTATGTCCACTGTGAACGACCATCTTTGAACAGAGGGCGGGGCTTACCACACCAACTGTCGGCCATCTGTAATCTGGTCGTCTTAACGCCCACTCACACCTTGGGTCAGTTGATCTCAGTAGGTCACATGATAGGGGGCAGGGTCTTTGAGTGGTGTCACCTGCTGATGACGACACACCCTTTTCACACCTTGGGTCATGTGATGAGCAGTGTTGGTCAAGTTACTTGAAAATAGTAATTAGTTACTAATTACTGATCACTTCTCTAAGAAAGTAATCCCATTACTTTACTTAATTTTCAAAAGTAATTAGTTACTTAGTTACTTTTTAAAAACATGATACACGACCTGAATACGTAATAAAGAACAGACCTTTCAGCCCAATTCTATTTTTCTCCATAATCCATCATATCAAACTGAATCAAATGAAAAAGTCTCTTTTTAAAAAACCCTGAAGGAAATTGGGTTAAGGCTGTGGGCCTTATGCCAGCGCCGTCTTACCCTTACACAAACATCACATGTGGAAGGCATGTCAGAGAAGTATAAATAATAATAATAGTAAATAATCATTCTGTACATCCTATAATTTTTAATCCTACAACTGTTTATAACTTGCATAGTTCACATTTCTGTATAGCTGTATCTCTCAGATTCAGAACAGGACACCGTGGGACACAGACGAACCAGCAACAGGCAGGAGAACTCACAGGGCTTAAATACACACACCAGTAATCAGGGGATGAGAGACAGGAGGGCAACACGGCTGGGAGGAATCAGAGCTGACGGGACAGGGGAAACGTGACCTGAACACACTCACGTCAGACAGAGACCTTCACAATAAAACAGGAAACTGACAGAGAACCAGACAGGACACTGAACTTGACAGGCGGACTCATAAGTAGACACAATAACACCATGGACAGACAGAGGGAACAGAGAAGTGGGAGCAGGCAGGCAAAGAACAGAAACCTAACAAATGGCAAAATCACAACAGAATACACACTCGGAATGAACAAAAGCATAAGGAAACACAAAACACTGAGTCCACAGACTCAGGACCATGACAATAACCTTTCAAATGTCTTTTTTAGAGTTCTATGAAAATTTTAAGCTTGCAAAGAAAAGCGTCTGGACTTCTTTAAGTTTCCTTGAAGATGTTTCTCCTCTCATCCAAGAAGCTTCTGCAGTTCTAAGAGCAGTTGGTGGAGCGTCCCTTTTTCACATGACTGTAGCAGCACATGTACCTGTTGAGGCTTTTCCATTGGGACAAAGTCGTGCTGGTCAAAGTCGTCTTTCGTCTGAGGCCATTCATGGTGATGGCGTTTTGATGGGACCCTTTCTTTAAGTAGATGTCAGGGGGGACTTATTAAGTCAGTAACTGTATAATGACTGATGATGACGAGCCCAAAGATACTTACCTAGACTTTGATGGGTCCTAAATAAAAGACAGAAAAGATGCATGTAAATAAGACATTTAAAAAAGCATCTTGAGAAGCCTGAAAATATAAAGTCAGACCTTCTTTCTAAGTGAGACTCCAAATCCAGTGAATGCCTGTAACTGCCAGGTGTAAGACTTTCAGAACTGAGTGGACCTAAAAATAAAAACCCTTTATGTGTTAATACAGTTGTAAACAATTATTGGTAACACTTTATCACAAGAGGCTGTGATGTTTATCTTACCTTTCATATGTGAACTAAACTCTGCCTGTTAAAAGTATAAAAAGAGAGTTAAGCGACAATGCTTGGTGAAATTTGTAGAATAAAATCAAATGTATATATGAATAAGGAAAGCATGTTTATTTTACAGTATTTCTCATAGGACTTGGTTTGTTAAGAGATGGTGAATAAAACGCAAACAACACCTTCTAATAGGTTCAGCATTTTCAGCTACTTACATTTCTAGTGGTCCCGTGCTCTCTGCTGAAATCAAATGACATTAAATAACATGTCAGAAGAGCCTCCAGCATTTTCTGTGATAATCTTTCCAACCAGCAGATGGTGTCATCGCTACACTGTACAAACTGTGGGGTGTTGTTTTTGCTTTACACCATTATTGCAGGGAAAAGTCACACTGGGTTATCGTCAACTCCAGCAGATCTCTGCTGCCTGCTCAAGGACCACTAGAACCTCTTCAAGGACTTCTTAAACCAGATCAAGGCCATGCATGTTCTCCTGAACCTCTCACAGCCTCCCCATAGAGATCAACAACCTAATCAAGGACCTCCATGACCACCTTTAAGACCTCTGCTACCCCCAAAAGAGTCTCTACCTCCTCCTCAAGGACCTTTCCTATTTTCTCCAGGACTCCCAAACTAAACTAACCATTACAACAGAGAATCCTGTTCTCTGATTGGCTGTCAGCTGTCTATTAAAGACAGAGTCCAGGTAAACCAGTTAAACCTTATATATAAACTACAGCACTACAGGACTGCCTGGAACCTCCTCAATGACCTCTGATGAGTCCTGAAGGACTCACCTCTGGAAACTCTCCAAAGAAAAAACTATGCAGAGAGACAACAGACAATGTAGTTTAGCTTTGTACAATTCGATCTATGAATATGTCACTGATTTCTCCTCACATTTAAACATTTACATTGAATAATACATTATATATGAACATTTTCTGTATGATATAAATCACAGCTCTGTGATGTAAAACATCATCTGACAGTTTCATTTTGTTTTGTAATTTTTAAAAGTTTAAATGATGATATTACTTTTCTCATAAAGAGGTAAAGGAAAACAAAAATGTGATCTGGTCAATGAAAACACATCACCAAGATCTGAAAATATTTAACCACGTCTTCTGAGAAAAATAAGAAACATGATCATGCTTTGAAAACTGACAGAGAAAAAAAAATAAAACAGATCAATTCTCATAAAATGTCTAATAATAAATGAATGAATAAAAATAAAATGTGTTTTCATTGGTTGTCAGTATTTTATGTAAAATATAAAACCAATGTAATCCAGTTTGCCTCAATATATTATACATTTTGCTTTACTTTGAAATGTATGTATATAATATAAGTATATGTATGTATTATGAACTTTATGGTACATTTATGACCATATGTCAGGTCAAATCTTATTTTAATTTTACACTACATTTTATTATTTCTTTTTCTTCAACATTTAATTTTCTTTCTTCAGTTTTTTGATAACTAAAATAGAAATAAAATGGAGCTAAAGATCCCTCTGTTAGATTTGTATTGTTGATTGTCATTTATGCTTAGAAATATTTACTTATATATGCTTAGAGTTTTGTAATTAGTTGTAGATTGGTAGAGGTTTTGATCCTTGATAGTCTGCAAACTTTGTGTGTATTAGACAGCACTTTGGGAGCATGAGAGGT
Organism: Diplotaxodon limnothrissa; assembly: GCF_057381915.1. Lineage (NCBI taxonomy): Eukaryota > Metazoa > Chordata > Actinopteri > Cichliformes > Cichlidae > Diplotaxodon > Diplotaxodon limnothrissa. The sequence goes on along the minus strand of NC_140609.1, from coordinate 41,927,453 downwards.
CATACCGTGTCTTATTATTTTATGGTAGGATTAACGTAGCTACGTCTGTTCTAGTCTAAGTGCTCTTTGTTTAGATGAACTGCAGGACTTCCTCACCGTGTTATCTAGGATGAACCATCTAGGGTGAGGGGGAGGCTACCCTCTTCCTGACCAAGGATGTTTGACCCTTTGATCAGCAGTCCCCACACACACACACACACACACACACACACACACACACACACACACACACACACACACACACACACACACACACACACACACAGGCAAGGTACTCTTTGTGTATGTAGACGTCATATGTTAATGAACTTATGCATATTCATGTAACCTCAATAAAAGGACAGTGTACGGGAGAACGGACGAGAGCAACTGGGGTCAAGCGAAGGAACGGCGTTTGTCTGGTTCTCTCCCGTGCACGAGTACCATGAAGAAGTTTGCCTACTTGCGTCTTGCTTGCAGTGTAATTATATTGTCTTAACGTTCCAGCGAATAGGTTTATGCTACAAACCTATCATTAATTGGTCCTTCGAGAGCCGGAGCCCTGGAATCGCATTCACCGAGGGGAGGAGGGACACGCTGAAAGACTGACGTCAGCCAGGAAGTTCCTGTGGATTCGCTGTCTGTCCTTCTCCTCGATGAATGGCGATCGGCGGGATTCAGGCTGATATTACACGCTAAGCAACGCCAAGTAAGTTTAAAGAGGCCGACTCTATAACCGTGTCGTTGTGCAGTCTCCGCCACTGTGTGAGGCGTTGAGAAGAGCCCGACTCTATAACCGTGTGGTTGTGCAGTCTCCGCCACTGTGTGAGGCGTTGAGAAGTTCGCTGCTTTGTGGAGCGATAACTGGGTTTGTGTCCCGAAAAAGAGGTTTTGGTTAAATCGCCCAAGGGTCCCAAGCGTCCGGTGAGTGTCCGGTTTTGAAATCGCCCTGGGTGTGTGTCCCGAGCGTCCCTTCATTGGGTTTTGTCGCGCGAGTGGGTGAGCGTCCCACAACTGGGTCAGGGTCCCGAGCGGTCCGGTGTGAGTCCGGAGTAGGCCTATTTTGTGTTGTTGTCATTGTTGTCGTCGTCGTCGTTTTTGTTGTTGTTGTTGTGTGAGTGTGTGCGGAGCAGAACACGTGGTCTGTGACACCGACTGTTGTTGTTATCATGGGTTTCTAAGCAACCAAGAGTGAGTTGGAGGGAGACAGACGTTTGTGCTGGACTTTGCTCCTGGCAGCTGACACAAAATGTTTATTCTTTAGCTTGCCCTGATCGACAACAGCCTGTGTGCCAGACCATAGACGTAATTGAGGTGGATAGTTGTTAAAAGTAATCTACATTAAGCTTGTGGTTGCTTAAATTCAGTACAATGACATGTGAGGTGAAGTGATATAGGTAAATATTTAAACTAATGAAGTGCATAGAGGCACTTGACCTGTGTGAAAGACTGTCGTCTTGTTATGAGCCATTGTTGAGATATGGAGCACACCTGTGAAAACAACTAATATGCTGAACCCTGTATGAAACATCTAAAAATACATGATGGAGAAGCTGTGTTGAATATGTAAGTGTAAGACTTTGCCACTGTGGGCAGAGCATGCAACTACTGTGTGATGTCGCGTTGCAGTTTTGTTTTTGTTTTCTGAGCTGATGAGCAAACTACACATTATCAGATCGAGAGCTGTCTGAGAACTACTCTAAGAGAGGGAAACAGCACTATGTTAACTGTGATAACTGGAGTGTGCAGCGTTTCCATGAGCAGTTTTCCTGAATCTTGACTCTTGTGTGTGGAGTGTTCATAGCATCAGCATTATGTTTTTGTTTATTTGTTTTGTTGGGTTGGAAATAATTAAATAAACGTGTGATCATGCCTATGGATCACCATGGCACTTATCTCCAGCCATATGATTTATTTATGCAGATGACAAAGTGAGTGTGAATGTGTCTGACATCACAGTGTTTTTGTGCACTGTGCAAGAGTAATTGCCTTTGATTGTGAGTGACAGCGGTGATTTTGCAGGTCACCAGCTATTGTAAATAAAATTAAAAAAAAAAGAGTGAATAAGAGGGAGAATTTATATTGTAGAAAAAAAATAATCATAGGAAAAAGGTTTTGTGTTGATCAACCAAAAAAACAACTATAATTTCATTTTCTGCTTTTAAGAAAGGATTGTTCACAAAAACAGAGAGAGAGAGAGAGAGAGATATGTGTTGATTAAGCAGTGATGATAATAATGAAAATGTTTTAGTTTGTCACTTTCAGGTGAAAAGCAGACCTGAATCAATTTTCCACATGCAGCAGTCGGAAGAAAGTTATATTTTAACATCATTGGAAACATGCAGGCCAAGTTTCTGGCTGACTTATTTACAGCGCCATGTGTCTCTCAACCTCACAAGCAAGCAAGCTCTCACCCCTCCCTGAAGACAAGGAATGCAGCTCCAAAGCAATAACATGATAAAGAGACAGCATCAAGTCCTGAGCAAAAAAGTCCCAACAAGCAGCAGTAATGTGGATAAACAGCAGCAGAAGAAGAAAGCAAACCCATCTTCCTGTCTGATTGGTTGAATTTCACGGAGGGGCGAGCAAGATGGCAGCGTGAAGAGGAGTTTTTGTTTGAGTTCTCAGCACGAGACACTTATTTGACGTCTTTCTGGCCTTCGGGACTTTTTTGGAGATCAGCGCGCTAAACTTGCTGGATCTGAGGCCAGGGTCTGCGGCGGCAGCATGTTGAAATGCTCAAAAAGGACTGAGTGACTCGGGCAAGCCACATGCGGCTAGCGACATGAAAGAAATGGACCCTTCATGATGCGTTCAACGTGCCAGCGCTGTGGTGGGAAAGGCTCCATCATAAACACGCCCTGCGCCGAGGTTCAGGCCAAGAAGAAGAAGACGATGACTTCCAAGCCCAAGAAGGTCGGCCTCAGCGTGGGCGAGCTGATTGTGAAAGCCGTGGCCGCTCTCAAGAAGGCTCTGGCTGCCGGAGGCTACGATGTGGACAAGAACAAGGCCCGTGTCAAGACCGCCATCAAGAGTCTGGTGGCGAAGGGCACTCTGGTGCAGACCAAGGGCACCGGGGCCTCCGGATCCTTCAAGATGAACAGGGTTACTGAGACCAAAGCTAAGACGCCCGCCGCGGCCAAAGCCAAGAAACCGGCAGCAGCTGCTAAGAAGTCGCCCAGGAAGGCAGCAGCAGCAGCACTTCAGCCACTAGCACGAAGTCAACCGCATCAGAGGACAATAGTGAGAGTGGCTGTGACTTCACTGTGCATGTGAAGAAAACGTTTGAGGAGAACTGAACAGTTGGAGTTTGACATTTGCCACCTGTGGAGTAAAATGGCAAGAAGAGACAGTGGGACACAGGACAAAGCTGAAGGAGAACTGCCGGCTGTTGGACTGTTGAAGAGTGAGAGGACAACAGAGTGAGAGGACAACAGAGTGAGAAGACTAGGTGAGAACACATAGGAATTATTTAATGTGGGAAATCAAAATTTGGGTTAGCAAACCTGGGGAAAAGAAAACTGACTGCTTAAGTTGGAAAATTGAGACGGAGTCTGAAACATTGCGAAAATAGAAACATATACAGAATCACACACACACAAGCAGAACATGCATTAACCCTACTAACAATTCCAAACACAAAATGACTCATGAAGACTCATAGCACATTAGTTAAGAAATGATTAAATAATAGCAGAGAAGTGTGTAGGAAAGGCAGCTTTAAGAACATGCTCTGCTGGAGATGCAGCTCCACAGACATGCATTAGACCTGCCTAATAACACAAACACATGTAATGAAAATTAGCTTGTTATCTTTCATCAGTGTTAAAATAGTGTCAATTTAGCAGACACTTGTTATTAAATACTGAATGTATCCAATGCAAAAAATTGACTCTCCAGGTTGCAGGACAACAGTTTAACTTTTGTGGGAAAAAAGATCCTGGTTTGACCAACCAGTGATCAGACAATAAATTTAGTTGTTAAAATGGTAAATTGGGAGAAGCTTCCTGCTTGATTGAGGCAGCACATGTAATTTACTGTATGAGGGAAATTGTCTTTTGTGATACTATTTTGAACATGCTTTTCTGTCGTCCTGTCAACTTAGTGGGTTAATAGCTGATATGCAAATTAGTTGATTGGTTTTAGATTAATGAAAGGTGACTGAATTCTAGTACGAGTGAATGAGATGTGTTGGAGTTGTTGTGTGTTGAGTGGAGACTCTAAAACACTGAGTTTCCTGCTTTGATGTGCGAGTGAATCCTGTATTTAGATACACAACTCTGAATACATCAGAACAAACGTCTTTTGTGAAGTGCATGACAGCATGTCACATGTTTTATGATGAAGGGAAAAAGGAAAAATTGAATAAAATAGATCTGTGGCTTAAATGAGTGAAGAGCACAGACCGGGTGATTAAACTCATAGCTAATATGACATTAGGGTTATGTTGTGTGTTGTGCAGTTGATGGTTGGTTTGGAGTGAATCTAGCTGATGATTCTTCTCCTGTTGTGAAGATGATGAGGAGTTTGTGTCATGACTTAACAAGGCCTTTTTATTTTGATACTTTCACAGTGCACTGAGAGTTTGGTTTGATAATCTCTGTTATTTTTTATTTTTCATTTTTGAACAAGCACTGATTTTTGCTTGTGAATTTCTTTTCTTTGAGCAGATCTGCAAGTCGGGAATTAAAAGCGTTACACGTCGTCAAGAAAATTGTTGCAAGTGAGTTTCTCCACATTTAAAATGGGTTCAGGAGAAAGCCACTTATTTGGGACAATTAGGAAATGAGAGTCCCCCCCAAAAAGGATTCAACGAGGAAATCCAGTCTAAATTATTTTTCTTTTTGAAATAACGTCGTTTTGCTGAGCGTGGAAACGAATGCGATGATAATTTCCACAATTAGCAAAAGAAGGAACCACTGAGTGAATGAGTAAGAATTTTAAAATAACTGACTGACTGACTGAACATGATTGTGTGAAGCTAACCCCCACCTGACAAAGGTGCAGATGAACCCATGTGTTTCCTTTTACAGGAGCAGAAAGATGACAGCAACACTCGAGGTTGCATGATGATTTAACCTTTTAAATGCCATTTTCTGTGTCTGTGCATTTATCAGGTGTGTTATTCATAGGCTTGAGTTGCTCACAGAGATAACTGTGACAAAGTATGCATACGCCTGCGCAAGCGCTAATATTTGCATTTTCTTTTCTTACAGCATGCCAGTTCTTCATGTGAATTGATGATGCGATTTATACCAGGACAACTGGTTGATGTTTTTTCCTACTACAGGATTTCTGGGTTTATGTGTGAGGAACACTGTGTTTACAGGTTATGAGTGGTGATGCTGTTGCATTGTGTTGATGGGAAAATGTGAAGGTTACTTTGATAATGTGAATAACATGTGTGAAATTTCCTGTGTTGAGAACTGGTGTTACTTCTTTCCACAGCTATAGATGGCTAACTTTATGGTCTTTTTATGGCACCTCTGGAACCTGTCGACCTGCGTCTGACCACCAATGGTCACTGTGTTGCTAATGTTTGTTTTTCTATGACTGCGTGTAGAGGATTCGGCAGAAGCGGACAAGTGACATGAGAAGAACAAATAAGAGATACAGTGTTTCTGGGATAGTTTGATATGGGCTCATTAGCTGGCCACTTTTGAGCCCATAGTAATATATAAGTGGAGTGACTTTGCTTAAGAGCAGTCACCGATTATATTAATGTTGCCTGAGTACATGGGATGATCCGTGTCTGAGGCGACTTATGAAAATAATTGTAGTTTACTGATTTGAGAAAACCTGCACATGACACTTGTCTTGCTGATGTTGAATGCTTCTTGTCCTTATGATACAATTGTTTACAGGTATGGAGTTTGATTTTACTTCCAGATTTTGTTTTCCAGGCCATGATGGTGTGTATGCAGGCTCCTGGGAGAGCCAGGTGTTAAGCATACTTAATATGCAAAACACACTAACATTTTTATTGCAGGATTATAGGTCCAGGGTGGTGCTGCTCCAGGGGAGGAGATGCCCTGATGTTGCCTGGGATATGATCTAGCTAATCTTTTTCTTTAAGACAGGAATCCAGGTTTGGTGTGTTGGCGCATGGGTGTGTCCATGCGTCAAGAGGAGGGGTCCAAGGATTAACATTAAACAATGATTTTTATTATTGTTGCAGTGATTTGTGTGATTAGCCGTTTTATTTACAAATATTAAACCTATGCAAGTGGTGCACCCATGTTCAGATGAGGCTTTGATGGCCTATAAGTGAAGTTCACTGAACTAAAGAATGTGGTTTGATGATTGTTGACATACTCTCCAAATAGTTTGTCTTCCTAGCAAGGAAATACAGGTGCAGCAGTAATCTCCTGAGAAATCTTCAGAGGCCCAGTGAGAAGCGCATAGCTGACAGGACCAGGCAGTGGTTGAGGTCAAAGATCAAGCTGATTGGGGCCCATCATGAAATCAGACCTTGGAGCCACAGCAAGGACCATGAAACTGCCTGCAAAATAGAGGAGAGGATCGTCCACAAGATGGGAGAGAGGCTTCAGGAGGATCAGAGATCATCTTCAGCACAGCAGACATCACACAGAGAGCTGTGCTACTAAGCTTCCAGGAAATCAAGAGGAGACTTCCCACAGCAAGATTTTAAATAAAATGAAAGATTCAATATTGACGCTGAGGAAGACAACTAAGGTGTACGACGTGCTCTGCCTTAAACCTTCAGCAGCGTTGGAACATAAACACTCAGGGGATGAGGAGCGTGCCAAGCTCCATCGACAGCGTAGAAGGAGTTCGAGGATGACATCATGATTCTGTGAAAAGCACAGGAACCAGAAGCTATGGTGGTGATAACAGCAGTTTCCTATGAACATCACCTAATGCTGTGCCACTGTACTGTGCATACGATGACACTCTGAAGGCTGCTGGGATCATAACAGCAGTAAGATGACGGAACCCAGCACCCTTTCCACAGAGAGCTTTTCTGCAGAGCGTGGACAATTAAGGAGTCATAAATATCCCCCTCACAAGACGAAGGTCTGAAGTCAGGTGATGGGGGCTGGTAAGAGGCCATAAAACTAGAGTGCTGAGAGGTCTGCAGCTTTGGAAATAGCTGAGAACCATGTTGACAAACAACAAAACCAACTGGTATGTTTGAATGTTTATTCTACATACATTTGGACTCTGGTCCTATGGACAATGATGGAAACAACTGGAAGAGACATTCATGACGCCCTGCAGAACTCAAACCACTCTGCAGAGAGACATGTGATGTGCACACCTGGAGGAAGCACCACCAAGCTGAGATGTTTTTGGAAATGTTATCTTCTTATTTTCACTATTAAATTAACAATTTCTTTGTTTGCTCGTAAGATGCAGTTTGCCATGAGATGAGCTCAATGAATGGGATAACTGCTAATACATTTGTTGAACTGTGTACCTTTTCAGTAATTTAGGGTGATTTGACATATGCTGAGTATAAAAATGTTTGCATTGAAACTGTCAGACATGAGGTATTCATACCTGGGAACTTTTCAGGCATAAAGGTCAAAAAGGGGGGAAATGTTAGATTTGTATTGTTGATTGTCATTTATGCTTAGAAATATTTACTTATATATGCTTAGAGTTTTGTAATTAGTTGTAGATTGGTAGAGGTTTTGATCCTTGATAGTCTGCAAACTTTGTGTGTATTAGACAGCACTTTGGGAGCATGAGAGGTCATACCGTGTCTTATTATTTTATGGTAGGATTAACGTAGCTACGTCTGTTCTAGTCTAAGTGCTCTTTGTTTAGATGAACTGCAGGACTTCCTCACCGTGTTATCTAGGATGAACCATCTAGGGTGAGGGGGAGGCTACCCTCTTCCTGACCAAGGATGTTTGACCCTTTGATCAGCAGTCCCCACACACACACACACACACACACACACACACACACACACACACACACACACACACACACACACACACACACACAGGCAAGGTACTCTTTGTGTATGTAGACGTCATATGTTAATGAACTTATGCATATTCATGTAACCTCAATAAAAGGACAGTGTACGGGAGAACGGACGAGAGCTACTGGGGTCAAGCGAAGGAACGGCGTTTGTCTGGTTCTCTCCCGTGCACGAGTACCATGAAGAAGTTTGCCTACTTGCGTCTTGCTTGCAGTGTAATTATATTGTCTTAACGTTCCAGCGAATAGGTTTATGCTACAAACCTATCACCCTCTGACACTCATTTTTCACTTCATATTGTTATCGTGTGATCTCATTGTGTTGTGTTTGTGTTTATTTGATCTCAATTATCTATTCTATCTAAATTTTTAGGCAATTGTATCTTTTTATCTGCACCATCACTCAAGAAGCTGTTAAATGGTGTTTCACTGTTTTGGAAACAATGACAAAAAGTTCTGTTCTATTCTATAATGTCATTTCTACCAGTAGAAGAAAACAGAAAACTCTAATGTCTCTACTAAACCTCAGTGTCATCTGACATAAATCAAACAACTGGAGGAAGTTACATTTTAGGAAAGACACAATGTTTATTTAAAAGTTTATAACTTTTACAGGATCTTTCTGAAGCTGTTTTATCCTCATTTGTTACTTTATTTTGTGATTTTCCAACTTTTCCAGAGAGGGGCTCTGTAACAGTGTTTTACCTGCAGTAGAAGTCAGATCCAACCATCCTGCTCTTTGTGTTTTCTTCTCTTCTATTCCTGAAGGGGTGAGTCCAAATCACACAAACAGGTGTCTCTCTCTCTCTGTGTGCCTGTGGCCCCGCCCCTCCCTGACCTGCCAGTCCCAGCTTGTCCTCCTTGCAGAACAACAGCGCCCTCTGGCTGCGCAGGTGGTGCATCATTTAGTTCAGGGGCTCAAAAAACTTTTTGATAACAAACCACAGAATTAAACATTGAGCATTATAAATTATTTATGTATATGCAGTTTTTCTATAGTTTTATACTTTGTGCCTTTCTTTTCTCCTTTAATCCTCTTGCTTTTTATTCATTCGTTTCCTTATTTATGTCTGAACTCTGGGGGTCAAAGATAAATGTCATTTTGATATTCTATATGTTCTGAACACATAACAGGTTTGACAATAAAGGTAACTTTAACTCTTTTGACCTTTAATTATTCCTCCTCTGTATAAATTTCAGTGTGTAACTATTCCTGAACTTTGAGAAAATTCAGACAAAATTTACATCAAAATCTGTGGTTCAGTTAGGAATAGTGTTCAGTGTTATTCAATGTGATATAATTGCTCTAACTGAAAAACCAACAGAACAAAAGTGTTTTTAGGAGGTCTGATACTGAATTGCTCAAACGTAATGTGTACAAAAGCTGTGAAATTGTTCACTTCTGTGAATCACGTTTAAGGCCGATGTGAACAGTTCATAACTAAAAGTAAAGATGGTCGACAAATACCTCCATAAATGATCAATATTTGCAACGTTATTCAGAACAAAATGCAGTCTGTTGAAAAGAGTAAACTCTGTGGGTTTGTGTAATTCAGCAGCTAATTCAGAAGGTTTGTTATATCTGGCTCCAGCAGCTGCACATGTCGATTGTGGGTTTGTCACATTTAAAATGCCTTTAAATATAAATGTAATAAAAATAATAAAATGTACAATAGGAAAAGTTACTGAGGTGAAAATCCGTGAGAAAGTCTCAGAGAGGTTTAAGCTGAAGCGACAGACTAATTAAAAATTCCTCAAACCGAGATGGATTTAATGTGAACAGCTGTTGTAAATATTTTGTTTTTTAAAACCAATGACCCACAGAAAGTATGATCATTAGTTTGTCCTCGCAGGCTTTGTGATATTATCCTCACAAAATATTTGTTTTCGCCAAACTGTAAAAATGAAATGAAATGTCTTTAAAAAATGTGTTTATTTGGCATTATCTTTATTATTGTTTGAATAAATGCATCGTACAAAGTACAAATATAGAATTTTAATTTGGTCATTTTACACTGTTTCACTACAGAATTGCTTTTTAAGCCTGAAACACAATGAACTGATAGATATTAAACTATATTTACAACAAAAATGAAATAAAAATGGAAGACTACTGTTATCTTCATGTGATGGTACAAAGCCTCAGAATAACTCAGGCTTATCGTCTGACAGTTGTCTGGTTATTATGTGGAATTCAGTGATTGAGCAACTGATGAAGAAATAAAGTTAATAGAGTTTTCTGTCTCATTCATTAGCTACATATGTTTCAGTGATAATATTAATGACGTTTGTGACAGCTTTTGTTGTTGTTGTTGTTGTTGTTGTTGTTGTTGTTGTTTATTGGTTGGTCAGTCACTTCCAGTGAAACCGTGGCTCGGTTCCGTAAACTCTCCCTGAGGGCCAAACGCATGTACTCAAGTGGAGTGTCAACAGGGGCTTCATTGTGTGCCAGAGTTGTGCTTTTTCCACTAACACGTTGGCTCTTCACCTGGACCTGCAGGTTGTAATACTGCTGATTACTCCTGTTAAACAGACCCTGTAGGTCAATGCGAAGGTTTCTTGATGTAACCAAGTTGGACCTGGCCTGTTGGCCCAGGCCCCGGCCGTCCCATTCATTAATTAAATTGAATGCTTCTTCACGGTAATTATGAGAGTCTGCGATGGTTTGGTGATTTTCTACTGCTTCGAACGTGGTCACTCTCCTCCTGCTGTTGTCCTCCCGAGTACAGATCAGCTGTGGTGGGTTAGTTTGATTGGGTTTCTCGGGTTGCCGTTTGGTGCGGTGTGGCACAGAATACCTGCACTCTCCAGGAGAGATGACTCCACAGTAATCCCAGTTATTGTTGTCTGTTGTGTAGCACCAGCTATATCCCTTGCCATAGTCTCCACAATTGTGATCTGAGCGACAAGGCACACCTCTGTAGGTGACGTCTGGCGCAGGTGAGCAGTAGTCCCAGCTGCCATGAATGTGGCACCAGAAGTAGCGAGAATACTGGCAGTCATCAGTGCAGCGTTTTCGGGATATGGTGTCATGAATCACTGCCTTTGGCTCCACTCGTCCACACTTGTCCCAGCCTCCTTTGTCCAAATAGCACCAGTGGTAATCTCGTCCATGTGTGTCACAGGGATGGTCTTGGCGACAGGCGTTGCCTTTGTAATCAACGTTTTTTCTTGGTGAGCAGTAATCCCACCCCTTTGTGGAATGGCACCAGTAGTAGTTCTCACTGTGCGTTTCATAGCTATCATAACACGGCATACCATATGTTAAGGTGTAATGGTTTAAGTCCTCTATCACATCTCCACAGTATCCCAAACCCGAGGCTGTTTCACACTGGTAGTAGCCATTGTTGTGCTGCTCACAGCAATAAAAGCACGTTTCCCTCGTAGTCCACTCCACTCATTGGTGAACAGTACTGTAGTTCTTCTGTGCCATCTGTCTTGTGTACTGTGCACTGGTATGTCTGCAATAAGCCCTGAGGATGACAGTCGCCGGTGCATTTTATCCCATGGTGGCTGTAGAATGTTTTTCCAGAGGTGGACCATGGAGAGACGCAAAGGACAAGAGTGAGGAAGAGTGAGGGGAGTCTCCTTTGATCCTTCATTTTAGCTCTGTAGAGGACGAGAGAGAGGAGAACAACTCTTTACAATCATACATCAGTAAGAGCAGGAAACACAACACCAAACTGACGTATGTCTGCTCATATTGTTGGGCTTTGTTACAGTGAGACGCTGATGGTAGTTTGGGTTCTATCCTGGCCATCTGTGGCCACTTCACTTTTCTTTTTTCAACCATTTTCGTTCTGTTAATGCAAGTGGAATGAAACTTCCCAAAGGTGTGTATTTCTTTCAGATTTTTTAATTTTCAACATCAGCTCCTTAATAATGTCAATAATATTCACTATACACCAAATTGTTCCTCTTGACTCTATCGTGGCCATTTGTGGCCAATTGAAACCCATCATAACCACCTTTTTTGATTCCTTGTTACTGACAGTACTATATCATGCGATTTAGGTAAAATTGCTTTCATTCTAAACTCAACACATGAAAATTGTAGTTTTTAATGTTTTTTACCAAATTACATCATTTACCCATTTTTGGCCAAACAAGCGATTTCATGTAATATTCAGAGTTTCTAGTAGCAGCCTTTGATGGCTTACCACACTCCAATGGACCAAAATAATGACACAATTTTGACATAGGTTTGATCTTAAGGATCTAATAGTTTGTGTTTGTGCATGACATTGCAGCACAAACATGTATTTGCAAGATAGACTGGAATAAATTCAAACATTACATAGGCTGCAGTGAATTTCTGTGGATGCAGGATAATGAGCTTTGAGCTTCCCAGTCAAACTCAGCTTTGAAGCACATGTTAAAAACACTTTTACTCTTGTATTTTTCATAAAAAGAGACCATACCCAAAATATCAACTCTAGAAACAAAAACAAAAACAACCCAATCACAGGACATTTTGCAGAGTTCAAACCTGCAGCTGCAGCTGGAGCACAAACAACAACAAACACTGCAAACGTGTCCTGGAGTTTCTGCAGGTGCAGACAGAGCTACTGCTGTAAGTCAGCCTAACAGCTTCCAGATCATTTATTCTGGCAATATGGCAAGAAGGTCATCACTGCTTCAAGCACTGTCTGTGTGATCTGGTCAGAGAGCAAGGACAGCAGCAGTCCTCTGTCCTTGAAGAAAAGACATCTGCCCAAGATGAAGAAACTTCCTCTCCAAAGATGATGAGTACTAGCCAGTGCCTGAATCCTCTTCTTTGGGGGAGGATTGGGGTTGGGGGGCATGGAGGTGGAGGCCGAGCAGCTGATGGAAAAGAACATAGGAGCATTTTCTGAGACCGAGGAGAGTGACCGAGTGGATCCCTCATGAAAGGAAAACCATGTGGGTCCCACCACTGAAGAGAGACTGCTCTACATCCAGTACCCACTGGTATCAAACCAGGGCTCAGCCTGTATGCAGCTCCCTGCATTAGCAGCCTGAGATCTACTTTTGACGTTTTTATAACAAAGGAGATCTTTTAGCTGCTGTGCACCCTTACAAAGCTGCACGGGAGGCCAAGGTGTGAGGACTGGAGGATCATAGATGAAGTGGAGATGTGAGCCTAAACCAGAATAAAGCAATACATAGCATGTTGGATGACAACACTGGAAGTTCTCAGGAAGTAAAAAAGGGAAAGGGGTTCAGACTCCAACTGACGGAGGAGCTCCGAGGACAACGTCTTTCCTTCGGGCACCTTGGTAGAGGAACTCCTCAGATGAAAACTGGCACAGGGGAAACAACCCAGAGCTTCCTCCCCAGCTCCTTCAGTTGCAACAGAGGAAGATTTTGTTGTCTGTCTTTGGCTTCAATAAAACTTCCACAGCAATATCCCACATGCCAAAGCAACAGAGGAATGTGCTTCTTTTGACAGCAACACACAAGGAACCAGCAGTCGATGATGGGGAATAAAGGATGCGTGAAAGCAAGAAGCAATCCTGGACTACAATAGGCACAAATACTGCTTGGATAACTTAGAGAGGATGTTGGCACCTCGAGTTGCAGAAGGAAAACTAACTGATGGCTGCTGGCTCTTCTCTCCAATCTCCTGGATGTCTTGGGATACGATGCCTTTGTCCCACTGGAAACAACTTCACTGAAGTGGGGGAGTGCTCTACAACCTACAGATGAAGAGTGATCCTGGGAGAGCTGGGACACATGCTGGTGACCTCAACAACTGCAAGACACCCATGTCCCTCAGCCACTTCTGCCATTGATCTCAAGATACAGTAGTCTGACCCAGAGTGTGACCCACACCCCACCAACGAAATGAGAAGAAGGTGCAAAAGGCGCACCTGCAGGACTGGAACAGCAGCCCCTTGCACCAGGTGCAGAAAGTGTGCCTACAACAACCACTCTACTGTGGTTAGTACATCGTGCTGCTAATGAGGATGCACGCAGAAGCACACACATACTGGAATATAAATTTTCTTGGTCATTTCAGGGGTTATTTGGTCATTAAATTGCCTTTCTGGCCACTAACACACCATGTGTGATATTCTCTTTGGCCATTCATTCCCCCCCAAAGAAAAAATTAATAAATAAATAAATGAAGTAAAAATAAATCATTGTTACAGTTACTGTTACTGACCTGCAATGACAGTAAAAAATATTAGGTTTCACCATTCATATGCTAAAAAATGTGAACTTTATTACTATTTCCCCCCAAAAGCGTAGCAATAACACATAATCTGACTGGTATTCAAAGGGTATAATATCTGAATTTGAATTATATTTTGGTTTTCATGACTAGGACTGGTGCTAATTTAAAAAATCAAGTCAATGAAAGTAGAAAAATGTTTTAATATATATTAATTTTATAGTATTTTGTAAATGTAAACAGGGGGTGGCCATTTTTGGCCACGAACAAGCTGAGAGGGATTTTTTTTTGTTTTTCTGTCACTGCACAAAAAAAACAAAGATACATAAAACTCATTGATACTTTATTGCTATTCATCTAACCTCCATCATGGTTAGAAAATAAATCAGTTTGCATGTATTATTTAGAAAGAAATGGGGATTTTATGCTTTTATCCCCATGTAAATCATTAAAATTATGTGATTTAACTGGTATTTAAAGGGTTAAAATTCTGAATTTGAATGAAATTTTGATTTTCATGAACAGCCCTGGTGCTAATCTAAAAAAATCAAGTCAAAAAAAAAAGTGGAAATTTTTCTTAATATATATGAATTTTATAGCATTTTGTAAAAGTAAACAAGGGGTGGCCATTTTTGGCCACGAACAGACTGAGAGGGAGTTTTTATGTTTTTGCTCTCCCTGCACAAAAATAACAATGCATTATAATCAATGTTGATGTGAATCAATTACATGCCCCAGACTCTACTATTAACAATACAAGAAATTTCAGTAGCAATGTAATTATATAAAATTGCGAGATTTGAGGTTGTCTTCCAGCTGGTGCAGTGGACAAACAAACTGGTGTTTAAAGGGTTAAAAATTTAAAAAGTAATAATTATTTTATATTTATGAAAAGAGCTGAAGTTACTTAAAAGCTTTATGCAGAAAAAATGGCAAAAAAACATAAAGATAATAAAAATTACAGACCTAATCTGTTGGTGGCCACGAACAAGCTGAAAGGGTGGTGATTTTGAACCAACCCAGAGGGTCAAAGAAACAGTGACTACTAGAATCAAACAATCTCCTTCTGACACTGTTCAATGATCTCTAAAATCTGGAAACATCTGTGTTATCATTAGTTTTTTTAATTACACCATGTTACATATTTATGAACTTAAGTAAATCAAATGCATCACTCTAGGAATGGACATGTTTAATGTTGAGTATTAGCTTTATACAACAGTAAAATAACTACAGTATCCTTTACTGTTAAATCTATGCAAGATGATGAATTCTGTTGCTTTGAGTAAATAATTTGGGTTAAATTTGTATCCATGCATCTATTAGCTATTAGTGTTAGTTAATCTCTGAAATCCAATGATCTCAGTTTAGAGGGAAAAACACCAACTTACAGTTGCTGCATCTGCTGCATCTGCTGCATCTGCTGCATCGTCTGCAGTCTGCTGTTTGAGGCTGACGTTCTTTATACACATGGTGTTTGCCTCAAATCTTGGACTGAATCATTTTGGAAGACCTTGTACTCTGTTAATACAGAACAGAGGGCCTTCTTCAAACACAGTGGTCAATGTTTCTGTTTGCTTGACAGTAAATTACTGCTAAGTGTTTCTGGTAAGACCATATAGATCCACTGATCAGCCTCAACTTTAAACCACTGACATGTGAGGTGAATGACACTGATCATTTGGATCCAGTCCAATGTTGTGCTGGGAAACCTTGGCTCCTTCATCCATCTCCATCTTTGGCATGTACCACCCACATAAACACTGTTGGAGACCAAACACACACACATTGTTTCTATGTATGTTCACATTTTACTTGTTTTTAAGGACACCCGAGTCTTTAGGATTTCAGTGGTCATCGACGTCTGCTTGACACAAACAGACCAAACATCCTCAGTCCTCCATCAATGTGAGGAAGATCAGACACACAAATGAAATAAGACAAAAGGTTGCTGACAATGTGCTCAACAAAAACACCTCCTGGAGTCTGCCATGTTGATTTCTCTGCTGATATGCATAATGTGGAAGACAGTTAAATTAGTTTTTGGATTTTGATGCTGTCAACAGCACATTTGGTAGACTGTACTTTAGGACTAAGCTGCACAATTCTACTGTAAATGTGTAAGATTGTCACTAAGGGCTTAACAGAAAATGTATTCATTAAGGATTTGACAATTATCATAAATATTTTGAGTCTGTGTTTGGAAAAAGGCAGACCCAAACATTCAGACCCTGAGCCATAGCGAGCACCACAACAAAACCACCTACCTCAAAACCTGGTACACAGAACTTGATAGCAAGTTTTCAGATTTTACCTGATCTGACTTACTGGAAACTGAAGATGATCCTTCAGTTTAATGCAACATGGAGTTCATTGTTAATGCATTTATTAAAAAACATCAAGACTCAACTCAAACCAAACAAAAAGAAATTCAGGCTGAAAAATCCTTCAGATTCCTTCAATACAAATCAAAGAGCTCAAAAAAGAAGAGAGAGAAAAGAGACAGCATCTGTAGGAGGAATAATACTCAGAATGATATCATACTGGAACAAATAATCAGGCAATCATTTTCACAGCCACCAGGTGGCAACATTTCCTCTTCTCCACTACAGATTTCCTGTTTGTTATTTCGTCTTTAATGTGTCCATCTTTCTTCATCACATAAATGAATCATTAAATATTTTACGTAGAAGACAAAGACAAAGAACGAGATCGCGGATACAAGCGGCGGAAATGAGCTTCCTCCGAAGGGTGGCTGGCCTCTCCCTTAGAGATAGGGTGAGAAGTTCGGCCATCCGGGAGGGGCTCAGAGTAGAGCAGCTGCTGCTCCACATCGAAAGGAGCCAGCTGAGGTGGTTCGGGCATCTGACAAGGATGCCCCCTGGGCGCCTCCTGGGTGAGGTGTTCCAGGCATGTCCCACCGGGAGGAGGCCCCGGGGCAGACCCAGGACACGCTGGAGAGATTATATCTCTCGGCTGGCCTGGGAACGCCTTGGTGTTCCCCCGGACAAGCTGGAGGAGGTGGCTGGGGAGAGGGAGGTCTGGGCCTCTTTGCTCAGGCTGCTGCCCCCGCGACCCGGCCTCGGATAAAGCGGATGAAGATGGATGGATGGAAGACAAAGACCATTTAAAACTGAGACATTAGAATTACAGAAATATAAACCAGAGCTCTCTGTGCTTTAGATGGAGCTAAATACAAAATACATCAACATGAAAGAACAGATCAGCCTGTAAACTGACAGCTAAATACAACCTGGAATACAAAGACCATTTTTAGAAACTGATAGTTATTCTAAGAATGTCCACTAGATGGAGCCAAGTCCTTCGGAGCTGGTTTACCGAGTCTGTTAACTCTCATCGCTCTGTGTTTAACCCATTCAGAACCTGCTGATGAAGTTCATTCATGTGCACATATCATTGAATCATTAATGACTGAAGACTACACACAAGACAAAGTAAAACAATCATGGAACTTGGACTCACCAGCAGCCGTGGACCCAAAAGAAAATCACACAAAAAGAAAATCACTACAGCCCACCCGGTGCTGTACAAAAGAAAGTGTGAAAACGACCCACCACCTGAGGTCCCAGGGCCACTGGCTCGTCCTCCTTTCACTGAAATACAACACAGAAAAATATGTTAAAAGAATAAAAGGACACTGAGTGCCAGGCTCGCTACCAGTGTTGGTCAAGTTACTTGAAAAAAGTAATCAGTAACTAATTACTGATTACTTCCCCAAAAAAGTAATCCCGTTACTTTACTGATTACTTATTTTCAAAAGTAATTAATTACTTACCGTATTTTCACGACCATAAGGCGCACTTAAAAGTCTTAGATTTTCTTCAAAAAGTGCGGCGCGCCCTATAGCGCAGTGCGCCCTATGTGTTGTAAGGAGGACGTAGTAGAGAACACCATGAGAACGTTAAAGGGTGAAGTGTGGGCGTTGATCGTATATACCGGGACAATCGCACATACCTGTATAAAAGAACAGGTATGTGCATTATGCAGGACATCGTTGTTTTAACAACCCTGAAAATGGCAAAGAGACACGCTTACGAAGCACAGTTTAAACTGAAGGCCATCAGCTACGCGGAGGAACATGGAAATCGAGCAGCGGCGAGAGAATTTAAGATTAACGAATCGATGGTTCGCAAATTGAGGAAGCTGGAAAACAAGCTCCGGCAGGTCAAGAAAACGCAGCTGAGTTTCCGCGGACATAAGGCGAGGTGGCCCGAGTTGGAGGAAAGACTCGAGCGGTGGATCATCGAGCAAAGAGCGAGCGGGAGAAGCGTTTCGACGGTCACCATTCGGCTAAAAGCAGTTTCACTAGCTGAAGAGATGAACATTGAACATTTCCAAGGAGGTCCGTCTTGGTGCTTTCGTTTTATGAAACGGTGCCATTTTTCCATCCGGACCGGGACTACGGTAGCGCAGCAACTTCCAGCGGATTATAAGGAAAAGCTGGCCATCTTCCGCTCCTACTGCAGCAAACACATCGGCGACAAAAACATCCAGCCCAGCCACATCACAAACATGGACGAGGTCCCGCTCACTTTTGACATCCCGGTGAGTCACACTGTGGAGAAGAAGGGGACCAGCACGGTAGCGATACGCACAACGGGGTATGAAAAGTCTTCTTTTACTGTTGTGCTTGGCTGCCATGCTAATGGACAGAAACTGCCGCCTATGGTGATTTTAAAGCGAAAGACTTTGCCTAAAGAGAAGTTTCCAGCAGGAATCATCATTAAGGCAAATGAAAAGGGCTGGATGGATGAGGAAATGATGAAAGACTGGCTGAGGGAGGTGTATGTAAGGAGACCAGGTGGTTTTTTCCACGCATCACCATCGCTGTTGATCTGTGACTCTATGCGTGCCCATCTCACAGCCGATGTGAAAAAACTAGTGAAACAAATGAACTGTGAGCTTGCTGTCATTCAGGAGGCCTGACAAAGGAACTCCAACCGCTGGGCATCGGTGTGAACCGCCCGTTCAAAGTAAGGCTGCGAGCGGCCTGGGAGCGATGGATGACCGGTGGAGACCACAGTTTCACTAAGAGTGGAAGGCAGCGCCGGGCGAGTTATGCCACAATTTGCCAATGGATTGTAGATGCTTGGGCTAACATGTCTGCTGGCACTGTTGTTCGAGCTTTCGCAAAAGCCGGCATCGTTTCCGAGGAGCCGCACGGCACGGAAAGTGACTCTGACGGTGAAGACAGTGAACCTGGCATGTTTGATGGAGATTTAGCGCAGCTGTTCAGACACAGAGGATGAGGACTTCGATGGGTTTGATTGATGATAAAAGTGTGAGTACCAAACTCAGTTTTGCTCCTGCTTTATTTTTAAATATGCACACTTGTATGCTTGTGTGTTGTTGATGATGACGATTACCGGCAATAGAAATGTGAGTAAGGTACCGAACTCAGGTTTGCTCCCGCTTTATTTTTAAATACGCATACGGTACTTGTATGCGCCCTATGGTCCAGTGCGCCTTATGTGTGTGTTAAATACAGTAAGGGCACACATAACTGAGACTGCGCCTTTTAGCACAGTGCGCCTTATGGTCGTGAAAATACGGTAGTTACTTAGTTACTTAGTTACTTTTTAAAAACACGATTTACAACCTGAAGAGGTGATAAAGTGATAGATCTTTCAGCCCAATTCTACTTTTTCTACATAATCCATCATACAAAATGTAATCAAATGGAAAAGTCTCTTTTTAAAACTTGTTTTATTAGTTTTAATCTTTTAACTTTATGCATCAAGCAAACATTTAATTATCTGCAACATTCTCTGACTGGAATAAATTAGTTTAACATTTAAACCTATTTTCTGCACATTCCAGCACATAAAATAAAATATTTTTTGTGTTTACACTCAGTCTTTCAAATAGATGCAAGTAAAACACAGCAGAAAATAAATAAAGTCAAAGACTCAGCGGTCCTGTTGCTCTATTTTCACCTGTAAAGCAGGAGTGGGGTAGGCGGAGGTTTACCCTGGTGCAGGTGTGCCGCGGTCAGTGGAAGAATCCGCGAGTTTCTCTGTGAGGTTCCCATTACGTCGTAGCTACTCGGTGCTTGCTTGGAAGTTTAGGGGTTTTTTTGCTGTAAAAAGAAGTTTTCTTCCCACGCACGATGGACACTAATGTTTTTGTCACTTTTTATGGAATCAAACTCAAAGTAAGGTCAGTACTGGAAGACTTATACCCCACGGATCAAACTACAACTCGTGCTGGTGGCAATTGTCCAAGCCTCAATTGCAAGCCGGTCTGGCTCCCCACAGGCTGAGACCTGCAACTGAGGCGATTTAAAGTTCCTAGCAGGACACTCGGGCAGAGGATCGCTCCAGCCCGATCACAGAAGCGTGGGTACGAGCAACAGTCCAGGATAAAAATAGAATAAAACCAGGTGAACCAGGAAAAGGTAAGCACACCTAATAAAAACAGTCTCACGACAAGCTAAAACAGGACAAGACAGCAGGCTCCACCGAGGAGGAGCCCTCACAACAGCGGCTAGGCAGGCGTCTTGATTCTCCAATTAAGGCTGGGCGAATTGCCACGGAGAGGTGAAGGCAGCGATCAAACCCCCAGGACCGGAGGCGCTTTACTCTCACTGGTGGAGATAACTCGAGCACCCCTCTCCACAACGCCGGAATAAATCAGAAAACTGCCGCGCTGTGGCTGTCATATTATCTACTCGCTTGCTGATCAGTCCGTCGCAGTGTGCCAGCATTTACTGCTGCTTTGCGCCAAATGCACGGGAGGAATGATCCAGAAAAACACCGGCTTAGCTTTATACGGGCTGACGCCACCATGCAATCAATATGCAGGTGGGTTCCCAGTTAACCGAGTTGCACAGCCGAGAGCGAGGGAGGGAGAGAGAAAAGGAAAGGCGAGTAGCCCATCCAGCTACATCAGCATAGGCTTCATTAGTAGCAACAGGCTATTGGTTCTAAAGACTTTCACTTTTTCCTTCACATGGTCAGAGAAATGTCCACATTTGTTTGTAAAGAACAAACACATTGAGGTGTTTGTATGTGACCTGTACATGAACGAAAGGCGTTCTGCTGTGCCGCCTTTCAAACAGCAATATCTGATCAATCTGTTTCCAGAGGTGGGTCGAGTATCCAAAAATTGTACTCAAGTAAGAGTAGCATTACTTTAAAATATTATTACTCAAGTAAAAGTGAAAAGTAGTCGTCAAAAAAGTTACTCAAGTAAGAGTAAAAAAGTACTTGGCGAAAAGACTACTCAAGTAGTGAGTAACTGTTTGAAATGTCCGATTTATTTTATAAATAAATGCTATCAGACAAAAAATAAATAAATATACAAACTTTAGTATTTTCAAAAGGAATATGTGTAAAAACATCAACAAAATAAGGCACAACAATTCTAATTTCCAGATTTCAGATTTTCACAACATCAAGCTGTTTTCACCAAAACCTGCAGTAAATAATATAAATATATAAACAGTGCAAACAATTTCCAGTGACAAGATGTGCTGCAAACTTTATATTCATCTTTGCTCCAAATGGCACAGCAGCCTCAGAGAAAACAGAACGAGGCATCTTCAACATATGTTCATACAAGGCAGCTCAGGTTACCATAAGTTGTATGGGTGTGCATCAGAGGTGTGGACTCGAGTCACATGACTTGGACTCGAGTCAGACTCGAGTCATTAATTTTATGACTTTAGACTTGACTTGAAAAAATGTTCTAAGACTTGTGACTTGACTTGGACTTTTACACCAGTGACTTGAGACTCGACTCTGACTTGCCTGACATTACTTGAGACTTGACTTGAGACTTGAGGATAAAGACTTGAGACTTACTTGAGACTTGCAAAACAATGACTTGGTCCCACCTCTGGTGTGCATCTATTTCTGCATATTCTTCACTCAGTGAGGTGATGGTTCAGCTTCAGCAGCAGTTTGCTCTCAGGCAGGGCCGTGCAGAGACGTTTAAAGGGGCGGGTGCTCAAAGTTAAAAAGGGGCACATTGAACCAGGCTGAATAACAACAACACACATTCATCAAGAATCTAATATGGGATTGCATCATACTATATCACTGCTGTGAGGTGGGGCAAGGCAAAGCAAACGTAGCCGATGTTTTACCTGATGGCTACAACGTTGCTGTTGAGGTGTTTCTGCTGCTCCTGCTGCTGATGGTGCTGGAGGGCGGGCTGTGTTGTACTCGAGTAAAAGGAAAAAGTATCGTGCAAAAAAGGTACTTTAAAAGTAATTTTTTTCAAAAACTTACTCAAGTAAATGTAACTGGTTACTACCCACCTCTGTCTGTTTCTAATTGTGCCCTCATACACTTTGACCTTTTAAACTCACACCTGCTGAAGTCATTTGATTATCGGTACCTAACTACTGCTGTGTCTCTCATCTTCGTACTTTCAGAAACAAGGATGGACCCGTGGGTGATGGGTAATGAGGTCATGCTGTTTGTGCACATTTAAACTGATGTGAATGGGTTACACAGTTGCAGCTCAGTGGGGAGCGACTGGTAGTCAGGCTGTGCTGTGCAGTGTCTCAGTTTTTGTATTGTATAGCAGAATGGTATGTTTGGAGAATGTTTCCAAGCTGTTCCTGTTATGTGACGTTAACTGAACTTCAGGTAACCTGCAAGAAAAGAACAAGAAACAAGTTCCTGTGAGGTATTCTGAGCCTCAAGGATGATGATAAACACTACAGAGATTACACATTTCACTCTAAGTCCCTACTTTGACACTGGTGCATACAGATACTTGTATTTCCTCATTATTCTTACGTCTTATGCTGCAATCATTTGTGCGAACCTCCTGCTGATTGTGGTTATCTGTGTGAACAGAAGCTTACATGAACCTATGTACATGTTTCTGTGCAGCCTGTTTGTGAATGAGCTGTATGGTAGCACAGGGCTGTTTCCGTTCCTCCTGCTTCAGATCCTCTCTGATGTTCACACTGTTTCTGTTTCATTTTGTTTCCTGCAGGTTTTCTGTGTGTACACTTATGCTTGTGTGGAGTTTATAAACTTTGTCGTCATGTCTTATGACAGATATTATGCCATCTGCTGGCCTCTTCAATATAAATCATGTATGACACTTAAAACAGTCACCTCGCTGATTTCTCTGACATGGTTATTACCTTTTATTATGATTGTCGTGCTTATATCTTTGAGTGCTCCTCTACAGCTCTGTGGAAACGTCATCAATAAAGTTTTTTGTGGAAACTACGCCATCATTAAACTGGCCTGCTCTGACACCAGAGTCCACAACATCTTTGGACTCATTTACACTTTCATCTCTGTCATTATTCCTCTTGTTTTAATCCTGTACACCTACGTGAGGATCCTCAAAGTCTGTTTTTCTGGCTCCAAGCAGACTCGACAGAAAGCCGTCAGCACCTGCACGCCTCACCTCGCCTCCATCTTGAACTTTTTCTTTGGTTGCTGTTTTCAGATGTTACAAAGCAGATTTGACACCAGTGGTGTGCCAAATGTTTTTGGCATTTTATCATCATTGTACTTTCTGACATGCCAGCCGCTCTTCACACCGCTACTGTACGGGCTGAAAATGACCAAAATACGCATTGCATGTAAACAGCTGTTTTGTGGTTCACTGACACGTTTGTTCAGTTGTAGCAGTGATATCTTCTCCAAAAGCCACCAAAGTCAGAGTTATTGTTAATGCATGTCGATTAAAAGGAAACTTATTTTGGAGCTGAAATCATTCAAAATCTGTTTTTGTCAGTATGCTTGAACAAATAAACTAATATGAGTGACTTAGTTTTCTGTTGTTACGCTTGCAGCACGTAACATTTATTTTGTGTGATGTGTGTTTTTCACTTGAGCAGAGATAAACAGTCGGGTGGTTTGGGATCAGTGTGTCTAACTTCCAGAGGGAATGGATCAACACACAAACAGCAAAGTAAAAGCAAAAGATGATCCATCAACAACTGTACATAAACACTTTGAACAGATAACAAAATAAAAATATATTTTTGCTAATTCTTGCATAAAATTACACATTTAAACTGAAATCACATGAATATAAAGTTCTATTGGTTGATAAATTTCCATCACATGATTCAAAGTGAACTCACTTACTGCCATTTAATAGTGAGAACATTTTCTATAAATATTAAGTCTCACAACACAACTGTTTCCCTCACTGAGATATTTGATCTTGCTGCACTGAAAAAATGGGATTAGGGGTTATGCTTTTCTTTCATGTCAAATATTTATAGAAACTACTTGTTTATCAGACATTAACTGGTTATGTAAAATGTAAAGAGCTCTTCTATGTTAATTGTATTTGACTACCATGTGTTAGATTGACAAGATAATTTTATGCTATAAATATGTGTGTGTGTCTATATATATATATAGACACACACACAGTGTATGTACTGTACTTTTTTTTCCCAATCAAACTAACAACTAAAACATTTTTGAACAATGACGTGTATTTTTCAAAACAGTATACAATTGTAAGTTGTAACAGCAGTCCAGATTATACATGAGTCATGTGAGTGCATCTCTTCCAAAGTGTACCGCACAAACATCTGCAGGATCCTGAATTCAACATTCTAGTGCCTATGACAAAGTTAACACTGAATTTTCTACGAATACTGGCCCAAAGGTAAAAGGTGAGACTTCCTCGGGTAAAATCATTTTTTTTCTTTCTTTTTTTTTTCAAACGTAAGAGCCTTAAGGCACTATGGCAACAGGAATGCAAATACTAAAATGTGACGGAGAAAAGCTTGAAAATAACATTTTCACCCACAAGCACAAAACCAAGAGCCCTAAAATGTGATTCGTTTTGGCTTGCTTCTATAACTAAAACATGGCAATAACTTATACTAACAAACAAAACAAAACAGTGGTTGGACATCACAACACAACCAAAATTACTGTAATCATGTCCAATGAACTTAAAAATTGTCTGACTTCTAAACAGCTGTTACAATTACTTCAGGCTACAAACTATTCCCCAAAAGAGTATGGCTTGAAAAATGAACATTAAATGCTATAGTACAAGGTTATTATCGTTAACGAAAACTAACGAAATAACGACAACTAGAAGTGTAAAAACATTTTCGTTAACGGAAATAAAAATAAAAACAAAAAAAGCAAAACTAACTAAAACTGTAATGAGTGTTCATAAAACTAAAATTAACTGAATTTATAGCAAAATGTGTTTAGTTTCATTGATGTGTGCGTGTCCTGGGTGAAAATAAAGTTTCGTTTCCAGATTTTTTCTTGCTGTGTCTCATTACGCCAGCAGGTGGCAGCACGTTAGTCGAGTCGTCTGTGTTGTTGCTCCGTCCACGCGCAGAATCATGTCAGGAAAGGTCGGGAGAAAGCGCCAGAGTCCAATTTGGGATTACTTTGAATATGACTGTGTTTTGGATAAAGCAAGTGTCTTGTAGTGGAAAGAGACAAATTATGAGGGACATTTCTAAAGGGGAAAAAATCCCACAAACCTTAAAGTGCACTTGAAAAGCTCACACCAGAAGGCTAACCTAGCTTACCTTGAGAAGGGAGCACACTCAACCCTCATCCCCAGAAACAGACGCTAACCCCAGGCAAGGCAGCGTGATGCAACCCGGGACAACAGGATGGGGACATCTACATAACTGTGTGAGTCAATTGCCTTCAAAAAGTTTATCAATTCACTTGAACCAAAATTACGAACACCCGGTGCTGTGAGAGTTAATAGTCTCATTGGGGCCAAGATATACATTTTATAGTTGCCTGGTATCAGTGGTTGTTCATCTGCCTTTATTTATTTATTTATTTATTTATTTATTTATTTAAAGAACCCATAGGTGGGAATGTGAGTTGTCTGTCTCTGCGTGTTAGCCCTGCGACAGACAGGCGACCTGTGCAGGGTGCAGGGTATGGTAGCTGCAATAGCAACATACCCAAGGATGTAAGACCATATAGATCCACTGATCAGCCTCAACTTTAAACCACTGACATGTGAGGTGAATGACACTGATCATTTGGATCCAGTCCAATGTTGTGCTGGGAAACCTTGGCTCCTTCATCCATCTCCATCTTTGGCATGTACCACCCACATAAACACTGTTGGAGACCAAACACACACACATTGTTTCTATGTATGTTCACATTTTACTTGTTTTTAAGGACACCTGAGTCTTTAGGATTTCAGTGGTCATCGACGTCTGCTTGACACAAACAGACCAAACATCCTCAGTCCTCCATCAATGTGAGGAAGATCAGACACACAAATGAAATAAGACAAAAGGTTGCTGACAATGTGTTCAACAAAAACACCTCCTGGAGTCTGCCATGTTGATTTCTCTGCTGATATGCATAATGTGGAAGACAGTTAAATTAGTTTTTGGATTTTGATGCTGTCAACAGCACATTTGGTAGACTGTACTTTAGGACTAAGCTGCACAATTCTACTGTAAATGTGTAAGATTGTCACTAAGGGCTTAACAGAAAATGTATTCATTAAGGATTTGACAATTATCATAAATATTTTGAGTCTGTGTTTGGAAAAAGGCAGACCCAAACATTCAGACCCTGAGCCATAGCGAGCACCACAACAAAACCACCTACCTCAAAACCTGGTACACAGAACTTGATAGCAAGTTTTCAGATTTTACCTGATCTGACTTACTGGAAACTGAAGATGATCCTTCAGTTTAATGCAACATGGAGTTCATTGTTAATGCATTTACTAAAAAACATCAAGACTCAACTCAAACCAAACAAAAAGAAATTCAGGCTGAAAAATCCTTCAGATTCCTTCAATACAAATCAAAGAGCTCAAAAAAGAAGAGAGAGAAAAGAGACAGCATCTGTAGGAGGAATAATACTCAGAATGATATCATACTGGAACAAATAATCAGGCAATCATTTTCACAGCCACCAGGTGGCAACATTTCCTCTTCTCCACTACAGATTTCCTGTTTGTTATTTCGTCTTTAATGTGTCCATCTTTCTTCATCACATAAATGAATCATTAAATATTTTACGTAGAAGACAAAGACAAAGAACGAGATCGCGGATACAAGCGGTGGAAATGAGCTTCCTCCGAAGGGTGGCTGGCCTCTCCCTTACAGATAGGGTGAGAAGTTCAGCCATCCGGGAGGGGCTCAGAGTAGAGCAGCTGCTGCTCCACATCGAAAGGAGCCAGCTGAGGTGGTTCGGGCATCTGACAAGGATGCCCCCTGGGCGCCTCCTGGGTGAGGTGTTCCAGGCATGTCCCACCGGGAGGAGGCCCCGGGGCAGACCCAGGACACGCTGGAGAGATTATATCTCTCGGCTGGCCTGGGAACGCCTTGGTGTTCCCCCGGACAAGCTGGAGGAGGTGGCTGGGGAGAGGGAGGTCTGGGCCTCTTTGCTCAGGCTGCTGCCCCCGCGACCCGGCCTCGGATAAAGCGGATGAAGATGGATGGATGGAAGACAAAGACCATTTAAAACTGAGACATTAGAATTACAGAAATATAAACCAGAGCTCTCTGTGCTTTAGATGGAGCTAAATACAAAATACATCAACATGAAAGAACAGATCAGCCTGTAAACTGACAGCTAAATACAACCTGGAATACAAAGACCATTTTTAGAAACTGATAGTTATTCTAAGAATGTCCACTAGATGGAGCCAAGTCCTTCGGAGCTGGTTTACCGAGTCTGTTAACTCTCATCGCTCTGTGTTTAACCCATTCAGAACCTGCTGATGAAGTTCATTCATGTGCACATATCATTGAATCATTAATGACTGAAGACTACACACAAGACAAAGTAAAACAATCATGGAACTTGGACTCACCAGCAGCCGTGGACCCAAAAGAAAATCACACAAAAAGAAAATCACTACAGCCCACCCGGTGCTGTACAAAAGAAAGTGTGAAAACGACCCACCACCTGAGGTCCCAGGGCCACTGGCTCGTCCTCCTTTCACTGAAATACAACACAGAAAAATATGTTAAAAGAATAAAAGGACACTGAGTGTCAGGCTCGCTACCAGTGTTGGTCAAGTTACTTGAAAAAAGTAATCAGTAACTAATTACTGATTACTTCCCCAAAAAGTAATCCCGTTACTTTACTGATTACTTATTTTCAAAAGTAATTAATTACTGTTGGCTCTCAGGTGACTGTTTCCTCGCGGCTGCGTGCAGCGGGGCTAGGGGAGGGTCTGTGCTGACGGACGTGGGTTACTGACCTGGCAACCTGGCTGCCCCTGGGTGGGTCCGGGATGGGCGTGAGGTTCTGGGGGCGCTCCGTCTCTGGGCTGGGGCCCGGGCCGGGCCTCGGGGGCTTGGGTCCTGGTTGGTGTGTTGCCGGGGTTGTGGGCGGGTGGGTGCATGGGGGCCCGGCCCTGGAGCAGGGTGCCGCCGGTGCGTCGAGCCGCCTGGGGGGCTCTTCAACTGGTGGGGGGGATGGTCACATCTTGCAGGAGCTTTCTTCTCTTCAGGAACTCTCTGCAGGAGGGGGAGATACAGGAGAGGTGGAGGAAGATCTCAGCCTGGGCGTTTACCGTCTTATGTAGTCTGGAAGATGTGTGGATGGTGGGGTGGGTGCAGTTTTCTCTGTGGTGGGGTTGGGTGGACTGTCCAGGGCTCTGTGGAGCCGGAGGGCGCTACTGCACTGGGCCCCGGTCTGATGGGCCTGGGCCACCCTTCCCTGGCGGGTCGCGAAGGGTGGGAGTGCCTACTGGGGTCAGCGGGGGAGCTGGCCCCAGGGAGGGGTTACCTGCCCCTCCCTTCCTTCCCTCCCCATCTCCAGCTGCCTCCCTCTTCCCGCTCCTCCACAACCACCCACACATGCAGGGCCTTGGAGTGGGGGTGTGTCACCAGGGTGCAGAGGAGGCCACCCCCCCCCCCCCCCGTCCCCTTCTGGCTGCCTCTGCCTCAATTTTATCCCACAACTTAGACATTCACATTATTCACACTCTCATTACACATACATATAGGATCTTGGGGGTGGGCACAATCACGGAGTCCAAATTACCATCAGGGTGTATACCTCACCCCTGACGTCGTTGCCCACCTCTCAATTTTAAATACACTTAGTCATTGAGGGCTAGCAGGAGGGACTATGCGCTTACCTGCTGCTCCTTGGCAGGTAGCTCCATGCCCTCCTGGGTTTTAATTGCACCTTAGAACACATATGCATCAACACTACAATGAGCGGGTGGAGGGAGGTTTGGAGTCTTCTCCCACCCCCATTGGTGGTGGGTGGAGATAGGCCTCCAAGGTTTGGAGGCCTATCTCCACCCACCACCACTTCCCCTGCCGGTGGCGGACTCCCTCAGGTGTCGGTGTGTTGGTGGTTCTTTGTGTCTGGGGGTGGGCGTCCGGGTACACACCGGCTCACTCCTTGGCGGCCGCTTGTCGGGGCCTGGAGCCTGGGGCTCGCTCGGGCCCCTTTGGAGGTGGGGTGCCCCCGGCCTCTCGGCCTGGGGCTCGGTCACTCAGGCACAGCTGGGGGCCGGCGGAGCTCACGGGCGCGTCACTGCAACTCCCCCTGACTTCTGCTCCGCGGCTGCTGGGCGAGCCCTCATCTGGGACTCTCCTCAGCTCTTACTGGGACAGTGGCGCGGCTGCCCCTCTGTTGGTCTTCCATGGTCTCTTGTGTTCTGGGGGCCTCTGGATGTCTGGAGTTTTGATCTCCTCCATACCCGCTTCACACCCTGGAGGACGGGGCTGTGGCTCCCCACACTCCCTAGCAGATCGTTACATGGAGAAACCTTTGGAATGCAAGCATGCTGATCCACACAGGTATGCACACATGGGTATTCACAGACGCGGACTAAAGCTTTCTTGGCTGCTACCTCAAAGCACACTGTGCGCTGTCTATCTTGCGTGCTGCACAATATCGTTTATTATTTAGTAAATACTGATATCTATGACTAGCTAGTTTATTGTGATGGTGCTTTGTTTTCTCTATTATTATGTTGCTCTTTGTTGTTTGCTGTCTCCTCTGTTTGTTTTTTTTTTGTTTGTTTTTTTTTTTTTTTCTCCATACAGGTGACCCAGGAGTTCTTTTTTTTTTTCTCTCTCTTCCCCCCCCTTCTCACCGTCTCTTCTCCCCTTTGGTTTTCTTTCTTTCTCTCCCCCTCTTTCTCTCATTCATTCCCCCTGTCCTATTTATTAAAAAAAAAAAAAAAAAAAAAAAAAAATGACAAAGGATGAACTGAAGCTCTGCCATCACGTAATGTTGCATACTGCTGTTTCTGATGTCATTTAGAAAAAAAAAAAAAAAAAAAAAAAAAGTAATTAATTACTTAGTTACTTAGTTACTTTTTAAAAACACGATTTACAACCTGAAGAGGTGATAAAGCGATAGATCTTTCAGCCCAATTCTACTTTTTCTGCATAATCCATCATACAAAATGTAATCAAATGGAAAAGTCTCTTTTTAAAACTTGTTTTATTAGTTTTAATCTTTTAACTTTATGCATCAAGCAAAAATGTAATATTTAGACCTATTTTCTGCACATTCCAGCCCATAATATATATATATATATATATATATATATATATATATATATATATATATATATATATAAAAAAAACACCCAGCACGCCCCTGCGGGCGGTTTATCCTTCAAGCTCGTTCCTCTACCAGAGGCCTGGGAGCTTGAGGGTCCTGCGCAGTATCTTAGCTGTTCCCAGGACTGCGCTCTTCTGGACAGAGATCTCCGATGTTGTTCCCGGGATCTGCTGGAGCCACTCGCCTAGCTTGGGAGTCACCGCACCTAGTGCTCCGATTACCACGGGGACCACCGTTACCTTCACCCTCCACATCCTCTCGAGCTCTTCTCTGAGCCCTTGGTATTTCTCCAGCTTCTCGTGTTCCTTCTTCCTGATATTGCTGTCATTGGGAACCGCTACATCGATCACTACGGCCGTCTTCTTCTGTTTGTCTACCACCACTATGTCCGGTTGGTTAGCCACCACCATTTTGTCCGTCTGTATCTGGAAGTCCCACAGGATCTTAGCTCGGTCATTCTCCACCACCCTTGGGGGCATCTCCCATTTTGACCTCGGGACTTCTAGGTTATACTCGGCACAGATGTTCCTGTACACTATGCCGGCCACTTGGTTATGGCGTTCCATGTATGCCTTGCCTGCTAGCATCTTGCACCCTGCTGTTATGTGCTGGATAGTCTCTGGGGCATCTTTACACAGCCTGCACCTGGGGTCTTGCCTGGTGTGATAGACCCCAGCCTCTATGGATCTTGTACTCAGAGCTTGTTCTTGTGCTGCCATGATTAGTGCCTCTGTGCTGTCTTTCAGTCCAGCTTTGTCCAGCCACTGGTAGGATTTCTGGATATCAGCCACCTCCTCTATCTGCCGGTGGTACATACCGTGCAGGGGCCTGTCCTTCCATGATGGTTCCTCGTCTCCCTCCTCTTTCTTGGGTTTCTGCTGCCTGAGGTATTCACTGAGCACTCGGTCAGTTGGGGCCATCTTCCCAATGTATTCTTGGATGTTCCTTGTCTCATCCTGGACTGTGGTGCTGACACTCACCAGTCCCCGGCCCCCTTCCTTCCGCTTAGCGTACAGCCTCAGGGTGCTGGACTTGGGGTGAAACCCTCCATGCATGGTCAGGAGCTTTCTTGTCTTTATGTCAGTGGCTTCTATCTCCTCCTTTGGCCAGCTTATTACCCCAGCAGGGTACCTGATCACGGGCAGGGCGTATGTGTTGATGGCCCGGATCTTGTTCTTACCATTCAGCTGACTCCTCAGGACTTGCCTGACCCTCTGCAGGTACTTGGTGGTTGCAGCTTTTCTAGCGGCCTCTTCATGGTTCCCATTTGCCTGCGGGATCCCCAGGTACTTGTAACTGTCCTCTATGTCTGCAATGTTGCCTTCTGGTAGTTCAATCCCCTCAGTTCTGACTACCTTCCCTCTCTTTGTTACCATCCGACTACACTTCTCCAGTCCGAACGACATTCCAATGTCATTGCTGTATAGCCTGGTAGTGTGGATCAGTGAATCGATGTCTCGTTCACTCTTGGCATACAGCTTGATGTCATCCATGTACAGGAGGTGGCTGACAACTGCTCCGTTCCGTAGTCGGTATCCGTAGCCAGTCTTGTTAATGATCTCACTGAGGGGGTTCAGGCCTATGCAGAACAGCAGTGGGGACAGAGCATCTCCTTGGTAGATCCCGCACTTGATGGTAACTTGTGCTATGGGCTTGGAGTTGGCCTCTAGTGTTGTACGCCACATCCCCATTGAGTTCCTGATGAAGGCTCTTAGGGTCCCATTGATCTTGTACAATTCTAGGCATTCCAGTATCCAGCTGTGGGGCATTGAGTCATAGGCCTTCTTGTAATCAATCCAGGCAGTGCACAGGTTGGTCAGTCTGGTCTTGCAGTCTCGGCTGATTGTTCTGTCTACCAGTAGCTGGTGTTTTGCACCTCTGGTATTCTTGCCAATTCCTTTCTGTGTCCCGCTCATGTATTGACCCATGTGCCTGTTCATCTTAGCCGATATGATGCCTGACAGGAGCTTCCATGTAGTACTGAGGCAGGTTATTGGTCGGTAGTTGGAGGGGACCGGTCCCTTCTTGGGGTCCTTGGGGATCAGGACCGTCCGGCCTTCAGTTAGCCATTCCGGGTGTCTTTCGTTAACTAGCAGCTGGTTCATTTGTGCTGCCAGACGCTCGTGGAGTGCAGTCAGCTTCTTCAGCCAGTAGGCGTGAACCATGTCGGGCCCTGGTGCTGTCCAACTCTTCATACTGGAGACCCTTTCTTGGATATCTGCCACTGTGATGGTTACTGGACCCTGTTCAGGGAGGTCGCTGTGGTCTGCCCTCAGATCCTCTAGCCACTGAGCATTGCCGTTATGGGTTGCATCCTTCTCCCATATGCTCTTCCAGTATTGCTCCGTCTCCAGCCTTGGTGGTGCTGTTCTCTTATTGTTCCCTTGCCACTGAGAGTACACCTTTGCTGGTTCTGTGGAGAACAGCTGGTTTATTCTCCTGCCTTCTATCTCTCTGGTGTACCTCCTCAAGCGGCTGGCCAAGGCTGTGAGTCTTTGCTTGGCAGTTTCCAAGGCCTCAGGTATGGACAACTTGCTCATCCTCATGAATAGGATGAGGGACCTATGGATATATATATATATATATATATATATATATATATATATATATATATATTTGTGTTTACACTCAGTCTTTCAAATAGATGCACGTAAAACACAGCAGAAAATAAATAAAGTCAAAGACTCAGCGGTCCTGTTGCTCTATTTTCACCTGTAAAGCAGGAGTGCGGTAGGCGGAGGTTTACCCTGGTGCAGGTGTGCAGCGGTCAGTGGAAGGATATGGGAGCTCTGTGAGGTTCCCATCACGTCGTAGCTACTCGGTGCTTGCTCAGGCGTTTGGGGTTTTTTTTCGCTGTAAAAAGAAGTTTTCTTCCCACGCACAGCGGACACTAATGTTTTTGTCACTTTTTATGGAATCAAACTCAAAGTAAGGTCAGTACTTCCACGCTTTAAACGCTGCACGCTCATACTCTCTCCTGCACTCGATATGTGATCCATTGTTGATCTGCACACAGCTGTTGTCACAACGTCGCACTCGCTTACGTCACTGTCGTGAGACATTCTCGCAAAAGAAATCACGGTTTTAGTAACGCAGTAACGTAGCTTTCCTACGGGAAAGTAACGGTAATCTAATTACCGTTTTTGCAATAGTAATCCCTTACTTTACTTGTTACTTGAAAAAAGTAATCGGATTACAGTAACGCTTTACAAGTAACGCGTTACTGCCCATCTCTGGTGATGATGGCCCCTAAGTTAAAAGCGAAAGTTGCTCCTACCAGTAAAAACCTATAAAATTGTGAGAAAAATCAGTTTCACTATATACTGTAATTTTACCAGTGTTGGCAAAAAAGAAACAATGGAACATATTCAGAGAGGTAGACATATTGTTTCCATGTCATAACTGTTCACTCGTACAGTCTGTTCTTGAGAACCTGGACCTTCTTTGAAAGGCTGTTCCCTTCGAGCTCCATAACCAGTTTCTGTAATACCTCGAAGGTATACTTCAGTTCCGGGGGGTAGGTCAGGTTCAAAGTGTACATTAATCCAAATAGCATAGCAGCTGCTAGGGCACAGTTATCCAAATCCTACTAGACTCTCTGGCCTTCAAGGACTACCCCGATGTCCTCAGGGCTGTCACTGGCATCTCTTGACTTGATGATGTAGATTCCCATGGTTGTTTCCTCAATAGATTGTTGGATAACTCCTTCATCTGTGGCCTGGAAAATGCACATTCCCAAAATTAAATTCAACAGAACACTGGTCATTGCAAAGAAACAGAATACTGTCAGAGAATGAAGAGGTGTTCAACTATGACCTCAATACATGGACCTAACACATGTAGAAGAAAAAAAACGTGAAACACCTAAACATAACATCTTCTCTAACCCATATAGACAAGGATGCTGAATAAAGCAGTATTTTTACAAAGTAATGACTGACACAAAACAAGCTTGTCAATTTAGTCTGGTTTTTGGTTATTATGTTAATTTCGTCAAAAGCAATAAATGTGGAGATACTAGCATCTGAACTGTACTAAACTATGATCTAAAACCCAGACATTAGCTGGATCCAAGTATTTCATGAATATTTTTTTTAAAGTCTTCCAGGCCATACAGTATTTTTCTAATAAATAAGATGGCCCCAATATTTATTAAATGTGTCCATTAAAAAGTGAAATTGTGGCATTTCAGCATGTAGATAAAACAAGATTCCATAGCTAAATAGTCTAATCATTTTCAGTTATGTCTATTCATTTTAGAATAAAAAACACATACAAACTGGGGGCTGCCAGTGGTATCCCCCAGTCACCAGCAGATACACCTGTGGCATAAGTTTGAAAATCTTAGATCATTTTCAAAATCCCAGAGGTCAAGGTCAGGCCTCCAGCTCGCACTGGAACGGTTCGCAGCCGAGTGTGAAGCAGCGGGAATGAGGATCAGCACCTCCAAATCTGAGGCCATGGTTCTCAGCCGGAAAAGGGTGGAGTGCCCACTCCGGGTCGGGGATGAGTTCCTGCCCCAAGTGGAGGAGTTCAAGTATCTCGGGGTCTTGCTCGCGAGTGATGGGAGAAGGGAGCCGGAGATCGACAGACGGATTGGGGCTGCAGCTACAGTAATGCGGACGCTGCACCGGTCCGTCGTGGTGAAGAGGGAGCTGAGTGTAAAAGCGAAGCTCTCAATTTACCGGTCGATCTACGTCCCTACCCTCACCTATGGCCACGAGCTGTAGGTAGTGACCGAAAGAACGAGATCGCGGATACAAGACAATTATCATAAATATTTTGAGTCTGTGTTTGGAAAAAGGCAGACCCAAACATTCAGACCCTGAGCCATAGCGAGCACCACAACAAAACCACCTACCTCAAAACCTGGTACACAGAACTTGATAGCAAGTTTTCAGATTTTACCTGATCTGACTTACTGGAAACTGAAGATGATCCTTCAGTTTAATGCAACATGGAGTTCATTGTTAATGCATTTATTAAAAAACATCAAGACTCAACTCAAACCAAACAAAAAGAAATTCAGGCTGAAAAATCCTTCAGATTCCTTCAATACAAATCAAAGAGCTCAAAAAAGAAGAGAGAGAAAAGAGACAGCATCTGTAGGAGGAATAATACTCAGAATGATATCATACTGGAACAAATAATCAGGCAATCATTTTCACAGCCACCAGGTGGCAACATTTCCTCTTCTCCACTACAGATTTCCTGTTTGTTATTTCGTCTTTAATGTGTCCATCTTTCTTCATCACATAAATGAATCATTAAATATTTTACGTAGAAGACAAAGACAAAGAACGAGATCGCGGATACAAGCGGCGGAAATGAGCTTCCTCCGAAGGGTGGCTGGCCTCTCCCTTAGAGATAGGGTGAAAGTTCGGCCATCCGGGAGGGGCTCAGAGTAGAGCAGCTGCTGCTCCACATCGAAAGGAGCCAGCTGAGGTGGTTCGGGCATCTGACAAGGATGCCCCCTGGGCGCCTCCTGGGTGAGGTGTTCCAGGCATGTCCCACCGGGAGGAGGCCCCGGGGCAGACCCAGGACACGCTGGAGAGATTATATTTCTCGGCTGGCCTGGGAACGCCTTGGTATTCCCCCGGACAAGCTGGAGGAGGTGGCTGGGGAGAGGGAGGTCTGGGCCTCTTTGCTCAGGCTGCTGCCCCCGCGACCCGGCCTCGGATAAAGCGGATGAAGATGGATGGATGGATGGATGGGTTTAGTTCATGAAGCAACCACATTTATTTTCAATAAAACTGACCTTCTATAATAACACTTACCACATGTTCTGTCAATAAATTGCTGGGGGCTTCGTTGAGGTACACGCAGAGCCCCTTGATAATACATTGACACACAAGATCAACATCATCCTGGCAAAGGGTGACAAGCAGCATTTTATAAAATTATTATTTTCCCTAAACTGTAGACACAAATTATGCACAGTAATAGTCATGGTCCTGGGTCGGTGACCCAGTGCTTTAAGTTTATTATTAGCATTTTCCAATTTATTGATTATTATTGTTTGAGTTCTACGTGTTATATTCGGTCTGCCTCTGAGTCTGCGTCTGTATCTGTCTGTCTATGGTGTCACCCCATCTGTTTGTGAGTCTGTCTGTTTAGTTCAATGTCTTGTCTGGTTCCATGTGTCTGAGTTTCCTGTTTTATTGTGAAGGTCTGTGTCGTATGTGAGTGTGTTCAGTTTACGTTTCCCCTGTCTCGTCAGCTGTGATTTCTCCCAGGTGTGTTCCCCTCCTGTCTCTCATCCCTTGATTACTGCCATCTGTGTATTTAAGCCCTGTGTTTCTCAGTGTCAGTGTCCGTCGGACCCTCAACAAGCTGTGTGTGGTTTGCCTCTGTGTTGCCAGTGTTTTGTCTCCAGCTCAGTATTTCTGCTACAGTGTTTTAGTTCACCAGCATTTTTGTTTGTCTTTTGGTGAGTTTAGTTTAGTAAGAGGTTTTCCGGCAATAAAGCTGCGCTTTAAGTTGTACTTCTGTGTCTGAGTCCTGCA
This sequence comes from Diplotaxodon limnothrissa, assembly GCF_057381915.1. Lineage (NCBI taxonomy): Eukaryota > Metazoa > Chordata > Actinopteri > Cichliformes > Cichlidae > Diplotaxodon > Diplotaxodon limnothrissa. Next base: position 41,890,338 of record NC_140609.1, on the reverse strand, counting down.
TTTTGGATCCATCACTCCTGCTTGCCTGCCACACAGCCAACCGTGACAGAACGACGCGACCAGTATGGATCCAGCAGACTCACTGAGGAAGCGCAGCTCAGCCTTTGACGGGACCCGGCTAGCGCTTGGAGGGCCTCCGTGCTGCCGTTCCTCACTAGCTGCTTACCCTTCGGTCCACTCACCTGCTTCTTCCCCCCGGATGCCCCGGTCTCACAGAAAACGCTCCCGCCGGTCCCGGGAGGATTACTATGAGACCGCGAGCAGCCAGCTTACACCAGCTCAAGCTTTCTACAAGATGTTAGGGATCATTATTGTGCCACCCGACTCACCCAGCGTTTCCACATCACAGCAGGAGCAGCCACAGCCGAGTCATTCTGCCAGCGCGGCTCCCTCTTCTACTTGGAAGCGGCGAACGCCTATTTTAAATAGGTACCTACCACAGGTCACAATTAAGGCGTTCCATGTCTTAAATGTGCATAGGTGTCCAAAATGTAGATGTTTGAGTTTGTAATGAGTAAGTAGCTCCAATCTACCTTTAACTGATACTGAGCACACTTTACACTGCCGCATTCACTGGAGAAGGAGGAGAGGGAGAGAGACAGCTTTATTAACATTTGCAATGCAATTTAGTAGAGCTTAAATGTACTTAAAGCCCTTAAGTACTGCCCTATGTTTAGTTCAAACACTCACTTCTCCTACAGAGCCTTTAGGATGGAGGTAAATTTTGTTTCACAGGCAGAATAAGATATCTAGAAAATATCAAATTTTTCATCAATTATAGAAACATTTAACATCTATTAAAGATGTAGACAAACTATTCAACATAGTTCTGTGTGTTTTAAAATAAACTAATCATGGTTATTAATTATACATTGACCCTTGAGCGACAGTTGGACGACATCACGGAACGGATCACTGCAGTTGTGAGGTCTCAGAATCAAAAGACTGACAACACCATGGAACAGAAGTTTGATAGCATCATGGGCAGGCTCGCGGCTCTCCAACGGGAGATCGAGAGGCCAGTGTGGGAGTGTTAGGGCAGCCTGAAAATTCTCCTGGGCTGCTCGCATGGAAATTTACAAAATCAACATTGAGATTGTGGACCCCATCACCCCAGCTGCAGGCCCAAGGCTGGAGCTGACCTATCACTCCCTGATAACGACTGTGTTATGACTGTTCTTCCCGTCCCATGCAAGGACACCTGGATTGGCTGGAGGACTGTTTACTTAGGCTGATAGGCCGAAGGACACTGTCTCAGCTAAACTATGGACACGCACACACACTTACACTGATAAGCACTCACTCATCCCCCCTCCCTTTCCAACGCCTTCGATGCTTGTGCCCTACCGGGGAAGATACAACAACAACAACAACAACAACAACAACAATCTTTATTTATAGAGCACATTTAAAAACCAACGGCATGCCAAAGTGCTTAACATAAAACAAATTAACACAAGTATAATCAGAGTCATAAAAAAAATAAAAGTGTAAAATTATGTTCACAGGAAAAAGCCACCAATAGAAAAATATAACTATAGCACAATATAACTATGCCATCAAAACACAATGGCGATATGACATACACGGCGCAAATAAAAGCATGATAGGAAAATTAATAGAATAAATCACTGCAAACAAGGCCAGCATTTAACCGGTAGAAAAAGCAAGATTAAACAAATACGCTTTAAGCCGTGATTTAAAAGATTGAATAGAGTCAGACGCCCGGATGCCAATCAGAAGGTTGTTCCACAACTCTGGTGCAGCCAGAGCAAACGCTCGATCACCTCTAGACTTCAGCCGAGATCTAGGCTGCACCAGCAGTAACTGTGAGGATGATCTTAAAGCCCTAGCAGGAACATATGAGCTTAGGAGTTCCTTAAGATAGCTCGGTGCTGTGTTATTAGTGATTTTAAAAGTAAACAGCAGAATTTTAAATTGGATACGGTATTTCACAGGCAACCAGTGCAAATCAGCTAGGACGGGAGTAATGTGAGCAAACTTCTTAGTTTTGGTTAGAATGCGTGCAGCAGCATTTTGGACTGTCTGTAATCTATGAAGGAGGGCAGAGTGGAGACCAAAATAGAGTGAATTGCAGTAATCCAGCCTCGAAGTTACAAAGGCATGGATGAGTTTTTCCAGGTCTTTATGCGGGATATACTGCCTGGCCTTAGAAATAAGGCGGAGTTGGTAAAAACTGGATCTAACAACAGCAGACACTTGTCTATCAAGTTTAAATGAGCTGTCAAGTAACACGCCCAGATTCCTAACAGTGTCGGAAAAGGAACTAGTGAGAAAACCAAAAGCATCACGAAGTTTGGCACGAAGGACGTCACTGCCAAAGACCACAATTTCAGTTTTCTTATCATTAAGGATAAGAGTATTTGCCAGGAGCCATTGCCTGACCTCACGCATGCACTCTCGAAAACAATTCAAGGACAAAGCTAGGTCATCATTTAACTCAAAGTAGATCTGAATGTCATCGGCATAATAATGAAAAGCGATGTGATATTTCTCAAAGATAGCGCTTAAAGGAAGCATGTACAATGAGAACAGAGTAGGGCCTAACACAGATCCCTGAGGGACACCACAACAGACAGGTACAGCGGAGGAAGAGGAAGTGGCCAAGTGAACCGAGGAGAGCCGATTGGAGAGGTATGATTTAAACCAATCCAGAGCAGCACCCTTGATGTCTACAGTGTGCTCAAGTCTCGCCAATAGGATTTTATGATCAACCATATCGAATGCCGACGATAAATCCAATAGCACTAGGACCGAGGAGCGTCCATTATCAGCCATTAGTAGAAGGTCATTAAGAACTCGGAGCAGCGCTGACTCAGTGCTATGATGTGGTTTGAAGGCCGATTGGAATTTATCATTAATGCTATTCTCATCCAGGTAGGCCTGGAGTTGAAGCAAAACTATCTTCTCAAGAATTTTGGCCAAGAACAGAAGCTTGGAAATCGGCCTATAGTTCGCATAATCATTATAATCGAGGTTCCTTTTTTTAAGAACAGGCTGAATTATAGCATGTTTAAAGGCTGATGGTATGCAGCCGGAAAGCAAAGAAGAGTTCAAAAGGGACAATATACTAGGTCCAATTGCACTGAAACAGTCCTTAACTATACGAGATGGAAGAACATCATATACGAGATTAGTATTGTTCAGTTGTTCAACCAGACGCTTTAGAGTAGGGAGTGAAACGGGTTCAAACTGATAGAAGAGGAACAGTCAGGGGTAAACGCAGGGCCTGTCATTAAAGGAAGAGCAGATTTAAGAGATGAGACTTTATCTAAAAAATAATTTAAAAATTGTTCGCAAAGAACCGGGGAGCACGGCAGCGGCATAGTGGGGCAGGGGTTGACCACAGAGTTAAAAATTTTAAATAAAATTCGAGGATTGTTACCATTAGTAGAGATAATTTTTGAAAGGAAAGCTGCTTTAGCCATTTTGGCAGCAGTTTGAAACTTCAAGCGGCTAATACGTAGGATGTCGTAAGATGCCTGGAGTTTATCTTTCCTCCACCTCCTCTCATCACGCCGACACACGTCGTAGAGCGCGAACAGAGTCGCTTAACCAACATTGTGAATAAGTTCTGGGGCGCTTCATTTTAATAGGTGCAACAATGTCGAGGATGGAGGAACATGTAGTTAACAGGGTATTGGCAAAATTCTCAACCGTATGAGGGGTAAGACAATCTGACGTAATAAATGCAGAATTCACAAAAGAAGCAGAGAAATTCACCACAGTATCAGCATTAACACCTTTACACTCTGCATGTGTGGGTGGTTGTGGTGGAGCGGGAAGAGGGAGGCAGCTGGAGATGGGGAGAGAAGGAAGGGAGGGGCAACTGACCCCTCCCTGGGGCCAGCTCCCCCGCTGACCCCAGTAGGCACCCCCATACTCTGCAACCCGCCAGGGAAAGGGGGCCCAGGCCCATCCAGACCGGGGCCCAGAACAGCAATGCCGCCCGGCCCCACAGAGCCCGGGACAGCCCACCCAACCCCACCACAGAGAAAACTGCACCCACCCCCCCATCCACTCATCTTCCAGACTACATGAGACAATAGACGCCCAGGTTTCCCTTGTTAATTCCTAATTGTCCATTCCTCTAAGAAAGGATTTGTTGCTCGAACAGTAAACTGTACTCTGTTGGACTCTGGCAGTATTATTTGCCCAGAGAATTTACCCATGGGATGTTGGTGGCTTTTATGTTCCTCCCTCTGCTAACCTCGCAGCTGCATGTGACATTATCCACTCTCCTCCCTCCCCCCACTGGGTAGGTCATATCATAAACTGATTCATCTCATCTCCTGCTATCTGCATGTTGTGAGGAGGCAGCCTATGACCACTAGCAGTATTAGGCAGTGGTTGGAGGAGGCCTTAGCAGAACTTAAGGGCTGTTTTGAGATGACACACTGGGAGACACTCTGAGCCTCACGGTGAGGACATCAATGGGCTCACTAAGTGTATCACCGACTACATAACCTTCTGCACTGACTCCATTGTTCCAGCTCAGACTGTTCATTGTTACCCAAATAGCAATCCCTTGTCATGATCTGAATGAGTGGCTGGAAACTTCCTCAGTCCCCTTGGTATCCACCCCTGGGCAGGGCCCCCCCCCCCCCCACACACACACACACACACACAGGCAAGGTACTCTTTGTGTGTATGTAGACGTCATATGTTAATGAACCTATGCATATTCATGTAACCTCAATAAAAGGACAGTGGTACGGGAGAACGGACGAGAGCAACTGGGGTCAAGCGAAGGGACGGCGCTTTGTCCGGTTCTCTCCCGTGCACGAGTAACATGAAGAACTTTGCCTACTTGTGTCTTGCTTTGCAGTGTAATTATATTGTCTTCAACGTTCCAGCGGATGGGTTCAAGCTACAAACCTATCATTAATTGGTCCTTCGATGCCGGAGTCCTGGAATCGCATTCACCGAGGGGAGGAGGGACACGCTGAAAGACTGACGTCAGCCAGGAAGTTCCTGTGGAGTCGCTGTCTGTCTTTTCTCCTCGATGAATGGCGATCGGCGGGATTCGAGGCTGATATTACACGCTAAGCAACGCCAAGTAAGTTTAAAGAGGCCGACTCTATAACCGTGTCGTTGTGCAGTCTCTGCCATTTTGTGAGGCGTTGAGAAGTTCGCTGCTTTGTGGAGAGAAACCCGGGTTCCTTGCTACTGTGTGCAGCAAGAGGTTCCTTACCGCTTTGTGGGGTAAGAGGTTCCTCGCTACTTTGTGCAGCGAGAGGTGAGTTCTCCGCCACTTTGTGGGGTGTTGAGAAGTTCCGCGGGGTCCAGATTGTGCTGGACAGTAGGCCTATTTTGTGTTATTGTTATTTTCGTCCTCGTTGTTGTTGTTGTTGTGTGTGAGTGTGTGCGGAGCAGACCGCGTGGTGTGTGACGTCAGCACCTGTTGTTGTTATCATGGGTTTCTAAGCAACCAAGAGTGAGTCGGAGGGAGAAAGACGTTTGTGCTCCTGGCAGCACAAAGTATTTATGTAAAAAAGAGAGGGAGCGAAGGTTCCACAGCTGCGCGGGTGCACGCGAATGCGGTCGCGCGGGTTTCACGCGGACCTGAGCTGTGCGGTTAATCGCAGGCTTATAAATGGAAGAGATTCAAATGTTAGAAGTTTTCAGAAAACACACCAGCTAGGCTAGGGGAGGGTCTGTCATGATGGACGTGGGTTACTGACCTGGTAGCCTGTCTGCCCCTGGGTGGGTCCGGGATGGGCGTGAGGGTCTGGGGGCGCTCCATCTCTGGGCCGGGGCCCTGGCTGGGCCTCGGGGCCTTGGGTCCTGGTTGGTGTGTTGCCGGGGTTGTGGGCGGGTGGGTGCATGGGGGCCCATCCCTGGCGCAGGGTGCCGCCGGTGAGTCGAGCCACCTGTGGGGCTCTTCAACTGGTGGGGGAGATTGTCACACCTTGCAGGAGCTTTCCTCCCCTCAGGAACTCTCTGCAGGAGGGGGAGATACAGGAGAGGTGGAGGAAGATCTCAGCCTGGGCGTCTATTGTCTCATGTAGTCTGGAAGACGAGTGGATGGTGGGGTGGGTGCCGTTTTCTCTGTGGTGGGGTTGGGTGGACTGTCCCGGGCTCTGTGGGGCCGGGGGGAGCTGGCCCCAGGGAGGGGTCACCTGCCCCTCCCTTCCTTCCCTCCCCATCTCCAGCTGCCTCCCTCTTCCCGCTCCACCACAACCACCCACACATGCAGGGCCTTTGAGTAGGGGTATGTCACCAGGGTGCAGAGGAGGCTGCCCCCCCCCTCTGTCCTCTTCTGGCTGCCTCTGCCTCAATTTTATCCCACAACTTAGACATTCACATTACTCACACCCTCATTACACATACATATAGGATCTTGGGGGTGGGCACGATACACGTCCAAGTTACCATCAGGGTGTACACCCCACCCCTGGCATCGTTGCCCACCTCTCAATTTTAAATACACGTAGACATTGAGGGCTAACAGGAGGGACTATGCGCTTACCTGCTGCTCTCTGGCAGGTAGCTCCATGCCCTCCTGGGTTTTAATTGCACCTTAGAACACACATGCATCAACATTACAATGAGCGGGTGGAGGGAGGTTTGGAGTCTTCTCCCACCCCCGTTCTCTGCTGCTGCGGAGTCGGGGCGGTCTGCCTCTCCCCACCGCAGGGAAAAGGGTAACACCACCTGGGTCTGGGTGCAGTTCCCCCCTCCAGGGGCAAGGGTACCTAGACCCGGTTTGTAGAGTACGCTTGGGGAGTGTGATCGTGTGTACAGCGTCTCTTTATGTCTGTCTCCACGTTGGTTGAGTGTGAAGTGCACATGAGAGCATGAGGGTGGGAATGGATGTTTGTGTCTGTGTGTGCCTGTATGTCTGTGTCTATATGTCAGGTTGGGTATCAGGCGCCACCTCTCTGGGGACACCTCAGGCCCTCCAAGGTTTGGAGGCCTATCTCCACCCACCACCACTTCCCCTGCCGGTGGCGGACTCCCTCAGGTGTCGGTGCGTTGGTGGTTCTTTGTGTCTGGGGGTGGGCGTCCGGGTACACACCGGCTCACTCCTTGGCTTATTGGGGCTCGCTCGGGCCATTTCGGAGGTGGGGTGCCCCCGGCCTCTCGGCCTGGGGCTCGGTCACTCAGGCACAGCTGGCTGCCGGCGGAGCTCACGGGCGCGTCACTGCAACTCCCCCTGGCTTCTGCTCCGCGGCTGCTGAATGAGCCCTCATCTGGGACTCTCCTCAGCTCTTTCTGGGACAGTGGCGCAGCTGCCCCTCTGTTGGTCTTCCTTGGTCTCTTGTGTTCTGGGGGCCTCTGGATGTCTGGAGTTTTGATCTCCTCCATACCTGCTTCATGCCCTGGAGGACGGGGCTGTGGCTCCCCCACACTCCCTAGCAGATCGTTACATGGAGAAACCTTTGGAATGCAAGCATGCTGATCCACACAGGTATGCACACATGGGTATTCACAGACGCGGACTACAGCTTTCTTGGCTGCTACCTCAAAGCACACTGTGCGCTGTCTATCTTGAGTGTTGCACAATATCGTTTATTATTTAGTAACTATTGATATCTATGGCTAGCTAGTTTATTGTGATGGTGCTTTTTTTTCCTATTATTATGTTGCTCTTTGTTGTTTGCTGTCTCCTCTGTTTTGTTTTTTTCTCCATACAGGTGACCCAGGAGTTTTTTTATTTTTTTATTTTTTGTTTTTTTTCTCTCTTCCCCCCCTTCTCACCGTCTCTTCTCCCCTTTGGTTTTCTTTCTTTCTCTCCCCCTCTTTCTTTCATTCTTTCCCCCTGTCCTATCCCACAGTCATGTCTGTCCCGTTTGCAACTGAAAATAAAATAAATTCATAATTATAATAAAGGTCAATCAAATGGATCAATATGGCAAGGCCATGATGATCCACTTGGTAAAATAAATCCGCTTGGCATCTTTCTTGGCCTCAAGACAACAATTCTGATGGCTATAGATCCAAACGGGACAAAAAAAAAAGAAAACACACCAGCCTTGAAGAGCGTGTGGAGAAGGCCAGCCCACATCAGCAGCTATGCTCTGGTGGGTGGCTTTCCCTCCACCCCTTGCTGACACAATGTTAACTCTTAGCCTGTGTGCCAAACCATTGAGGTGGATAGTTGTTAAAAGTAATCTACATTAAGCTTGTGGTTGCTTAGATTCAGTACAATGACATATGAGATGAAGTAAAATAGGTAAATATTTAAACTAATGAAGTGCATAGAGGCACTTGACCTGTGTGAAAGACTGTCGTCTTATTATGAGCCATTGTTGAGATATAGAGCACACCTGTGAAAACAACTAATATGCTGAACCCTGTATGAAACATCTAAAAGTACATGATGGAGAAGCTGAATTGAATATGAAAGTGTAAGACTTTGCCGCTGTGGGCAGAGCATGCGACTACTGTGTGATGTTGCGTTGCAGTTTTTTTCTGAGCTGATGAGCAAGCTACACATTATCAGATCAAGAGCTGTCTGAGAACTACTTAAAGAGAGGGAAACAGAGCTAGGATAACTGTGATAACTGGAGTGTGCAGCGTTCCCGTGAGCAGTTTTCCTGCATCTTGACTCATGTGTGTGGAGTGTTCATAGCATCAGCATCATGTTTTTGTTTATTTGTTTTGTTGGGTTGAACATAATTAAATAAACTGGTGATCATGCCTATGGATCACCATGGCACATATCTCCAGCCATATGATTTATTTATGCAGATGAAAAAGTGAGTGTGAATGTGTCTGACATCACAGTGTTTTTGTGCACTGTGCAAAAGTAATTGCCTCTGATTGTGAGTGAGAGCGGTGATTTTGCGGATCACAAGCTATTGTAACGAAAAAAAAAAAAGAGTGAAAAAGAGACAAATTACATTGTAGACGAAGAAAAATAATCATAGGAAAAAGGTTTCGTGTTGATCAGCCGAAAAACAACTACAATGTCATTTTCTGCTTTTAAGAAAGGATTGTTCACAAAAACACACACAGAGAGAGAGAGATGTGTGTTGATTAAGCAGTGATGATGATAATGAACATGTCTTAGTTTGTCACTTTCAGGTGAAAAGCAGACCTGAATCAATTTTCCACATGCAGCGGTCGGACGAAAAGTTATAGTTTAACAATTGGAAACGTTCAAGCCAAGTTTCTGGCTGACTTACAGCACGATCTGTCTCAAAACTCTCACTCTAACCTGAAAAAACCTGATCAGCAGCGGCAGTATCGGAGCAGAGGCTGCAGAAGCAATCTAAACAAGCAGAGAAGAAGAAAGCAAACCCATCTTCCTATCTGATTGGATGAATTCCACGGAGGGGCGAGCAAAATGCCGGCGTGAAGAGGAGTTTTTGTTCGAGCTCTTAGCACGAGACACTTATTTGACGTCTTTCTGGCTTTCGGGACTTTTTTGGAGATCAGCGCGCTAAGCTTGCTGGATCTGAGGCCAGGTTCTGCGGCGGCAGCATGTCAACATGTTCAGAAAAGACTGAAGAAGACGGCTTCCAAGCCGAAGAAGGTCGGCACCAGCGTGGGCGAGTTGATCGTGAAAGCCGTGTCCGCTTCCAAGGAGCGCAACGGCGTGTCCGCGGCCGCTCTCAAGAAGGCTCTGGCTGCCGGAGGCTACGATGTGGACAGGAATAAGGCCCGTGTCAAGACCGCCATCAAGAGCCTGGTGGCGAAGGGCACTCTGGTGCAGACCAAGGGCACCGGGGCCTCCGGATCCTTCAAGATGAACAAGGATACTGAGACCAAAGCCAAGACGCCCGCCGCGGCCAAAGCCAAGAAACCGGCAGCAGTTGCTAAGAAGTCGCCTCAGTGAGAGTGGTGAGAACCCAAATTTTGTTATTAAATGTGGGAAATCAAAATTTGGGTTAGCAAACCTGGGAAAAGAAAACTGACTGCTTAAGTTGGAAAATTGAGACGGAGTCTGAAACACTGCGAAAATAGAAACATAGACAAAATCACACACAAGCAGAACATGCATTAACCCTACTAACAATTCCAAACACAAAATAACTCATGAAGACTCATAGCACATTAGTTAAGAAATGATTAAATAATAGCAGAGAAGTGTGTAGGAAAGGCAGCTTTAAGAACATGCTCTGCTGGAGATGCAGCTCCACAGACATGCATTAGACCTGCCTAATAACACAAACACACATATAATGAAAATTAGCTTGTTATCTTTCATCAGTGTAAAATAGTGTCAATTTAGCAGACACTTGTTATCAAATACTGAATTTATCCTAAAGAAAAAAAATTGACTCTCCAGGTTGCAGGACAACAATTTAACTTTTGTGGGAAAAAAAAGAGATCCTGGTTTGACCAATCAGTGATCAGACAATAAATTTAGTGCTAAAATGGTAAATTGGGAGAAGCTTCCTGCTTGATTGATGCAGCAAGTAATTTACTGTATGAGGGGAATTGTCTTTTGTGATAATATTTTGAACATGCTTTCCTGTTGTCCTGTCAACTTAGTGGGTTAATAGCTGATATGCAAATTAGTTGATCGGTTTTAGATTAATGAAAGGTGACTGAATTCTAGCACGAGTGAATGAGATGTGTTGGAGTTGTTGTGTTGAGTTTCCTGCTTTGATGTGCGAGTGAATCCTGTATCTAGATACACAACTCTGAATACGTCAGAACAAACTTTTTTGTGAAGTGCATGACAGCATGTCACATGTTTTATGATGAAGGGAAAAGGAAAGTTGAATAAAATAGATCTGTGGCCTAAATGAGTGAAGAGCACAGACCTGGTGATTAAACTCATAGCTAATAAGACATTAGGGTTATGTTGTTTTGTGCAGCTGATGGTTGATTTGGAGTGAATCTAGCTGATGATTCTTCTTTTGTTGTGAAGTCGAGCCTGCCGATTAGTATGATGGTATGATTTACCCTCCTGAGATGAGGAGTTTGTGTCATGACTTAACAAGGCCTTTTTATTTTGATACTTTCACAGTGCACTGAGAGTTTGGTTTGATAATCTCTGTTATTTTTTATTTTTATCTTTTGAACAGGCACTGATTTTGTTTGTTTATTTCTTTTCTTTAAGCAGATCTGCACGTCAGAAATTAAAAGTGCTATATGACCTGTCGAGAACGCTGTTACAAGTGCATTTTCTCCACATTAAAATGGGTTCTGGAGAAAGCCACTTATTGGGACAATATTAAATGAAAGTCCCAGCCTAAAAAGGATCCAGCGATGTAATCCAAACTAAAGTTCTTCTTTTTCTTTTTTGAAATGACGTCATTTTGCTGGAAGTGGAAACTAAATGCGACGACAGGCTCCACTATCAGCAAAGAAAGAATGAATGAATGGAAATAAAGAACAAACTGACTGACTGGTAAAAGCTGACAGGACTTGACCACGACTTAAAGTTAATCTCCACCTAGACAGGACAAAAGGGTGGATGAATTTATGTGTTTTTTGTTACAGGAGCAGAAAGATGACAGCAACATTCGAGGTTGCGTGACGATTTAACCTTTTAAATGCCATTTTCTCTGTCTGTGAATTTACTATGTGTGTGTCATCCACTAACTTGTGTTGCTCACAGACATTACTGTGAGAAAGTGTACACACCTGCGCAGCGCTAACATTTACATTTCTTTTTACAGCAGATGATTAATCATGTGTTTGATCATGTGGTTTATAAGAGGATTAGTTAATGTTTTCCTACTATAGGATTTCTGGGTTTATATGTGAATGACATTCCTTCCACGAGAAGGGATGGTTGACTTTATGGTCTTTTTTATGGCACCTCTGGAACCTGTTGACCTGTGTCTGACCTCCGTCTGACCACAGTCAATGTGTATTGCTAATGTTTGTTTCTTTGAGAATGCTGTGGAGGATTCGGCAGAAGCGGTCAAGTGACATGAGTAAAACAAATGAGAGATTACAGTATTTATGAAATAGTTTATTATGGGCTCATTTGCTGGCCACTTTTGAACCCATAATAATATATGAGTGGAGTGACTTTGCTTAAGAGAAGTCACCGATTACATTAATGTTAACTGAGCACATGGGATGATCCATGTCTGAGGCGAATTATGGTAATGATGGTGATTTAATGATTTGAGGAAACCTGCACATGACACTTGTCTTGCCCGTGCTGAATGCTTATTACTCTTTTGATATAATTTTTATACGTGTGAAGTTTGATTTTATTTCCAGATCTTGTGTATGCAGACTCCTGGTGGAGCCAGTTTTTAAGGCAGGGATCCAGGTTTGGTGAGTTGACGCATGGTTGTCCATGCGTCAAGAGGTGGGGTCCAGAATTAACATTAAACAATGTTTACTATTATTGTTGCAGTGATTTGTGTGATTAGCTGTTTATTTACAAGTATTAAATCTATGCAAGTGGTGCATCCATGTTCAGATGAGGCTTTGATGGCCTATAAGTGAAGTTCACTGAACTAAAGAATGTGGTTTGATGATTGTTGACATGCTCTCCAAATAGAAGTTTTTCTGAAATACAGGTGCAGCAGTGAGGAGAAACATTCCAGGCATAGCTGAGCCCAGGCAGTGGTTGAGGTCAAAGGTCAAGCTGGTTGGGGCCCATCATGAAATCAGCTGAACCAGGAGGAAGGCGGAGAAGCTGAGTGTTTTGAGACAGATCCAGCAGGCCCAAAATCAGGACTATGCATGACGAGAAGGAGTGCCTGAGAGGATCGTCCACAAGATGGGAGCTGAGGCCAGGAGAGAGACTTCAGGAGGATCGGAGATCATCTTCAGCACAGCAGACATGACACAGAGAGCTGTGCTACTGAGCTTCCAGGAGATTTTAAATAAAATGAAAGATTCAATATTGACGCTGAGGAAGACAACTAAGGTGTACGACGTGCTCTGCCTTAAACCTTCAGCAGCGTTGGAACATGAAAACTCGAGGGATGAGGGGAGCGTGCCAAGCTCCATCGACAGCGCAGAAGGAGTTCGAGGATGACATCATGATTCTGTGAAAGCACAGGAACCAGAAGCTATGGTGGT
>NC_140609.1:41792366-41872366 GCF_057381915.1 Diplotaxodon limnothrissa | reverse complement strand
TACATGAACCTATGTACATGTTTCTGTGCAGCCTGTTTGTGAATGAGCTGTATGGTAGTACAGGGCTGTTTCCATTCCTCCTGCTTCAGATCCTCTCTGATGTTCACACTGTTTCTGCTCCTCTCTGCTTCCTGCAGGTTTTCTCTATTTACTTATATGCAAGTGTAGAGTTTAGTAACTTAGCTGCCATGTCTTATGACAGATACATGTCCATCTGTTATCCTCTTCAATATCACACACTAATGATGTCTAATAAAGTTGCCCTTCTGATAGCTGTGACCTGGATACCCCCTTTACTTGCTGTTTGTGTCACAACATGTCTGAGTGCTTCATTGCAGCTCTGTGGAAATGTCATTAACAAAGTGTACTGTAACAATCACTCCATTATCAAGCTGGGATGTCATGGCACCACAGTTAATAATCTCTATGAGCTCACTGCTGCCTCTGTCACAGTGTGTGTCCCAGTATCTGTAATCCTGTACACCTACACAAGGATCCTGAAAATCTGTTTTTCTGGATCCAAACAGACCCGACAGAAAGCCGTCAGCACCTGCACGCCTCACCTCGCTTCTCTGCTCAACTTTTCTTTTGGGGTTTCCTTTGAAATACTACAGAGCAGGTTTGATATGAGCCACGTTCCAAACATGTTACGGATATTTTTATCAGTGTACTTTCTTACATGTCAGCCCCTCTTCAATCCTGTCATGTATGGCTTGAACATGTCCAAAATACGGACCATATGTAAAAATCTGCTCTTAGGTTATGTTGGGAAGAGCAGGATATTAATCAAAATTGTTCAGATTGAGAAATAAGAGATAAACTACACTGATATGAAGAATGAGCGGTTCTACATATGATATATTGTTTATGCTTTGGAAATTTACCATTCGACAGCTGATGCAGACATGTCTAACAGTCATTGAAATCAGTCAAATAAAAATAATGGAGATGTAAAAAAATGAGGAAGTGTCTTCATTCCCAGACAGATTATTGAAAACTGTTTGAATAATGAAAGAAAAGATAATTGTTTCTGTGTTATTGCTGCTTGATGTGAACATTAACATTACGATACTTTAAACTTGGACCACAGAAACGTCACTACACTCACCTGTTCTCAGCTGCATTTGAATAAAGCACCAAATCTGCACTGTTTTACTTTTGAGCTTAAATTTCAAAACTTACATTTTAACTACTGATTTTATCTACTAGTCCTTTCTTTTTCTTTTTTTTCAATTTTAAATCATGCTTTCTATTTGTTTTGTTTTTTAATGTCTCTGTAAAGCACTTTGAATCACCTTGTTGTTGAATTGTGCTATATAAATAGACTTGCCTTGCCTTGATACACTATCTGCAAAAGACTTGAGACTGGGGCGAAGGTTCAGCTTCCAGCAGGAAAACGACCCTGAACATGAAGCCAGGGCAACAATGGGATGGTTTAAAACAAAACATATCCATGTGTTAGACTGGCCCAGTCAAAGTCCAGATCTAAATCCAATCCAGAATCTGTGGCAAGATCTGAAACTGCTGTTCACAAACACTGCCCATCTGATCTGACTGAGCTGGAGCTGTTTTGCAAAGATTGAGCAAAGATTTCAGTCTGTAGATGTGCAAAGCTGGTAGAGACAGACCCTGAAAGACTGGCAGCTGGAACTGCAGCTGGTTCTACAAAGTATTGACTCAGGGGCTGAATAATTACACACACCCCACTTTGCAGTTATTTATTTGTAAAACATGTTTGGAATCATGTATGATTTTCGTTCCACTTCTCACATGTACATTGATTCATGTTTGTGGCTGTAATGTGACAAAATGTGGGAAAAGCTGAATACTTTTGCAAGCCACTGTATAACAACCCCATTGTCACAAACTGTGGTTCGCTAAGGTTCTTTTCAACATGTTGAATATCTTTACATCATCAAGTGCCCTGAGATGGCTCATATTAGACTATATAAATAACTTCAACCTGGATTTAAATAAACTGAGTGTTTCAGCTGATCTGAGGCTTTCTGGGAGTTTGTTCCAGATATAAGGAGCATAAAAGCTGAATGCAGCTTCTCCGTGTCTGGTTCTGACTCTGGGAACTGATAAAAGACCGGATCCAGATGACCTGAGGGATCTGGAAGGTTCATACTGGGTCAGGAGGTCACTGATGTATTTTGGTCCTAAACCATTCAGAGCTTTATAGACCAGCATCAGAACTTTAAAGTCTATCCTCTGACGGACAGGCAGCCAGTGTAAGGACCTCAGAGCTGGACTGATGTGGTCCACTTTTTTGGTCTTAGTGAGGACTCGAGCAGCAGAGTTCTGAATGAGCTGTAGTTGTCTGACTGATTTTTTAGGTAGACCTGTAAAGATGCTGTTACAGTAATCAAGCCTACTAAAGATGAATGCATGGACTTTTATCTCAGCCTCTGCACCAAGCACGGATGGATGACGTATGGAATAAAACAAGTTGGAGGTGAACAGTTTCACCCCTGACTTGTTAAAATTAAATCCATTTGCTTTGAACAGATGCCTGCGTTCCCAAAAAATATTAAAGTTGTTGATAAAATGCACTGAGTGGTCAGCACATGCTGATATAAGCCATTTATTCAGTGTAAACAACCTGCTGAATCTCTCGTCTCCTCCTCTGACCGGCGGTACAGGTCCACTGATGAATACAGCTGCATTCAGAGAGTTTACAGTGTTTAATAATCCAGTAAAGTCCCGTTTCAGAACCTCCGACTGTTGTTTGGACACATCGTTTGACCCTGTATGCAGAACAATGTTTGTCACAGTTGGATATTCATCTGCAATTTGAAGAATTCTCTCCTTCAGGTTGTTGACCATATCGTTAGGAAAGCAGAGGACTTTAGTGTTCTTACCGCACATCCTTTGTACATCCTTTACGGAAGAGTCACCCACAATCAGAGTTTCAGGCCTAGCCTTTAGCTTTCCCTGTGGTCTTTTACTTTTCAACAGATTTTCAGACCTTATTTCGCTGCTTTTAGATGGATGGTTGTCTGATATAGATCCAGGGTCCTTTGATAGTGGAGCAAATCTGTTCTGCAGGTTCACATTCAGTTGTTTTGGAGGTTTGTTGTTAACCTTCCTATTCACGGTTGTCCAGTCCTGTTTCCTCCCGTATACAGGGGTAGAAGAGCTTCTCTGTCTCGTAGGAAGTGAAGGCCAGTCGGTTTCAGAGATTTCAGCTCGCTGTGCCCTGCCCGTGATACGTCCTCCCCCTTCCAGGAGACATGATTTATGTCTTGGTTTGCACCAAGACAGTCTAAGGGGGGATTATCACTTGAGGATTTATAATAATGCACAGAGTCTACTTTCTTGGTCATGTCATCTGTGCTCCTTAGCTGTGTACTAGCTTGCTCATTGCCATTGTTTTGAATCAAAGGCAAGGTTGTTTCATTTCCACACAGTCCATTTACCTCCACGTTTACTTCTAAACAATGAATTTTTGTCTCCATTACTGCAATCTTCTGCAGGAGGCTGTGGTAGTCATCTGTGGAGAGGGAAGGCATCTTGTTGCTAGTTAGCCTAGCGGTTAGCCCCTTTCCAGGCTATTGAGGCTGTTCGGTGCCCAGACGCTGTAATCAGGCTTCAGCTGTGTGTAGGCCACAGACACACGGAGCGCTGAAGGTAAGTTAACTATAAAAATGTTGCTGTTTCTGTTAAGAACACTTTAGTCCTAATGATCTATAAGTGTCCAGAAGCTATCGCAGGTAAGCTCATACGGAAAAAGGGAAAAAATCAGCATAAAAATCAACAAAAGAAGCAAAGCATTAAAGAGCAAAGAGATGAAGCGTCCACACTCACAAAAGGGCAGGAGCATTCAGCACACCAGAGACTGTCTGCTGCCCTCTCTCGACCCCTACCAGGTTGCTTACAGAGCAAATTAAACCATGTAGCATCACTATTGCTCTTCACTGAGCACTGAGCCATCTGGAGAACAGGAAGACCTACGTGAGGACTACAGCTCAGCATTTAACACCATAATCCCAGACATCTCAGCACCAAACTGGACCACCTTCAGACACCCACCCACTCCTGGATCAAAGGCATCCTTACCAACCGGCATCCATCAGCTTATGTCTACACTAATCGGGATAAATTTGAAAATCTAAATCTAAAAACATCCGTGTCCACTCTATAGTTTTCCATTTGTGCATTCGACCTGCGTCATTTCCGTCTGCCGTTTATTTACTTTCTGGCTCTTTGAAACATTGCAGCAAAATGTCGAGGAAAAGCGCTGAGTTTTTTAAATGGACTGACAATGAGGTGGACTTGTTGTTAGTAGTATTTATTTATTTATTTATTTATTGTCATTGTCAAGAACAATGAAATTGCGTTTGGGGCTTCCATACAACCCAAAAAAAGAAGAAAATAATAAATACCCCTTAAAACCCAAGTGTACATATTTAACCCAGTGTGACTCCAATGCAATAAGACAATCCTTAGCAATAATGTTCGTAGAAATTCAGACAAAGACCTGAGAAACATGACAAAATACAACAATGCAACCCATTCAATATTATTGTACTGTGAGATATGATATCAGATATGATAGTTATCTATTTAAGAAAGAGGGGGGGGGGGGGGGGGCAGGAGGGGGAAGAGAATAAAGATATGATGCACCAATGCAGACCAGTTCATTGCTATTAAGAAGTTGGATATGGTTATTGTCCGTGAGAGGGGGGCAGAGAGTTCAGGAGCCTCACAGCCTGTGGATACAGGCTGTTGGCCAGTCTGGATGTTCTGGCCTGTATAGACCTGTACCTTCTCCCTGAGGGCAGCAGATGGAAAAGGTGGCGCGCAGGGTGATGTTGGTCCCGCAGGATACTGTGCACCCTCCTCAGACAGCGAGTGGGGAAGATATTACTGATCTCTGGCAGACTTGTTCCAATAATTCTGCCAGCTTCTTTCACCACCCGCTGGAGTGCTTGCTGATCGGCCTTGGTGCAGCTGGGGAACCACACTAGAAATCCATACGTCAGAACGCTGCTGATGGCACAGTTGTAGAAGTTCAACATCAGAGATCTGGGAATGTGTGCGCTCCGCAGTCTCCTCAGGTAGTAGAGGCGCTGTTGGGCCTTCCGTACAACTGAGGTGATATGGTTGCCCCAGGACAGGTCCTCGGTCACAGTTACCCCCAAGAATTTAAAACTGCTCACCCTCTCCACCGCCTCACTGCCAATGAAGAGAGGCAGATGGTTGTTATGGCCCCTCTTCCGGAAATCTACAATGATCTCCTTGGTCTTTTTGGTGTTTAAGACCAAGTTATTGTCGTGGCACCATGACTCTAGTTGTTGCACCCCTGTCCTATAGTTTGTTGCGAGTAACACAAGGGCACAAAGTTGCTGAACAACAGCTCTGAGTAAACACTCCGTCTTCTGGAGCATGTACAAACTGATATTAATCTTTAATAGGGCTGTCAAAATTGAGAGCCAACAAAACAACTGCCGTACAATGCCTGTCATGGTCCCCGTGTCTGCCTGGCTGACTCAGGTTGGCTACATGTTTCTTGTTTACATCTACCTCTCTCACGCTTGCCGTGTCTCGCTGGGGCGGAGCTCATTGCGGGCTCCCGCCCCTGGCCCTCTCACCTGAAGTTAATCACACACGTGTTTCATTGCCTAAACTCATCCACTACTTAACCCTTTAAAGCCGGTCGGAGCAGCACGCTCCGTTTTGCGTAACTATTTTTAAATCCCTGTAAAACCTGAACCGTGTAAGCTAGCGCAATAATTTTTTTTTGCATATGAAACCGGAGGAGTTGTACTTACATCTTACGCCATCAGCTTGTCCTCGGTCACGGTTTCCTTCCACATAAAGCTTTGCAAAAACTGCATAAAAAGCGCTTGCAGGAACAAAAACATAATATTCCAGAAACACGCTTTGCCGATCCGATCAGCTGTTCATAGCACTTCCCACATTGAAACAGACGTCAGCGCGAACGATGGCATGTCCGCATTTCCTGCCCGAAACCGGAAGTGACGTCATTTTCGTGGAAATATAGTTTTTTACTTGTAGGCCTTAAAAGCCTATACTGGTGTTTTTATAGGTCATGTTTGACTTTATGCTTTTCTGAATAGTTGCTGGGATGCTTAGAACTCGAATTGCACAGCTGGAAATAGTTTATTTTGATGCACCTGATGTTTTCTTTGCAAATTTGCATCATAGGATTGTTTTTTCCTTTTTCCTGCAGTATATGTAACGGATGTATTTGTGATTTAACACAGGTGTTATTCTAGAAGGGAAACCCTCCTCAAAAACGGACGGAGCAGTGGAGCCGCCAAGGGAATGCACTGAATTAAAAACTGTATAATTAAAATATAATTTATTATACAAACAATTAAAAATGCAAAAGCAATTAAAACAACCCTGGCCAAGGGGTAACACAATAAAAATCAATAAAACACAACATTAAAAGTCCAGTGGCATCCGCCACGATATAAAAGTCACAAAGAACTAAAAAATCCAGGGAAGTGGTGTAAAAGGGAAACCCAGCGGAGTCCTCGCCTTCCTCCCTGCATTCCGCGTCCCGGTACGCTGAAGAAAGGGAGGGAGCGGCAGTCACTATTCTTTTCAAGCAGTTTTCATTCGTAAAAAGGGGATAAGTCGAAGACTTACCCCGGGTGGGCAGAGCTCTCAATTCCGCTCGCCGCTTCTTTAAAACTGCAAATCGGCACCAGCTGTCTCGCCGCCTCTGCTCTCCCGCAGTGCACAAGCTGGGCTCTTGTTGCTACTGCCGTCCGACTGTTCGCTCTGCGTCCCTAGTCGCTGGTGCTGTATTGTCCTCCCGCACTGCTGACACCAAGCTTCGCCAGCCCTTCGGCTTGCGCCGCCTGACACCGCTCACTCCTGCCCGTCGCTCAAGCCTCCCCTCAAGCCTCTCCTCTCTGTGGTCTTCCAGGCCCTCTTATTGGCCTCTGGGACCTCCCAGGTGTGATCAGGTTTATAATCGGGTAGGGGCTGTTAGGATGCCTGGGTCGTTGACGCAGGGTTTTTGAGTTTATTTTATTATTTATTATTTTCAGTCTTTGGTTTCTTGGTTCTGTCTTATAGTTTATGTCTCTGTCTTCTCTAGCTGCTCTGTCTCCCCTGTCAGCTGTCTCCCCTTGTCTAGTTCGCGTCTCTGTGTATCCTTAGTTGCTATATCCCCGTGTCCAGTCAGTGTCTGTGTCTGCCCTGGTCCCACGTCTCTGTTCCCTCTGTTGTAGTGCCTGCATGTGAGTCTGTGTCTTTTGTTCAGTCTTTGTTATGGGTTTCCTGTTTTACTTTGAAAGTCCATGTCTGATGTTAATGTATCTGGTTTCGCTTCTCCTTGTCTCGTTAGGCCTGATTTGCCCCAGCTGTGTTTCCCTCCTGTTACTCATTCCCTGATTGCTCCCTCTGTGTATTTAAGCCCTGTGTTTCTCTGTGTCCGTGTCGTGATCTACCGTTTATTTAGCTGTGTGCTTTGTCAATCCGCCGGTGTTAGTTTATTTTTGACCTTTTTCCAGTTATGTTATGTTTGAGTTCAGCATTAAAGCTGTTTTGGTTTAAGTTTCTCTCTGGAGTCTGCATCTTGGGTCCTATCCCTGTCCGCACACAGCCGTCACCTAACAGAAGATCACGACCATACTATGGACCCAGCAGACATTGAACTTCAGGAGCGACGCCGAGCAGCCTTTGCCCAGCTGGAGGAGGAACTCCGCTGGAAGCCATGGCTCACCCCTGACGTCGTGCGCATTTTCCATGGCACTCGGCTGGCTCTCGGTGGTCCCCGGAGCTGTCAGAAGTCTCCACCTGTTGCTCCGCTGGCACTCAAGATGCGGCCGCTTCAGTTGGAAGTCCTCCGCGTGGCTTCAGGCGCTCACGCTCCGGCCTCAGCGTCACCATTCTGTGCACCGGAGGCTCAGTTGCTAACGCCGCCAGCTACCTCTGCCCAAAGGAAACGGCGCTCACGTCGCCGTCATATGGACACGTCTGAGCAACCTCCGGTGGTGAGTCAAAAGGACTACACCTTCCAAACTCCACCTGAGCTGTTAAACAGTAAAGACTATGAACTTACCTCAGACACTTTCGGGATTTCTTTTCTCGACGAGGATTTGGATTGGGAGGCCAGTTTTGGTTTGAATCCTCCCGCGCTAGTTCATCACAATAAGCATTCGTCTGGGATTTTTAGTTCGAGGTCTGCTTGTTGGAGTGGGAACAAGCTAAAACCCAAGTTTGTCGAGTCTGTTTTTTCTGAGACTGTGAACACTGCTAAACCTAAGACTGTATGGACTGTTAAACATGGTGGGAAAGGGTCATCACCTATTTTTGATGAACCAGTTTTCAGTGAGCCTGCTCCTTTGCCTTCCGGTGCTCCTCCGCCCAGGGCAGCTGCGGTCCAGCCGTCTCCTGCACCTATATCAGTTCCTCGGGTGAGGGGGGCTAGGGCCCAGTTTGTCCCTGCTCCAGTTTCCAGGCCGGCTGAGGCTCCGCTAGTCTCTGCGCCCGTGCCTATTCCGCGGATGGGAGCGGCTACTGCCCAGCAGGCCCCTGCACCGGTTTCTGTCCTCGCTGGAGGCTCAGGTGAGCCCGTCCAGCAGTTTTCCGTAG
Source organism: Diplotaxodon limnothrissa (assembly GCF_057381915.1). NCBI lineage: Eukaryota > Metazoa > Chordata > Actinopteri > Cichliformes > Cichlidae > Diplotaxodon > Diplotaxodon limnothrissa. The sequence goes on along the minus strand of NC_140609.1, from coordinate 41,863,786 downwards.
GCTCGGAAGACATAGCTCAGCTTAGTGCGCATCCACCATCTCACCCACCATTACTACCATCGTTACAACAGTCAATACAACTTAAACTTCTCTCCATAGCTCAAACATTAGCTCACCTGTCAGCTCAGTCACCTGCTCAGTTCTCACCTCAGTCATTCACTCCACCGTCTGTTCCCGCTGGGGGTTCTGGAGAACCGCTTCAGCCGTCTCTTCCTGCTGGAGGGTCCGAGGGGCCTGTTCAGCCACCTGTCTCCGCTGGAGGGTCCGAGGAACCGCTTCAGCCGTCTCTTCCTGCTGGAGGGTCCGAGGGGCCCGTTCAGCCACCCGTCTCCGCTGGAGGGTCCGAGGGGCCCGTTCAGCCTCTTGCCTCGTCAGCTGGAGGACCCAGCCAGCACGTCCCAGTGTCTGCTGATGGTTCTGGCGAGGCCGTTCAGCCACCACCGGCTCCACCGCCTGGTCCAGCCTCCGAGTCTGCAGCTCCGCCTGGTCCGGCCTCCGAGTCTGCAGCTCCGCCTGGTCCGGCCTCAGCCTCTGCAGCTCCGCCTGGTCCTGCCTCAGCCTCTGCAGCTCCGCCTGGTCCTGCCTCAGCCTCTGCAGCTCCGCCTGGTCCTGCCTCAGCCTCTGCAGCTCCGCCTGGTCCATCCTCAGCCTCTGCAGCTCCGCCTGGTCCAGCCTCCGAGTGTTCAGCTTCGTCTGCTCCTGAGATCTCCCTGCTGTCTGTTCCTGCACGTCCCGCCCGGCCTGCACGTCCCGTCCGGCCTGCTCGTCCTGCACGTCCTGTCCGGCCGATGACTGGACGTCGTTGCCGTCATGGACGGCCCCCTGAACTACGCCGCCGCCAGTGCTTCCTGCCCGGCCGGCCTTCTGACCTGCTCTGCAGCCGGTGCCTCCCGCCCGGCCGGCCTCCTGACCTACTCCGTCGCCGCCGGTGTCTCCTGCCTGCCCGACCCCCTGAACTGTTTTCTGGGCTCTTGGGCCGTCAGCCTCTGGGCCGCCCCCCTGAACTGCCCGGGTTTGGACTATCGTGCTGTTAGCCTCTGGGCCGGCCCCCTGAACTTTGTGTGAACTGTTTTTCCTGGCCGCCTGCGCCTGTCGTGAGCCTGTGTTTTGTTATGTTGCTTTCTGGGCTCCGTTGTTTGCACTTTTTTTTGTTTCTGGCTCCTTGTTTGGTTTGTTTCGAGCCCTCCGTCCTGTTTCCCCCACCGCCCTCCCTGGTTGGGTTGTTTTTTGTTTTGGTGTTTCGGTTTGGGCTGTCTGGGAGCCAGCCCTTTAGGGGGGGTACTGTTAGGATGCCTGGGTCGTTGACCCAGGGTTTTTGAGTTTATTTTATTATTTATTATTTTCAGTCTTTGGTTTCTTGGTTCTGTCTTATAGTTTATGTCTCTGTCTTCTTTAGTTGCTCTGTCTCCCCTGTCAGCTGTCTCCCCTTGTCTAGTTCGCGTCTCTGTGTATCCTTAGTTGCTATATCCCCGTGTCCAGTCAGTGTCTGTGTCTGCCCTGGTCCCACGTCTCTGTTCCCTCTGTTGTAGTGCCTGCATGTGAGTCTGTGTCTTTTGTTCAGTCTTTGTTATGGGTTTCCTGTTTTACTTTGAAAGTCCATGTCTGATGTTAATGTGTCTGGTTTTGCTTCCCCTTGTCTCGTTAGGCCTGATTTGCCCCAGCTGTGTTTCCCTCCTGTTACTCATTCCCTGATTGCTCCCTCTGTGTATTTAAGCCCTGTGTTTCTCTGTGTCCGTGTCGTGATCTACCGTTTATTTAGCTGTGTGCTTTGTCAATCCGCCGGTGTTAGTTTATTTTTGACCTTTTTCCAGTTATGTTATGTTTGAGTTCAGCATTAAAGCTGTTTTGGTTTAAGTTTCTCTCTGGAGTCTGCATCTTGGGTCCTATCCCTGTCCGCACACAGCCGTCACCTAACAGGGGCGGAGTCTTTCCAGGACAAGTCACCAAATAAATACTATAAAAACATGCAGTAAAACTCATAAAAATAACCCATTGTACAATATTAAAAAGGTAAAACACAGCAAAACATGCATAGTAAAAAACCCTAAATAACTTCTCCCTTTCTACCCCGTGACATATATAAAAATTGCTGTATCTCCAAAATAAAACTATGAAGACACTCAAAATAAATTTCCTGTTGTTGTAAACTATTTTTTGCAACTTTTTTGTATTTAAAGATTTGAGGGATAAGCCTCTTAAATTTCTCCAAGTAGAAATATATGTAAAAAAAACAAAAACGATTTTCAATTTTTTTGTACTTTATTGCACTTGTTTGCAATTGATGTAGTTACTATGGACTTAATGCAGACATATTATTAGAATATGGGCTATAACAGTTGTATTGATGTATAGCAACTTGAAATGCTCCCAAAAATGGCAAAAAATATAAAGTAAGTTCTGGCAGACTTGGTTCTATGGTAGGTCTTAAAGGGTTAAGGCAGTGGCTGGAAGCATCTCGTCGCGGACTATTGAGTAACCTCGGCAGTAAGCTCCGGAGTACTAGTCTCTTGTTGCCTTTTCGTATCGCTGACCCTTTGGATTAATCACTTGTTGTCTGTAAACAGGAATTCCGTTTCTGTCAGGGTCCTGGGACTGGGCGACCCAGGACCCCTGGGCAGTCATGGACCTGTGATACTATTATGTATTTTTGGTGTTGCTTCCCCTTCTCCGTGCTTGTACATATGTGTGTGTGTGGGTGGCTGTGTGTCTGAGCGCTTGTTTATAGGCGCCGTCAGGCCTGGGGGGTGTGGCCCTGCTAGGGGACTGGCCACACCCGAAGCCACACACCTGCTGCTGATCAGGCCTCGTCGGGGGAGCTACTTAAGAGAGTCTTGGAGCGCCCACCGACGCGGGATCATTGCACGAGACTCCACGTTAGTCTTCTGTTCAGTTTAGTCTGTGAGTGTATGCCTACTGGAATTACGTGTCTTGACGGCTGCCTCTGTCATTTTCCCCTCAGGAGGAGCGTGGAACATCGGAGGGCAGCAGGCACGGGGTGTGTGTGGACACACGAGAGTGGAGAACACGGAGCACAGACTTTTTGGGAAGACACGACACGGGAGTCACGGGAGAGCACGGGGATTTACTGTTATTGTTTCCATCACTGTAAATAAACGCACTGTTTATACACAGAGTACCGCGCCTGGGTCCTCCCTCCCCACATCCCCCACGGTTTGCCACGCCAAACCGTGACAGCTTCCCTGGAACCCTTGGTGTGCGGGCTGCTGGTGTGCTGTGTTTTTGTGAAGTCCCTTGTGTGTGAAGAGCTCCTTTCCCGGATTTCCCTGTGCCCTGGATTCCCCCGCCCTCTCACTTGTATATATTTGCACCTGGTGTTGTATAGTAAACGTAACTGTATTCTAGCTTCCTCGTCTGCGCTTGAGTCCATCCCACTTCGTGACAATGCCATCTGCCATCTTAGCTGTAAAGGTCACATGACTGCATCACATGATTAAAATGCATTATCGTTTTTGAAAACCTTCGGTTTTTTGCAGTTGTAGAATGTTTAGCTGATTTAGAGTTTAGAAATGTGTTATCATAGAATGTAGAACTGTTGTAGAGACACTGCCCTTAAAGTAATAAAGGCCTCACTCTGTCGTGGACTTAGGAGTAGTGTACCCCTCCCCCACTTGAGCTGTGAAAGTAAAACAGAGAAGAGTTTATGCTGAGTGGAAATTCCCCAGAGGAAGTTTTAGGGTGGGGGTCTCAACATTGTAACTGGATACCTGTGGTCTGGAAGTGAGAGGGGTTTTATGACCTCTAGGGAGTTACCTACACCCACAGTGTTTTAACGGTCACGCACACACATCCACACGCACACTCACTCATGAGCACTCACATAGACACTAGGGAACGTGCACATGTAGGCATTCATGTGCTCGTGCACATAGACATAGACAGAGTTTGCAGCACACCGTAGGGGGTTTATGATGGGGACGTTTCTATAAAGCTGGCTGTAACTAACAAAGGGGTGAAGATTTTGGAGAGGGACATTGGCCTCGTCTTCCCTTCTAGAAGTGCATGCTTAAATGAAGAAGAGTAAATTTTAAAATTTTAGTTGTAACTTTTAGAGCTCTGCACGGTGAAGCTCCCCAGTATATCTCTGACCTGTTGAAACCTCATGCTTCATCCCGAGCACTTAGGTCTTCAGGTCAGAGGCTACTGGTGGTCCCACGTACTAGATTTAAAACACGTGGGGATCGAGCTTTTCAGGCACCGAGGCTGTGGAACTCTCTGCCGTTGTCTTTACGCTGTCTAGACTCTACTGACTCCTTTAAAAAGCAGCTGAAGACATTTTTATACAAACGGGCTTTTAATTAATTTAATTAATTTTAACTTGTATGTCGGATCTTACAGTAAAGCACTTTGTGATTTTTATCTGTGAAATGTGCTATATAAATAAATTTTACTTACTTACTTACTTAAAGATAAATGAAGATGAATAAAGATTTTGTGGCACCTGACTACTAAGTCCGGTGCCATCTCTGGATGCTCGAGGAATAAAAAGAACCGGGGTAAAACTGATTTGCCAACACAGTCCACAAGGCGACACGAAAACGGCATTTTCAAATGTCTCCACTTTGGAGAGCGTTTTCAAAAAGCTCCGTTTTCCTTGACTGAAGACGCCGTCTCAGTTTGGATGGAGAGAAAATGATGCGTTTTCAAACGAAAACGTATTAGTGTGGACATGGCCTCAGTCAGACTCGGCCCCCACCTCTCCCCCCAACAGGTCAATCTGCCTCCCCACCTACTCCACCCTCCTCCACCCATGCACACATTTTACAATGGCAAGTATATTTGTCCTTAAAAGGTTTCCCCTTTTTTTTGTTCACTCCCTCACATCCACCCTGATCAGGAATTTGCTGAGTCCTTCCATACTCTCACTGATTCATTCAACAACTGTGGTCAGAATGCAGCTACCCGTGTCCACTAACAACTTCTTAAACCCATGAAACCTTCAAACTTCCCTGAGAACAGTTAGTGATGAGACCAGGGTGCTGCAGAGGAGGTTGTTCTGGTGGTTTAAGATAAGATAAGATAAGATAAGATAACCTTTATTAGTCCCACACGTGGGAAATTTGTTTTGTCACAGCAGGAAGTGGACAGTGCAAAAGTTATGACGCAAAAATTAGAATACAATAAGAATAAATACAGTACACAGCTGTACAGAATAGAATAAAATAATATACTATATACAGTAGAATAAAATAGAATAAAAATATACAATAAGATAAAAATAGAATACGAATGCTATATACAACTGAGTAAAAATACAACGATGCCAGAAAAGATTATTGCACTTAGTGTTATTGCACATGTGTGGATGTGTGTGTTTGTTCAGTTAAAGTCTTTGTTGTGGAGTCTGACAGCAGTGGGGAGGAAAGACCTGCGAAATCTCTCCGTCCCACACCGTGGGTGCCGCAGTCTCCCACTGAAGGAGCTGCTCAGTGCTGTCACAGTCTGCTGCATGGGGTGGGAGATGTTGTCCATCAGGGATGACAGCTTAGCCGCCGTTCTCCTGTCACTCACCACCTCCACTGGGTCCAGAGGGCATCCTAGAACAGAGCTGGCCCTTCGGATCACCCTGTTCAGTCTCTTCCTGTCCCCAGCAGAGATGCTGCCGCCCCAGCAGACCACACCATAAAAGATAGCAGAAGCCACCACAGAGTCATAGAAGGTCTTCAGGAGTGGGCCCTCCACCCCAAACGACCTGAGTCTCCGCAGCAGGTACAGCCTGCTCTGCCCTTTCCTGTAGAGGGCGTCTGAGTTATGAGTCCAGTCCAGTCTATTGTTCAGATGAACACCAAGGTACCTGTAGCTGTCCACAGCCTCAATGTCCATACCTTGGATGTTCAGTGGTTGCAGTGGAGAATGCTTGTGCCTGCGGAAGTCTACCACCAGCTCCTTGGTTTTACTGGCGTTGATCTGGAGGTAGTTCAGCTGGCACCAGTTCAGTTTAGTGTCCAGGATCAGGAAGGTTTGTATTTCATGGTCTCTGCAGACGGTGCTGTTCATAAGGCCAAAGACTGACATCATTTCCCTGAACAGGTAGGCGGTCTTTGTCAGGTTTTTTCTGCTGATTTGTTGCATCAGTCAGCTCCAGCTTTAGTGACGGCTGCCTCTGCGATCAGGGAAAGTTTCAGTGAGCGTGGCAGCAGTAAGGCGAAGCTTCACAAACACACAATGGTACGTTTGTGTAGAGAATACTTTTAAGTAGATACTTTGACAGATGTGTGTAGCACAATTGTGTTCATTAACATAAAGAGAGAAACGTGTTTTTCCTGCTCTGATCATGTGATGATGGCTTATGATGAGAAACGCCTAAAATGTGAAATTGTGTGTTTGCAGGATCACAGTGAAGACACAACGCAGGGGAACAAAATACAGCTCATCATAAACTCCTCAAAGGTTTCATACTTCACACTTGCTGCTTACTTCGACACCAGTACTTTGAAATATTTCTGTTTCACGGTTGTTATGTCTTTATACTTATTGATTCTTTGCGCCAATGTCCTGCTGATTGTGGTTATCTGTGTGAACAGAAGCTTACATGAACCTATGTACATGTTTCTGTGCAGCCTGTTTGTGAATGAGCTGTATGGTAGTACAGGGCTGTTTCCGTCCCTCCTGGTTCAGATCCTCTCTGATGTTCACACTGTTTCTGCTCCTCTCTGCTTCCTGCAGATCTTCTGTCTGTACTCGTATGTCTGTGTTGAGTTTTGCATCTTAGCCGTCATGTCTTATGACAGATACCTCGCCATCTGCTGTCCTCTGCAATATCACACACGTATGACGCCTGCAACGGTTGTCTTGCTGATTGCACTTTCCTGGTTATACTCTTTTCTTACCATTCTTGCTTTGATCTTACTGATCGCTCCTCTGGAGCTCTGTGGGAACGTCATTAACAAGGTTTACTGTTTGAACTACTCCATTGTGAAACTGGCCTGCTCTGAAACCACAGCAAATAACATTTATGGTCTTTTTATCACAGCTCTCACAGTCTTTGTTCCAGTTATCTTAATCCTTTGCTCGTATGTGAGGATCCTGAAAGTCTGTTTTTCTGGATCCAAACAAACCCGACAGAAAGCCGTCAGCACCTGCACGCCTCACCTGTCCTCTCTGCTAAACTTCTCTTTTGGTGTTTGCTTTGAAGTGATCCAGAGCAGGTTCAGTCTGAGCAGTGTGCACAGCATGGTGCACATTGTTTTATCGCTGTACTTTCTAACCTGCCAGCCGCTCTTTAACCCCGTACTGTACGGACTGAACATGTCCAACATCCGCAAACGTCTGTTTGCTCACAAAAGGAGATAACTGCAGAAGCAAAATCATCATCATGTCTGCTCTGAACACTGTGGTGAATATTGTATATTATTATTATTATTGCATATTATTCCATGTAAATACAAGGCTGCCTCTGACTCGTGTAAACTCTTCTGTGCAGATTCAAACCAGCAGCCTCTGAAAGCCATCTTACTCCTCTGGTTGCTCATGAATCTTACAGCTACAGTCACATCCTAAAAGGCTGTCATGATTCAGACTCAAATACTGTGTCTGCAGCATGAATCACAATAGGTTTCTTACACAGTTATTACAGTTCTTCCGGCAGAGGCACAGTCTGCCGTCGCTTTGTTGAGAGATTCTGAGTGAAATGACACACCAGCAGCTGAGTCTTTACCTCCTCCAGCACACAGCACATTTTCAGAAACCACAAACAGAAGATTTTAGCTCATACATGCATCACAGCTGCACTTTCCATACAGCCGGACCAACGTGGAAAAATTCAGTAAAAAGGGTTAAAAGTTCATTTGACATCTCTCTGTAGGCCATCCAGGTGCTGGTTGTCTGAGGAGCTTGGAAAGAAAAGCGACTGGACTTTTCAAAGTTTATTTTGGGCCTTTGTTAGACAGTGCAGTGAAGACAGAGAGAGAGGCGAAGCCATGTGGCAAAGGGCTGTCCCGGGCTGGCCGCTCTGAGTCACATGGGGTGCTGTACAGGTGACTGGCTGTAGCTCAGGAGGTAGAGCAGGTCACCTACTAATCGCAAGGTTGGTGGTTCAATCCCCCTAGCATGTATGCCAATATCCCTGGGCAAGGTAGTAACCCGAAGTTGCTCTCCAATCCCTCCGTCCATTGTGAAAAAGGTTGTGGGTCATTACCAGCAGAGATTTGGGCTGAAACCATTGTGAGACTGACAAGATGTGAGTGGACATCAAGGCATCTGGGAAGGATCCCAGAATAAATCGGAGTTGTAAGCCCCCCTTTGTTCAAAGATGGTCATTCGTAGTGAACATAGATGACTTCTGTCAGTTCTGAGTGAGGTCGTTTATGTCCAGAAGTCCAGATGCTTTCTGTTCAAGTCCTTAAAAGTTAAACTGACCTAACACCCAACAGGATCTTGCTGTTCTGCAGGTTGTTAACCTGTAAAGTCTGAACTATGAAATAATTGCCAGAAAATTAAACTTTTTGGAAACTGCAGTTTTTAATTGAACCTTCTGACAATTTTTTTTTTCAAAAGTAGAAGACAATACATTCATAAGTTTGCATCATTTTTGCCACCTTAAACATTTCTGCTTAACAGGATCAGCTGACCATGGGGTCATTCTGCACGTGGATCATTCCAGATCCGTGGGATGGTCTATCAGTCTCAACCTGCCTCAGTTTCATGTCTGTGATGTGGAGCAGCAGGAACTTGGTGGCAGATCTGTTTTTGATCATTCACTGCAGGAAAGTTCACAAAGTGCATTCTGGGAAAACCTTCTGATTCAACTTTCTCTTTTTGAATTTTGCAGCACTTCATTAGAAATGCTTAAATCAGTTGATTTGTCAGGGGAGCAGTTAAGAGGCACTCGCTGACTTTTAGTGACCCACTTGAGGTTTAGGTCAGGGTTCACTGAAGGCCGGGTTCAGACATGGGTTCATGTTTGGCAGCGATGACGGTCCAGTGTTCTCTGAAGCGAGTGAAGTTTCTACCACACAAATGCAGCCTTTAATAAAAATGCATATTTAAAGGGTTTTGTTTTTAGTGCGAGCGACGAGTTTATGGCCGTTTTCTTCTTGTCTCAGCGTGCAGTTAATCATGTGACAGCCTGACTCTAAACCCTCAGTGGCCCTCAGGCCTGCTGTGTGTTAGGAAGCTAACGTGGCGCTGGGATCAGTGCCGTCTTGGACCGAGAGTTGACTTTTAGTTATTTCCACAAAAGATGAATTTAAGACTTTGAACAAAGTGAGAGAACTTTTCTGTTGAAGTAAACCTGCTGATGCTGTAAGAGTTACATCATCACTGTAACAGGTAGATTAAAGGTCACCTGTGCATGTAAACATTTCTGTCCCTGAGGTGTCTCCTCATTAGCCACAGTTTCCTCCAACTCCCTCTGATGCAACTATCTGTGAGTGCTTTTGACCAGAGAGACCAATCAGCCGGAGCGGACCTCAGCTCTGGTCTCAGAGGGCTGAGGACGGTAATGACCCCCCTCAGAGGACCCACCCATGATGACACACCCTGCAAACTTCATACAGACTTTCTGAAACACTGCTCCAGCTTTTTCCTGATGTTGTAGAATGTGTTGTCCATATTTATGTGGACACCAACTCTGAACTCTTAAAAAAAAAAAAAAAAAAAAAAAAAAAAAAAAGATAGGGGCAGGGATAGCTCAGTAGGTAGAGTGGTTGCCCCATGATCGGAAGGTCGGGGGTTCGATTCCCCTTAACAGCTACCCTGAGGTACCCCTGAGCAAGGTACCGTCCCTACACACTGCTCCCCGGGCGCCCAATGGCTGCCCACTGCTTCACTGAGTGAATGGGTTAAATGCAGAGAGCAATTTCCCCACGGGGCTCAATAAAGTACAATAATGTACACACTTTCTTCTTCTTCTGAACATCCACCAGCTCACTGCTGATCCACTTAGTGTTGCACTTTAGCCACATGCTAAGAAACAGAAAATAATATAAACACATTACAGAAAACTTTAGAGTCACACGTGCAGTTTTATTATGCATATTCCACACCGGTGTAAATAGGTATAAAAGTTCATAAAAGTGTTACCAACGATCCAAACATTGTCCACTCCTGCAGTTCCTGGCGTGACAGCAGTGTTCTGCTTTTTATAATGGCCTCCTTCACATCACTGTGACCTCTTTGGGCTGCATAATGAAAGTCCACAGTCAGCAACCCCGACTTCCATGCCTGGACTCAGCAATAGGCCACAGCTAGTCATGAAACAGCTTGTCATTGTTTCAACTTTGTTGTGACCAGTAGGTTACAAAAAACAAGTTATGAGAAGGTTTTCTTACATATTGCACTGCTGAAACAGAAATAGGCGGTACTGTATGTTCCCAGGTTAAACTCATTATAATCAATGATTATCCTAATCCTATGGAATCAAAATACATTGATATGCAAAAGATCTTCATTTCTTTATATTCAGCCATGTGGCCACAGCTCCGTACACAGCTTCAACAATGAAGGTGTGGTCCACTCAGCTTCCCTCAAAATGCTGTTGAAGCTTTGCAAGATCCAGGAATTAAAGATCTTGTGGACTGGACCCTCTGCCAGATCCTCCCAGCACACCCTCACTTTATGTTTAGATATTCTAATTGTACCCAGCATCCTCCCCCTCTACCTGATCCAACTTACCACCAGCTGGTGATCAGCTCTATTCCTTTCACCCGGGTGTCCAGAACACATGACTGCAGATCTGATGATTTGATGATCACAAAATTGATCATCGATCTGTTACCTAGGGTGTCCTGGTGCCATGTGCGCTTATGCACATCCCTGTGTTTGAACATGGTACAGACATACATACATCCGGCAACAATCCCCCAGCAACACAATAGAATAGCTTTTTATTGTCACTGTACATGTACAGTGAAATTTTGTGTGTTCAGCACCAACTGTGCAGCAATAAAAATATAAAAAGTAGAAAGCAGGAATGAATAAAAGACAAGGGGAGTTTATATACAACAAAAATAATATATAGAAAACAGGACGTGTGGGATCTGCTTGACCTGAGGCACCAACCAGAGGGCAGCAGGTGGTGGGCGTGGTCACCTGTGATGGCCCTGGTTTACCTGAGACAGGAGGATCAGGTGATGACCTCCAGGGGTGTCAGAGGGCAGCCAATGATGTTTCTGGCAGTGTTAATGACCCTCTGTGCAGCCTTCCTGCTCTCAGTCGTGGCCCCTGAGGAGAGCACGCTCTCCACTGAGGAGCAGTAGAAGGCCAGGAGCAGCTTCTGGCCCAGGACACAGAGGAGGTACAGCTGCCGCTGGGTCTTCTTTTCCAGGGCGATGCTGTTGTGGGTCCAGGTGAGATCAGCTGAGATGTGGATGCCCAGAACCCTGAAGGTGGAGACAGATTCCACCTGTTCTCCATTTATAATGAGAGGGGAGTGGACCCGTCTGTGTCTCCTGAGGTCCATGATGAGTTCTTTGGTTTTAGGATGTTCAGCTTCAGGTTATTCTCTGAGCACCAGCAGGACAAGTTCTCTACCTCTGTCCTATCTCATCTCCATCAGAGATGAGCCCAATCACAGTGGTGTTATTGGCATACATGATGATGACACCACTGTGATTGGGTGGTTTGGTGTACAGTCATAGGTGTACAGAGTGTGCAGTAGGGGGCTGAGAACGCAGCCCTGTGAAGCTTCCGTTGGTGAGGAATTCTTTGATCCAGGAGGGGTCTGAAGGTGGTCCAGTTTAGTCCTGAGGATGTTGGGGATTATGGTGTTGAATGCTGAGCTGTAGTCCACAAAGAGCATCATCACCAGGTGCTTCCTGTTCTCCAGATGGCTCAGCACTCTGTGACGGGTGATGGTATCCTCATGGATCAATTTGCTTTGTAACCAACCTGATAGGGGTCGAGAGAGGAAAGTAGACAGTCTCTGATGTGCTGAAACTATCCACTTAAAACACCTCATGACTACACATGTGAGGGTTATAGGTCTGTAGCCATTGAGGGTGTCTATTCCAGTCTTTTGGGGGATGGCGATGATGGTGGAGGCCTTAACCCTTTGTGGTCGGTCGGAGCGGGCACATTCTGTTTGCCAATGCCAATGTGTGATTGGGCTCATCTCCATCAGAGATGAGCCCAATCACACATTGGCATCCTCGAAAGAGGACTTAACAATGTGGTGTATGCTGTACAGTGCAGCGAGGAATGCCCAGACCTCTACATTGGAGAGACCAAACAGCCACTTCACAAGCGCATGGCACAACACAGAAGAGCCACCTCCACAGGACAAGACTCAGCAGTCCATCTGCATCTTAAGGTCAAAGGTCACTCTTTGAGGATGCCAATGTTCACATTTTGGACAGAGAGGACAGATGGTTTGAAAGAGGAGTGAAAGAAGCATCTATGTCCACTGTGAGCGACCATCTTTGAACAGAGGCGGGGTTTACGACACCAACTCTCTGCCATCTATAATCCAGTTTTGAGATCCTTCCCAGACGCCTTAACGCCCACTCACATCCTGGGCCATCTGACCTCAGGAAATCACATGATAAGGTGGGGCCAGGTTTCACAATGAACACACCCGAAACTCTGGCTGATTGTGACCCACACCCAGTTTCACACCTTGGCTCAGGCGATTAGAGGATCATCGGGGGTCCTTTTGTCCCTCTGTGGGGGGGTCACTCCTGTTAGGTGACGGCTGTGTGCGGACAGGGATAGGACCCAAGATGCAGACTCCAGAGAGAAACTTAAACCAAAACAGCTTTAATGCTGAACTCAAACATAACATAACTGGAAAAAAGGTCAAAAATAAACTAACACCGGCGGATTGACAAAACACACAGCAAAATAAACGGTAGATCGCAACATGGACACAGAGAAACACAGGGCTTAAATACACAGAGGGAGCAATCAGGGAATGAGTAACAGGAGGGAAACACAGCTGGGGCAAATCAGAACTGACGAGACCAAAGAAGCGTAACCTGAACACACTGAGATAAGACAGAGACCTTCAAAGTAAAACAGGAAACACATAACACAGACTCACATGCAGGCACTACAGAGGGAACAGAGACGTGGGAACAGGGCAGACACAAACATTGACTGAACACGGGGATATAGGAACTAAGGATACACATAGACGCGAACTAGACAAGGGTGACAGGGGAGATAGAGCAGCTAGAGAAGACAGAGACATAAACCATAAGACAGAACTCAAAGAAACCAAAAACTAGAAAGTATAAATAATATCATAAACTCAAAAACCCTGGGTCAACGACCCAGGCATCCTAACAACTCCCACTAGGTTTATATCTGGGACTCTCCACCATTTGTCCTTAGAACTGAAGAAGCTTCTCGGATGAGAGGTGAAACGTCTTCAAGCAACTTAAAGAAGTCCAGACGCTTTTCTTTGCAAGCTCCTTTGACAACGATGACCTGGATGACTGAGAACCTTCACAGACATACTCAACTCATTCCTCTACTTCCGTACCATTGATTCAGTATTGATCCATTAATGTTGGATTCTCAGGCAGCTGCTCTATTCCCATGAAAACAGAGTTTGATCTTTGGTTTCATTCTATAATACTGGACTTATTTTTCCACGAAGGTTTGAACTTTGACAGTTTAAACAAGAGAGAAAAGTGTGAAAATGTGTAGTGAGGGGTTTTACAGCCTTAAAACATCTTGTGGTGGGGCGTGGTTTGCGGTGCCGTGCGGACGCACCTGCACGGCATCCGCAATCACGCCCGCCGTGTTAAAACACGGGGACTCAGGGGTTGGTGGGTGTGTGATGTGGCGTGAATAAGGCACAGCGGGACCACGGAGCAACGTTCAGAACCAACTTTATTTTAATTCACGTCACACCACACACCCAAGATTTTGAAGATTTTGGGGTAATTATTTGAATCACACGGTGTCATCTTTTTATACTTATTTTGTGGCTTAAAGAAAAACTATGCTAAATGTAACTTCCTCTGTCTTGTTTCATTCAAGGTTATTATCGTTAACGAAAACTAGAAGTGTAAAAACATTTTCGTTAACGGAAATAAAAATAAAAACAAAAAAAGCAAAACTAACTAAAACTGTAATGAGTGTTCACAAAACTAAAATTAACTGAATTTATAGCAAAATGTGTTTAGTTTTCATTGATGTGAGCGTGTCCTGGGTGAAAATAAAGTTTCGTTTCCAGATTTTTTCTTGCTGTGTCTCATTACGCCAGCAGGTGGCAGCACGTTAGTCGACTCGTCTGTGTTGTTGCTCCGTCCTCGCGCAGAATCATGTCAGGAAAAGTCGGGAGAAAGCGCCAGAGTCCAATTTGGGATTACTTTGAATATGACTGTGTTTTGGATAAAGCAAGTGTCTTGTAGTGGAAAGAGACAAATTATGAGGGACATTTCTAAAGGGAAGAAATCCCACAAACCTTAAAGTGCGCTTGAAAAGCTCACACAAGAAGGCTAACCTAGCTTACCTTGAGAAGGGAGCACACTCAACCCTCATCCCCAGAAACAGACGCTAACCCCAGGCAAGGCAGCGTGATGCAACCCGAGACAACAGGACGGGGATATCTACATAACTGTGAGTCAAGTGCCTTCAAAAAGTTTATCAATTCACTTGAACCAAAATTACGAACACCCGGTGCTGCGAGAGTTAATAGTCTCATTGGGGCCAAGATATACATTTTATAGTTGCCTGGTATCAGTGGTTGTTCATCTGCCTTTATTTATTTATTTATTTAAAGAACCCATAGGTGGGAATGTGAGTTGTCTGTCTCTGCGTGTTAGCCCTGCGACAGACAGGCGACCTGTGCAGGGTGCAGGGTATGGTAGCTGGAATAGCAACATACCCAAGGATAAGCAGAAGAGCATGACTGATGTGATGAAACTGGGATGTTGTTACACTTAATTATTGGAAACACGACTAAAACTAAACTGAAACTAATCAAAACTAAACTGAAACTAAAGATTTTCAAAAAAATAAAAACTAAACTAGCAAACAATTGGTAAAAACTAATTAAAACTGATATAAAAATGAAAATCTGAAGGCAAAACTAAATAAAAATAAAAACTAATGAAAACTGCAAAACTATTAAAACCCTGGTTTCATTCTTGGAGGTTACATGGATGTTGGAAGTTTAAAACTCCTATATTATACATCATGATCATTGCTGCCAACAAGTCTCTGATTGTGGTTATGTAACACTGATGAAGCGCTAATGAATGAATACAGGCTAGGTATTGAGTGAAATATTAGGTTATTATTAATCAGAAGATTTAGGAATGCTACTGGAGCTGATGGGCAGTAATTAATAAATACACACAACGCTTTTGCAGGTACCGTGTATTTAACTGAAACCAAAGAAAAATAACAAGAAAAGAAAAGGAAAACTTAAATAATCACTCCTGCTGCAGCTATTCAATTAACCGAAAAACCCAGTGGGTGTCACAGGCTGGGTCTCTGACCCAGCGCTCTGAGTTCATTTTTGTATTTGTCTCATTTTGATATGTGATTAGTTTTTGTGTCATTTCCTATCTAGCTTTAGTTTAAGCTGTTATTTATTATTGTTCCCTTGGTTTTCTATGTTTTGGGTTCTTGTATTATTCATCACATATTAGGTCTGTTAAGTTGAGTTGTCATGTCTAGTTTTAGTGTTTCCCGTTTTATTCTGACAGTGTCATGTGTTCTTTGTTCATTGTATTTAGCTTTCCTCCTCCTGGTCCTGTCATTAGGTTTATGTCAGTCAGCTGTTCCCCCATGTGTCTCCACTTCCCCTGATGGCCTGGCCTGTATTTGTATAGCGCTTTACTAGTCCCTAAGGACCCCAAAGTGCTTTACACAACCAGTCATCCACCCATTCACACACACATTCACACACTGATCACCTCATGTATGTATTTAAGCCCTCTGTTTTCTGCATGTCATTGTCGGGTCGTCTGTTTATCTCACCAGAGTTACAGTTATAGTCATAGTCTTCGCCCGTTTTTCCACCATAGTCATAGTTACAGTCTTTGTCATTGTATGTTATAGTTTTTGTTTCTTAGTGGGTTTTTTGTCAGTTTGCTTTCGGTTCCTGGTTAACCCCTGCCGTCATCTAATAAAGGATCACTTTTCTGTTTAAACTTACAACTCCTCGTCTTCATCTGCTTTTGGGTCCTGTTTCCATACACATCGGCGCACCCCGCCGTGACAGTGGGGGTGCACAAAGACAACTAAGCAAATTCTTCTGGCTTATACCAAGCAATACAGATTCTCAAAAAGAGTTCCCCATAAATAACACATGTTAACATCAAAAACACTGATCCACACTGAAGTCCGTGAGTTTTATCTGAATGTCCATGAGAGATGTCCAAGCGCTGTTGTCCATAAACGGGGGGAATGGTGTGTATGATTGTGGAAATCAGTGCATTTGGTGTATTCCTACCCAACCAGTGCCGATCCTATCAGCTGTTGGCAACACTTCCTAGGTTGGAATAGACGTCAGCGTGAACTATCGTATGTCCGCTATTACCTGGCCGAAACCGGAAGTGATGTCATTTTCGCAGAAAAAATGGACAGACTCGAGCCGTGGAGACCTGGCTTGTATGTTCTCACTCTGCTAGCAACAAGTAAAGGTCTGTTCTGTTTAACTGACTGGGCTCTGAGTTGTCCGGCTAACCTCCACACCACATGCCTGCTAGACATGCTAGCTGCTCCTTCCTCGCCAGACCGCCGTTACAAGTTGTTAATCTGCTGTCATCTAAAGTGGAGCAGTGTTTGCTGCAGAACTCTGAAAACACACAAGTACACACGAGCTTATTATAAACAGTAAGTAAACCAAATTTTGATTGAAGTTTATAACTCTTTTAAAGGCCCACTGCCATATAGGAAACCTGTCACGACACATCTTTGTCCTGCAGGTCCTTTCAGGTTTCCTCTGACTCAGGCAGCCAATCAGGAGTTCTCATAATGAGATCAGTCTGCTGCTGTGACGTCTGCTGAGCTGAATGGTTTAAAAGAAGCAGGGCTTCAGTCTGAGGGTGTGTGTATGAGTGTGTATGATTTACATGCTGTTAGCCTGAGTTTCACACAGGAAGGATTTTATATGTTGAATATAATGTTTTTGATGTCAGTGACTGAATATGATTCATCTGCATTTAATGTGTTGTCTTGATGCTTGTGAATTGTGTTAATTAACATTCATATATGTAACAAAATTAGTGTTAAGACTGTTTGATGAACAATTAGAGCATCATGATAAACTTCACAGAGGGCTCATACTTCATCCTTGGTGCCTACTTTGATGCCGGGCCTACAAAATACTTGTTTTTCTTGCTTCTCTTGTCTTTATATTCTTTAATCATTTGTGCGAACCTCCTGCTGATTGTGGTTATCTGTGTGAACAGAAGCTTACATGAACCTATGTACATGTTTCTGTGCAGCCTGTTTGTGAATGAGCTGTATGGTAGCACAGGGCTGTTTCCGTCCCTCCTGGTTCAGATCCTCTCTGATGTTCACACTGTTTCTGCTCCTCTCTGCTTCCTGCAGATCTTCTCTTTGTACTCGTATGTCGTTGTGGAATTTTTGACCTTAGCCGTCATGTCTTATGACAGATATCTTGCCATCTGCTGTCCTCTGCAGTATAACATGCGAATGACATCCAGCACGGTTTCTGTGCTCATCGCTGTGTCGTGGATCTATGCTTTGTTGCTGGTTGCTGTGACAGTTTCTCTGAGCTCACCTCTGCAGCTGTGTGGGAACATCATCAACAAAGTGTACTGTGATAACTATGCCATTGTTAAACTGGCCTGTTCTGACACCACACTCAATAACATCTATGGACTGATCAGCACAGCATTCACAGCGTTTGTTCCTGTCACGTTAATCTTTTTCACCTACATGAGGATCCTGAAAGTCTGTTTTTCTGGATCCAAACAGACCCGACAGAAAGCCGTCAGCACCTGCACGCCTCACCTCGCTTCTCTGCTCAACTTCTCTTGCAGCGGCTGCTTTGAAGTATTGCAGAGCAGATTTAATATGAACAATGTACCAAATGTACTGCGTATTTTGATATCACTGTACTGGCTTATGTGTCAGCCGCTCTTTAATCCTGTGCTGTACGGGCTGAAAATGTCCAAAATTTGTGACATTTGTAAAAGTTTGCTTTATTCAAAAGTTAACACAATATTGAGTTAGATTGAAAAAGAATGAAAACAATAAATGTGTCTGGCTTTATTTATTTTATTTCTTTGTGTACTTCATTACTGCCATAAATAGGGCTCGTTCATTTTTCTGTAAAGTCTGAAGTCTATATCATATAATGTTATTTCTAACTACTACATCGTTTCTCTTAGACAGCAACAAGACCTGCAAAACACTGAAAATGCTCTGCTTTTTGGACTGAGGTTGAAGCGTCTAATCGGGAGAGGGAGATAAGGTGGCAGACAGTCAGTTGTGGGTTCTGTGCTCCTTCCTCACAGAACTGAAAGCATCCTCAGCTAAAACAAAGCACAGACACTCATAGAGGCTTTAACGCCTGGCCCATCATGGCAGCACATGCTCAGGATCAGCTGCAAACTGCAGCAGCGCCACAAGTCCCCTCACAACATTTCAATACCATTACAAATTCTTAGCATTATTGCGGTTCACCTTTTTTTCTTTTGTTTGTTTGTTTGATAATTTTTTATTTCAACATTTGTTGCCTCTTTGTCTCAGGGCAAAATTAAGAATGCAAAGGTATGAAAGGTAAATTAAACAACCCATAAAACTAAACAACAAAAAAAACAACAGTCTGCTCAGGTTGTGAATGCACATACTTCATATCATGAAAGAGGAGGTGGGCGGAGCTTATAAGTGCTGACGGACATCACAGAGTCAGAGGCTCAGACACAGCTGGCTGTCACAGCTGATCTAAGGTCAGATGTAAGACATCTTTATAGGTGAAATGCACAAATTGTTGCAGCCAGCACACCTCACTTTAGAGAACAACCTTTGTGGTTCAATGACCTTTGACCCTTATTTCACTGAGTGTAGAAATGTCTTATCTTCTGCAAAATGACAGTCAAATTGTAAATTTCAAAAACAATCTTAAAAACAATTTCTCCAGAGGAACCGGTTTACCTTCATCCAGGAGAAAGAGATGAAATGTTCAGGAATCAAACACCAGGATGATTTCATGGCTGAAAAAAACAACTTTCTCCTCAGAGCTTCTTTTGCATAAACACCCAGCAGGCCTACTGATCATTTCTATTAATATGCTTTAGCAATAACTACATTTAACTAATATACAGCTCTTCAATGCTTATTCAAGGTTTTACTTTTACTGCTGTTCATGTTATCTTAAGAGTTCAGACTGTCAGGAGCTTTTACCTGGCGTTGGCTCTCTCTGCGGAAGAGCATCACTTCCTGTTCCAACACAGTGGGGTTTTTGTGTAGTTTATCTGCGGAGCAATTTAATAAAAAAAACTTCTTATTTCATAGTAGAATCTTCACGTGCTTCATCCGAAGCACTCTCTGTGTACTCACTCGCTAATTTGTATTCGCTCACTGTGTCTTTAGATTTTGCTAGCTTAGCTTAGCTCATAACCGACTCACTAGCAGCATGGCCTCTAAAAATTCCCCGAAAAGCCTTCAGTTAATCCAAAATGCTGCAGCAAGAGTCCTGAGGGCTCCAGTATTCCTTGGAATGCTGCTGAAGATCTGCCAGAGGTGGAAGATTTTGCGGACCGGGCCCTGTGCTAGGTGTTCCCAGCTGATTCTCACTATACATGTGGGTGCTCCAAGTCTGTCCAGCGTCCTCCCTGACCACCTGATCCAATTCATCACCAGGTGGCGATCACCTCAGCCTCTCTCTTCACCCGAGTGACCAGAACATCTGACCACAGATCTGATGATATGATCATAACATCAATCATCAACCTTTGGCCTAGGATTTCCTGGTGCCACATGCACTTATCGATGCCCTTAAGTTTAAACATGGTGTTCATTATGGACTAAAACTTTGAGTTTTTGATGCCACTGAGGATGGAAAGGTAGCTGACAGAATAGAAATGCATAAGTGATGTCAGACACCAGAGACTTGGTGGAAAAACCCCCAAAACCAAACTAAACTAAATGTTAGCTTAGAACGAACCTTTTTAAGCTTCAAATCATACCAATCAATTGATGAATAACTAAATAAATAGGCTTAATCATTTCCAACACCCTGGAGGACAGCAGGGAGAATTGAGACGCTGAATGGTGCTTTGATGCGATCGTCATGAAGCATTTAAATCACCACCAATATCAATTAAACTGCTGATCAAAAGTTTAGGACCACACCTCCAAAAAAAACTGTAAACCCCCAAAAACAGAAATCAAAGATCCAAACATGAGCTCAGTGATGAGCTCCATCGTTATAGAAACCACCTCAGGTGGGATCTGCTTGTCATGCCAGTAGCGTTGGAAACCATCAGGACCATCAAGGTTACATTTGTTCTCATCACAGAATAAAACTCTCTTCCACCTTTCAACGTCCCATGTTTGGTCCAAACGGTCAGTTCTGTGGCGTTCAGGGAGACGAGGCCTTTGAAGAAGTTCTTTGTTTTTGAAGCCCTACAGCCTCAGATGCCATCTGATGGTTATGGGGCTGCAGTCTGCAGCTGTAACGGCCTAAATTTGGGTCGACATATAGGGCCTTGGGGGTTGGCTCACTTACCGGTATCCAGAGAACAGTCTGTTTATTCAACCTCACTTCTGGCCCCGGTGCCCACCTCTTAATTTTAAATACATGTAGACATTGAGGGTTCCCGGGAGGGGCCATGCTGCTACCAGATGCTATTTGGCAGAGGATTGTTAGCACCACCATTTAAATGCATTTTAGAAAAGCATGCATCAACACCACATATGAGCGGGTGGAGTGAGGTATGGGGTCTTCTCACACCCCCGTTCCCTGTTCCCTGTTGGGGGCGGGGAGCCGGGGGAAGGAGTTGGCCATCTGGTTGGGGTCTGGGATGGTGGGCCTCCTTGCTGCTGCAGGACCAGGGGGCGGTCTCAACCCCAGATTAAAGAGAAACATCTCCTGGGTCTCGGGGCAGATTGCCCTTCTGGGGGTGATGGTACCTGTTATAGAGTATGTACTGGGAGTGTGAGTGCGTGTACAGTGTTCATTTCTGTGTGTCTCCATGTTGGGTGAGAGCTGAGTATTTGTAGATGTGTGCATGAGAGTGGGTGTGGTGGAGGTGTGGTCCCGGGCGCGGCTGCAGGGGAGGAGTGGTGCAGTGAGCTCAACGGGGCGGTGCTGGAGACGCAGGTGAGAACAGCTGATGGCGTTTGGACTGATGATGGTTTCCTTCCCCTTTTATAGTGAGACGGGAGAGGAGCGGAGGGGAGGCTGGAAATCAGCTGAGACTGGAGCTGTCAGACTGTGGACTATCTTAATAAATGAAAACTAGAAATAAACGTGGCATCTGGCGACAAACAAACGTGCATGTGTGTGCGTGTGTGAAGTGCATTTCACAGTGGGAATGCATGTTTATGTTTGTGTGTGTCTGTGTCAGGGTTCCTGGGTCATTGACTCAGCATTTTAGTTCATGTTCCGTTTATTTTCCACATTCATGTTTCCCGCTTCACCGTGCCAGCCCTCTGTCTCAGAGTCAGTAATTCTGGTTCTACTTCCTATGTGTCAGCTTATGTTCAGCTGTGTACTCACCGGTCATCATCCTCATCAGTCAGAGTATTTAAGTCCTTCACCGTCTTGTCATTGATGTGATGTTGTCACTGCCATCGTTCCCGTGTGTGTTTCCAATTCAGCCAGCCATTCAATCATCCAGCCAGTCAGCGTTTGTTCATGTTCTGTTCATCCGCTCACTATAATAAACTTCTGTATCCTGCGCCGTGAGTCCTGCTTTTGGGTCATCTCCTCCTTGCATCCACACACGACCCCTGACAGCCTGTTAGTCTGTGTCTATATGTCAGGTTGGGTCTCAGACTCCACCTCTCTTAGAACATCTCAAACTAGATTTCATTAAATGTAACATTTAAACGTTCCATCTTACTTTAGTAAATAACTTTGATGTAAAAAGTTAAACCCAGCATTCTTGGCAGACTTTTTCTTTCAGTGTTGGAGAATCTAATTTTAAAAAATTGCTGAAATCTGCTTTTTTGAGTGTCTCAAAGAATTCAGTGACAAAAGGTCCACCATGTTGGTGTCGCTTTTACCAATTTTATCTGGACATCCTACATCAGGGGTGTCAAACTCCAGGCCTCAAGGGCCGGTGTCCTGCAGGTTTTAGATGTGTCCTTGATCCAACACGGCTGATTTAAATGGATAAATGACCTCCTCAACATGTCATGAAGTTCTCCAGAGGCCTGGTAATGAACTAATCATTTGATTCAGGTGTGTTGACCCAAGGTGAGATCTAAAACCTGCAGGACCCCGGCCCTCGAGGCCTGGAGTTCGACACCTGTGTCCTACATGAACACATGTGGAAGGTACCGTGTGGCTGCTTATGTGTTGCTGAATGATTAAAGGCTTTGCTGTCTCTTACAGTGTTTAAGTGGCTGAAGACTGAATGCAGCCTAACGGGAAACAACAGCCAGTGAAGAAATGTCTTTAAATATTCTCATTTGTTTAATTACATCTGCTACATGATCCAAACTTTCCAGTAGAGCAAACTTTTACAAATGTCATAAATTTTGGACATTTTCAGCCCGTACAGCACAGGATTAAAGAGCGGCTGACATATAAGCCAGTACAGTGATATCAAAATACGTAAAATGTTTGGTACAGTGTTCATATTAAATCTGCTCTGTACTATTTCAAAGCAAGCCCCAAAAGAGAAGTTGAGCAGAGAAGCGAGGTGAGGCGTGCAGGTGCTGACGGCTTTCTGTCGGGTCTGTTTGGATCCAGAAAAACAGATTTTCAGGATCCTCATGTAGGTGAAAAAGATTAACGTGAGAGGCAGAAAAATGGTGAATGCTGTGCTGATCAGTCCATAGATGTTATTGAGTGTGGTGTCAGAACAGGCCAGTTTAACAATGGCATAGTTATCACAGTACACTTTGTTGATGATGTTCCCACACAGCTGCAGAGGTGAGCTCAGAGAAACTGTCACAGCAACCAGCAACAAAGCAGAGATCCACGACACAGCGATGAGCACAGAAACCGTGCTGGATGTCATTCGTGTGTTATACTGCAGAGGACAGCAGATGGCAAGATATCTGTCATAAGACATGACGGCTAAGTTATAAAACTCCACACTTCCATAAGTGTACAGACAGAAGATCTGCAGGAAGCAGAGAGGAGCAGAAACAGTGTGAACATCAGAGAGGATCTGAACCAGGAGGGACGGAAACAGCCCTGTGCTACCATACAGCTCATTCACAAACAGGCTGCACAGAAACATGTACATAGGTTCATGTAAGCTTCTGTTCACACAGATAACCACAATCAGCAGGACATTGGCGCAAATGATTAAAGAATATAAAGACAAGAGAAGCAAGAAAAACAAGTATTTTGTAGGCCCGGCATCAAAGTAGGCACCAAGGATGAAGTATGAGCCCTCTGTGAAGTTTATCATGATGCAAAGGTCCGTCACAATCAGCTTAATGAACAATACTTACACCAAATATTTTCATATAAAAACACACATGAACTGATGAGAAATGTGTAACTGCATAACAATATTTCACAGAGCAAATGAAAGGAACCTGTCAGAGTTTTTAACTGAAAACCTTCCGAAAAGTCAAAAAGCAGTGAGTGCATCAGACCAGCTTCTTTTAAAGCCTTCAGCTCAGCAGACGCCCCCAGCAGCAGAATGACATCATCCTCTGAACCTTCCACTGGCTGCTGACTGCTATGAAATGTTAACATCAGCTTTCAAACTGGCAACATAACACGGTGTGTTTCCAATGGCATTTACAATGATCCACAGGGATGGGTGCTGTTTGTGTGTGAAGTTTTCCTATTTTAGTTAGAAGACCCAAATGCCATGCTGCAATACTACACTGCTGTGGTAGCCAACATTTCAAATGCAGGTTGTGTGGTTTGTTACTGTTACTGAAGGATACTCGCTGTAAGTGTCACAGAAATGGCTTATGTATAAAGAAGTTTAATAGATGGTTCCAGCAGTTAAAATGTTCTTGCTTGTACATTTCTGTGGACAATATTGTAAAGGTGTGTTTATCTTGTACAAGAGACATGTTTATCTTGTCACAAAGAACCAGTTTTGTTACACCGCTATTATCGCGAGGTTTGGGCGTGATAATATAGGCTGTGAGCCCACTTTTAATAATCACGCTAAGGAGTTCAGCGAGCTATCTGCAAAAGCCTGGTTAGTCTACCAGCTGTTCAAGAATGCACAGGACTGTAAAGTTATTGTTCTAGGACCTCCGAAGTGGCAGGTGGCCACGAGCCTTTGTGTTTTATGTTTGTAGTTTTCACGGCGTTCAATAAATGCAGCAAAGCGCCCGTCTTGAAGAAGCCGTGCCTGTGTTGTCATTTCGGAGTTATACTCGCCACACCAACACCAACCAGATGTTTAAATCTTCATATAAATGAGTAACAGTAGGTGGACATTAGGTAAGGCTGCACTTTTTGCAGCGATCTCGTATAGAAAACTATTCCTCGCGTATATAAAACAGGTCCGCGGCTCCGAACCGTAGTAAAGGGACCTCTGGCTGATACGTCAGGTTTGTGTCGGGCTCGTAGCTGAAAACTAGCTTTACTTTGTTGTGTGGGTCAACTTTGCTAGAGACAGAGAGAGGCGTTGAAAGGCTCCAACGGAGCTTATTGTTTCAGAGGAAACACGAACACAGCGTACAGTCGAGTCTTAATAGCTTACTTACAGCTGGGCTCGTCAGGCACTCTTCTTGGCTGCAGTGGTTATTATTATATTTACATGCTTCCAGCTCCCGTTTCTGCTCGATGACAGCTCGTACACAGACACTCGCTCACAGACACTTAATGGGTATGGCAGTCCATTCTCCCTGCAGCACGGACTACACTGCCCATAAGGCTACATGCTTTCGGGCTATGCCTGTAACACTCTGCTATTACCTTCATATTAAATAACATTAACTAGTAATGACTTCATCAGCTACTCTTAGTACCATTGATGTTAAGTTAGACTCTTTTTCTCCAATTGATCTTTCTGAGTTAACTTCAATAATTACTTCCTCCAAACCATCAACGTGTCTTTTAGACCCCATTCCTACAAAACTGCTCAAAGAAGTCCTGCCATTAATTAATTCTTCGATCTTAAATATGATCAACCTATCTCTAATGATCAGCTATGTACCACAGGCCTTCAAGCTGGCTGTAGTTAAACCTTTACTCAAAAAGCATCTCTAGACCCAGCAGTCTTAGCTAATTATAGGCCAATCTCCAACCTTCCTTTATATCAAACATCCTTGAAAGAGTAGTTGTCAAACAGCTAACAGATCATCTGCAGAGGTTTATTTGAAGAGTTTCAGTCAGGTTTCAGAGCTCATCACAGCACAGAAACAGCTTTAGTGAAGGTTACAAATGATCTTCTTATGGCCTCTGACAGTGGACTCATCTCTGTGCTTGTCCTGCTAGACCTCAGTGCAGCGTTCGATACTGTCGACCATAATATCCTATTAGAGCGATTAGAACATGCTGTAGGTATTACAGGTACTGCACTGCAGTGGTTTGTATCATATCTATCTAATAGACTCCAGTTTGTTCATGTAAATGGAGAGTCCTCTTCACACACTGAGGTTAATTATGGAGTTCCACAGGGTTCAGTGCTAGGACCAATTCTGTTTACATTATACATGCTTCCCTTAGGCAGCATCATTAGAAGACATAGCATACATTTACACTGCTATGCAGATGACACCCAGCTCTATCTGTCCATGAAGCCAGATAACACACACCAATGAGTTACACTGCAGGAATGTCTTAAAGACATAAAGACCTGGATGGCCGCTAACTTTCTGCTTCTTAATTCAGATCAAACTGAGGTTATTGTACTCGGCCCTGAAAATCTTAGAAATATGGTATCTAAGCAGATTCTTACTCTGGATGGCATTACCTTGGCCTCCAGTAACACTGTGAGGAACCTTGGAGTCATGTTTGACCAGGACATGTCCTTCAACGCACATATTAAACAAATATGTAAGACTGCTTTCTTCCATTTGTGCAACATCTCTAAAGTTAGAAATATCCTGTCTCAGAGTGACGCTGAAAAACTAGTTCATGCATTTATTACTTCCAGGCTGGACGACTGTAATTCATTATTATCAGGAAGTCCTAAAAACTCCCTGAAAAGCCTTCAGCTAATCCAAAATGCTGCAGCAAGAGTCCTGACAGGGACTAGAAAGAGAGAGCAGATTTCTCCTGTTTTGGCTTCCTGTTAAATCCAGAATTCAAAATCCTGCTCCTCACATACAAGGTCTTAAATAATCAGGCCCCATCTTATCTTAATGACCTTGTAGTACCATATCACCCTATTAGAGCACTTCGCTCTCGCTCTGCAGGCCTACTTGTGTTAGGATGCCTGGGTTGTTGACCCAGGGTTTTGAGTTTATTATATTATTTGTCATTTCTAGTCTTCGGTTTCTTTGTTAGAGTTCTGTCTTATGGTTCACGTCTCTGTTCCCTCTGTTGCAGTGCCTGTGAGTCTGTGTCTTTAAGTTCAGTCTGTGTTATGTTTCCTGTTTTACTTTGGAGGTGCATGTCTTATGTTAATGTATCTTCCCCTGTTTCGTTAGGCCTGATTTGCCCCAGCTGTGTTTCCCTCCTGTTGCCCGTTCCCTGATTGCTCCTCTGTGTATTTAAGCCCTGTGTTTCAGTTTGTCTATGTTGTGATCTACCCTTATCTTGCTGTGTGTTTTGTTTGCGTAGGTTTACCTTGGAGTCTTAGTCTTGCTGCCCTCATGCTGTGTGGATCTCACTGTGAGTTTAGTTTAGTTTAGTTTAGTTTGCTTTTGTATAACTTTCCCCTGCCAGCAAATAAAGCTGAGTTCTTTGTGTTTAAACGTGCCTAATTTTGGGTTCAACTCCTGTCTGCCACACAGCGATTCATGACAGAACGATGCGACCAGAACATGGACCCTGCAGACTCTTCAGCCTTTGAGTTTAACGCTGAGATGGATCAGATGATTAAGCTTCTTGACCGCATTGCCCAGGCCAAGGATTTGAGAACAATGGCGGTTGGGCTAAGCGCAGTAGACGCTGTCATTCGGAGCAACCCTCGGCTAAATCTGTTTTCTACGGCCACTGTGCTGGGCAGCTCCATAGCTGCCTGGAGGGAGCAAGTCAGGGCTGGCGAGCTTGCTCTCTCTATTTCCACCTCCACTTCTTTACCGCTGCCCCAGGACAACACACACTCTCCACCTGCCTCAACGCTGTCACAGACTTCGTCTCCTTCCTCCCGTCAGTCGGGACCTTGTTCGCCTGTCCGTTCACCTGCCTTTTTCCTGGCGGCTATGTGGTCGGAGGAGGAGGTGGTCTCCATTTCTCCACCGGTTCCCTCTTCCAGAAGGAAATGTCGCCCTTGCCATCGCCACTCCTCTCCCCAGTCCTCTGTTCTGCAACCTGGTCCTGCTGGAGGGTCCGAGGGGCCCGTCCGGCCTTCATCTGTTGTTCCCGCTGGGGGTTCTGGAGAACCGCACCAGCCTTTGTTTGCCTTCCGAGGGGCCCGTCCAGCAACCTGCTTCCGCTGCAGAATCCGGGTTCCTTCCATATCCATCATTCGTAGATAAGGACTAGCATTATCTAGTATCCACCCTCGACACAATTATTCGAGACCACTCTCTAAGTCGACTCACGGTTCTGACTGCTTCTAAATGGCTTATCATCTCCGATGAAGTTCAGTGGCCTCGCACTCTGCTCTCGGACGATTTGTGGGGTTATTATTATAGAAGATTATTTTCCCCTAATCAGTCTTTTAATTCATCAACTCCCCCCAAGCTGCTGCTGTCACTTCTGTTCATTCAGAAATCAGCTCAGTTTTTATCGGTACCTTATCTGAAGTAATTAATAAGCTAAGCACCCCCTCTCCATCTTCTACTCAAAGACAAGCTCACGCAAGCTTTACGAGCCGTCAAGCGTTACCTGAAATCCAGTGTAGAATGGGAATATGTTTCAGTAAACAGGTAAATAAACAAAACCTCTGTCAGTGTCCAAATACATATGGACCTAACTGTATATGTCAAATCACAGCAGTATTCAAAGTGGCCTAAATGTGTATTGAAAGTGTTTTTCCATTCACTTTCTCTAAACTTTGCTAAGTGAAGCAGAGAGGAGCGGAAACAGCCCTGTACTACCATACAGCTCATTCACAAACAGGCTGCACAGAAACATGTACATAGGTTCATGTAAGCTTCTGTTCTGATCGACTTGTATAAAGATCGAAGTATCTGATAGGGCTGTTTCTGAGTGAGCACCGAGTGTGAGATATAAAACCTGGGAAGTTTGTTTTGGTTCTCACATAACATAACTCTGGATAAACGAACAGGCAGAAAATGTTCACCTCTGACAGAACTGTAGCATGTAAGGGTCACGGCAGGGTGGATCGGTGTGTTTGCGGAGCAGACCCAAAAGCAGACACGGTAAACAGAGAAAGCTTAGGTACAACAAAAGCAGGCTGTTTATTTGGCTGACAGGAAAAAACAAAGGCAAGACAAACTGGGACAAAACTAAACTGTGAACACTAAGACTAACTATGAAAACTATGACAGGAAAAACCCAGAGACATGCCATGACACAAAGGAAAACAGACGACCCGACCCTGAACAGAGGGAGACAGAGGACTTAAATACACAGGATGGTAATGAGGGAAGTGGAAACACCTGGGGAAAAACAGCTGACACAAATAATCATAATGCCACAGGGGAAGCAAAACTAAACACAATGAACATGGAAACAAGACTTTCAAAGTAAAACAGGAAAAATGGAGAGACATGAACTGGGAAACGCAAGCTTGACACAAGAGACAGCGAGAGGGAGTGAGAGATTCATTCATTTTTCACAATAAAACAACAAATCAAAGGAACAATAAACAAGTAGTGGGTAGGAGTGTGTTTGCCATCAAATACCCAGAACAATTCAAAACAGTTACTTGATAATACGACAGAGTGCAAGCACATAAAAATGATACCAATAGATTCAAGATGAATTTTAAAACAGATGAAGAGAAGTATTTCTTACAGATTCTTAACAAGTTGATTCTTACACTCATGCGCCTTAACGGTAATATTATTAATATAATTACAGTTCCATACTTAGATTGCCATAGATTAGATATAACAGACACACAAACAAATGTGAATATTGCATCATCATTATCATCACAGTCATGGAGTTGTTTGCTGGTAAAATCCTCAGGTCTTCATTACACCTCGTATTAAAGTATACAATAGGTACATGTGTTTTAGTATCAGTTTTCAGGCCCCTCTTCTGTGGAACCAGCTTCCAGTTTGGATTCAGGAGACAGACACTATCTCTACTTTCAAGATTAGGCTTCAAACTTTCCTTTTTGCTAAAGCATATAGTTAGGGCTGGACCAGGTGACCCTGAATCCTCCCTTAGTTATGCTGCAATAGACGTAGGCTGCCGGGGGATTCCCATGATGCACTGGGTGTTTCTTCTTCACTCACTATGTGTTAACAGACCTCTCTGCATTGAATCATATCTGTTATTAATCTCTGTCTCTCTTCCACAGCATGTCTTTATCCCGTCTTCCTTCTCTCACCCCAACCAATCACAGCAGATGGCCCCGCCCCTCCCTGAGCCTGGTTCTGCCGGAGGTTTCTTCCTGTTAAAAGGGAGTTTTTCCTTCCCACTGTCGCATACACACACACAGACAAACAAATTGAGTTCATGCCTCAATGTGTATATTATTTTCTGTTTCTTAGCATGTGGCTAAAGTGCAACACTAAATGGATCAGCAGTGAGCTGGTGGATGTTCAGAGTTGGTGTCCACATAAATATGGACAACACATTCTACAACATCAGGAAAAAGCTGGAGCAGTGTTTCAGAAAGTCTGTATGAAGTTTGCAGGGTGTGTCTTCATGGGTTGGGTCCTCTGAGGGGGGTCATTACCGTCCTCAGCCCTCTGAGACCAGAGCTGAGGTCCGCTCCGGCTGATTGGTCTCTCTGGTCAAAAGCACTCACAGATAGTTGCATCAGAGGGAGTTGGAGGAAACTGTGGCTAATGAGGAGACACCTCAGGGACAGAAATGTTTACATGCACAGGTGACCTTTAATCTACCTGTTACAGTGATGATGTAACTCTTACAGCATCAGCAGGTTTACTTCAACAGAAAAGTTCTCTCACTTTGTTCAAAGTCTTAAATTCATCTTTTGTGGAAATAACTAAAAGTCAACTCTCGATCCAAGACGGCACTGATCCCAGCGCCACGTTAGCTTCCTGTAACATGTTTCACGTTAGTGTCAGAGAAGTGTTAGCCAGAAAAACCTAAAGCTGACGCAGCAGGCAGTGTTTGTGTTCATATATCAGATGTTTTATTCATGTGGAATCAGAGTGACTCTTCAAAGTTCTTGTAGCCATGGAGACCGTGGTTTCTGCTGGTCACTGAGTAATTCGGTGTGACAGCAGCTTGCTGCACAATGCTTTCAGGCCACACCACCATCGCTTCCTTTCTTCTGGCTGTGGTCACGGTGCGTCAGCTGATGCTGCAGCGAGCATTAATGCAGTAACTTTACTGAAAGTTCAGCTTTTCACTGATAGGTGGAAGAAGATGTAAGAAAGAGTGGAGGTTAAGGTTTTCTGAGGTTAAGGCTATTAAAATGTAATATTCTGATTCATTTTAAAGATTTTCTTTTTTGGATCCAAACTTTATCCACGTTCTGTTTGACGCTGGTGCGTTTAACATTTTTTTCTTATTATGCCTTCCCTGTCCAGCACTGTAGCAATCAAAACTGTTGTCTGAAGGCCAAGAAAAATGCCCAACAGGTTTACTTTCCCAAGTGGACCTTTTCCTATACTTGATTGTCATAGTTGATTCACTCTTTATTATTTATTTTTATTTTATTATTACAATCAGAAAGAATAAACTAGAGGAGAAGAGGGACAAAGAGAAAAGACACTGAAAATCTTATTCACCACCTGCTGAGAAAAAAACACAAGCAAAAAGCAGAGTAGGGAAACTACAACAACTAGCATAAGCACAGGTAACAGCAAATAATAAATACTGAATCGTACTGAGCAGCACACAAGACTGACAATGCATGATATGTTTGGAGGCAGCAGCCAGCCAAGAGAGTGTGTGTCTGTGAATACCTTTTTGTCCACCTGTGTGTGTGAGAGCGCTTGTATCCATAAGGTTTCTCCATGTAAATGTCTAATAGTAGGTGTGGGGAGTCATAGCCCTGCCCCCAGGGACATGAAGCAGGCATGGAAGAGATCCAGGCCCCAGACATCTAGAGGCCGTCCAGAGTGCGGGAGCCCACGGAGGACCACCAGAGCGCCAGCAAAGCCACCCTCCTTGAAAGAGCTGTGAACAGTTCCAGATGAGGGGTCACCCAGCAGCCACGGCGCAGAAGCCACGGGGGGCTGCTGGGTGAAATGCCCGCAGGCTCTGCCTGCAGCCAGCTGTGCCAGAGAGGACTGAGCCCCAGGCCCTGAAGGGGCCCGACCGAGTCACAGGCGCCAGGCCCCTCCAAGCAGCCACCAGGAATGAGCTGTTACATACCTGAGGGCCCAGCACCGGACACCAAAAACCACCAACGCACCGACGCCTGAGGACATCAGCCACTGGCAGGGAGTGTGATGGGGGGAGATAGGCTTCCACACTTTGGAGGGCCGGAGATGTTCACAGAGAGGTGGAGTCTAAGACAAAAACATAACATATAAACACAGACAAACAGGCACACACAGACACAAACGCGCATTCCCACCCTCATGCACACATATACAAGCAAAGAAGCCAGCATCCCGGATCCAGACCAGATGGCCAACTACTCCTCCCAGCCCCCTGCCCCCGATGGCGAACAGAGAACGGAGTTATGAAGACCCCATACCTCTCTCTGCCTGTTCATATGTGGTCTTGCTGCGTGCTGCATTTAAAACAGGTGGCCTCTCCTGCACCTCAGTGACATGCCTGCACTCCAAGGTCCTGCATGCCTGGGGGGTTTGATGGAGTGGGAAGAGGGAGGCAGTTGGGGGCAGTTTAATAACACACTTTAATAAATGACAGTTTTAACCTAATTAAAAAACAAATACGTTGATTTATTGAAATAAGTAAACCAGTTAAAGAAAAACAGGAAAATGTAAGATAATAACAAAAAAAATCACATGTAGTGAATAAATCTACAGGCTAACACGTGATAAATCAAGTTTGTTTATAAATAATCTGTATTTACAACAACAACGTGGATTTTTAAAATAAAAAATGTTTTAATCATGTAAATTTCCTGCACCTGTCACAGACGTCCACATGACGATCCAGTCAAAGCTGCCCAAGATGTTGAACTTCATGTTGTGTCACGGTTGGACATCTAAAATTTGGATGCAGTTTGGACGTCGTACAGATCTCCTGAACTGGTCATGTACCGAACACGATGGTCTGCACGTTTATCCGCCGTCTAGTGTTTGGTGGGGGGAGGAACTTCTCTGTGGACGGCGCCGTCTGCAGTTCTTCTTTCTCTGCTTTTCTGCTTCTTGGACTACCTGCCTCCTTCAGGGTTTCACTCATTGCTCCACAATTCGTGGCAGCAGTTCCTAAAGTTGCTCTAGCTGATTATACCTCTGATACCTGAAAACTAAAACTTCTAACAGTCATGTTTCTGTATTGTATAATGTGCCTTTCATGGCATCAAGGAGGTTTGTAACGTATAGATCTTGTATGTTGTTATCTCCTTCGTATAAAACGTCTTATTGCCCATAAAAGAGGAAGTTCACTCAGGCCCTAAAACTTCTCCTTTTTCTGAGGTCATATTATAATTATTGACAGTGTTATGTTATAAGGCCTGTGCCAGTAAAACAGCAGGAAGCACAGATACAGGCCTTTGCCATCGGGAGGGATCGATTTCCACCCATGTAGCCTTTTTTTCTTTGTCCTTGCATGTGAAGCTGGGAGTTTTGGGGAGTCCAGTCCTGAAACTGAGCCATCACGTCGTGGGTGTATCACCCGCTCTGCTGTATAGTTGACCCACATCCTGATTCCCAGGGTGCGGCTTTAATGAGGTCCCACCTATGGAGCGTTTGTTTGTGCGGGATCCGATGACGACCTTCAGTCAACCTGCTGGATCGTACATCAGAGAAGCATTATAGTTACACCTGGGCCTATCAGGGCCTCCTCCACTCACCTGAGCAGCTTTCTTTTTTGGCTTTAACTGACTTATTCTGATTTTGTTCTCATGTTGTGTTTTATTTAAATGATATTTCTCCTTCGTGTTGTTGGTTTGATGTTTCAGTAACAACCTGTAAAAACTGTACTTGTAACCGCACACGCTGCGGAGACCGTCGTGCACCACTGAGGAAGAGGAGGAGGAGGAGGAGGAGATGAGGGTCTGACATCATTCTGCTGATCACAAACAGCTGCAAACTGTAAGTGTGTGTGTGTGTGTGTGTGTGTGTGTGTGTGTGTGTGTGTGTGCCCTGTCATCTGACACCTGTGAGGCTGCAATGAGGTCACATTTTCAGTACAGTCAAAAACATGAAATGCAGACTAACACACACACACACACGTGGGTGGGGCACCGGGTGGGCGTGGTCCAGGTGTTTTATTAGCTGCTGTGAGAGGTGAACTCAGAGAAAAGGCAGAAGGCGAGAAACACGACAAGGTGAGTTTCTTTAAAACCTTTAAACCAGGAAAAAACGAGTGACTATTTTTACTAATTTGTATAAAATGCATTTTCAAACACTAGACGACAAACACAGGACACCAAAGCATGTTTGTAACATTTCAAAACGAATTAATGACACAAAACCAGACTTAACTAAATAATATTTAACACGAAAACAGTTTACTGTACTTAAATATAGACATAATATAATTTGATAACACGGACAGATTTTAGGCAGATCGTACTGAATAAAACCCTCTTTGAACAGATTTGAAAAGACAGAAAGTTTCCAGAAGATAAAATCTTATTTTAAAAGTGACCCGAGGACTCCAGGGCACTGTTTTTTCAAATAAAAATGAAGATGTATTCTTTATTTTCGTGGCAAATGTACAAGCCCTCATCGGTGAGTTAACCAGAGTTCATGGAAGCTCCTGACCTCCGTCGCTGGCTGACCGTCCTTTAACTCCCCGATGAAATGCTCACATCCTTCCAGGAAACTCTAACACAGCTTCAGAGCCCTGCACAAACTGACATCAGCAGCAGGAGGAAGTTCAAGCATCTCCTTTTTCTCTGCAGACCATGGTGACCTTTCTTCTTCATGCCCTGCTGGCGGTGATGTTCCTTCCGGTTGTCATGTTAACAAATGGGACCCAGTCCCCTGTCCTCACCTTTGACCCAGCAGCTGTCAGTGACCAGGATGCTTATTGCCAGATGCTCCTTCAGTCCAGCGTCCCCGAGCAGCAGATCCCCTGGTTTTGTGTCTGCACTCGGTGCCAGAACACCAGAGGGCCCAAAGGAAACCGCGGAGACGAAGGGCTGCCAGGTAACCTGGATCTATATCATGACATTACAGACCACACAGAACATTTTTACATTATTTTATTTCCATCAGACCGAAAATAAATAAAGAAAAACATGATGAATATGAGAAGCTTACAGATTGTGTATCAGTCTGCACACATGCTTAAATTAACATGATTTACCTCGGCCTCTGTTGGACAGTGAATGAACTGCAGCTATTGTTGCTTTGTCGGTTAATCAGTCTGTTGCTCTCCCCGTCAGGTATTCCTGGTAGTGCTGGGGAAAGAGGCATGTCTGGGTTCAGAGGTCCTCCAGGTTTCGTGGGCAGCCAAGGAGCCAAAGGTTACTGATGGGGAATGCTGTGAAGCAGGCTCAGTAGTCCCAATATTTCCATTTTTCCTTCTTTAAGAGTCTCTGTCAGGTAGAAAAAAACAAATTTTG
The DNA here is from genome assembly GCF_057381915.1 of Diplotaxodon limnothrissa. Taxonomy (NCBI): domain Eukaryota; kingdom Metazoa; phylum Chordata; class Actinopteri; order Cichliformes; family Cichlidae; genus Diplotaxodon; species Diplotaxodon limnothrissa. The sequence continues at coordinate 41,828,861 of NC_140609.1, read as the reverse complement.
CAAGATGTGGCTCACTGATTGGACACTGATTCTTTTCACCAAAGCAATCTTTGTACCTGGCCAAGCATCTCATTCCTATGATTGGAAATCTAAATGGGATTTAAAAAAACATTTTATGTGAAGGAATGTCAAACTACTTTACACTGTGAGCCACAAACAGGACGATTTGAATTTCAGAATCAGAATCCCTCACGAAATTATGTTATGTTAAATTATGTTTCAGTGCTCCCGAGAAGAGAAGCTTTCCTTTGTCTCAGTTTAGAGAAGTTTAACTCCACATTTAATCTGTAATTTATGTTAATTTTCTTAATATGGGAACAATAAGTTTAATTTAAACTGTATGTTTTTCTACAGGACAAAGACGTGGCCATAGTAAATGACTGTTAGCACGACTGTTTGGGCTTAAATTATAATAAATAAATGTTCCAGAAAGAGTTCTGATAGCTCATTCTCCACACTGTCCTGTTATTATATAAATAATAATTTCTCTAGTAGATCATGAAAAATCAGGAACTCTTCTGTCATTTAATTGTTTATCTATTACGTTGTATCACCTGAACAGCCATTATTATTATTATTATTTACTTTATTTTAATCTATTTGAACAGTTTTTCCCAAAATACCTACAGCCAATCAAAAACACCACTTCAAATTTGAATCTTTTATAGCATTTACCACGAGAGCAAAAAGAAACACAAATTCCTGGTTTAGCTCTTAAATATTCCTGCATGCTGACTGTGTTAGTCGCCCCGAAAGCTGCTGTGAGAGGCTGAAGTTAAATTATTGGATGATAGATGATCAGTTCCTGTTACGAGCAGTGGAAACTATAAAAGGTTTGAAGCTGCTCCTGTTTCTGCATCATTGACTGTCTTCTCTTTATGAACTTGTCTGAAAAATACTTAATTTAACCACTAGGGGCCGCTGTAGTAAAAAGAAATGTGTGTTATCTTCTTAGTGCCCTAAACTGCTTGGACTCTACTTGTGATTTTCTGTTTTGCTATAACTAAATGTTTACCATGGTGTGAGTCACCTGACTTCATCTGTTTTGTGTTCAAACTTTAGGACAAAAAGGCCATGATGGGGATAAGGGCGACTGGGGACCTCAGGGGCCTGCAGGACTCAGAGGACTGCAGGGCTTCAAAGGTGAGTGATGAGGCAGTCATCGGGTGCTTCACCCATCGAGCCTCAGAACACCTCCTTATCCTATTTTTCTTGGTCTGCAGGTGAAAAAGGGGAGCAAGGTTTTGTGGGTCTTCAGGGGGATCCGGGTCCTAGAGGAGATGATGGTGTCTGTCCTGATAATTGCAAGTCCATCCCTGGAACTCAGGGACCAACTGGTTTGATAGGCCCTGCAGGATCCAGAGGTCTACCTGGCACCCCGGGGATGCCGGGTCCCAAAGGTGTCATGGGTGAGATGGGAGAGTTTGGGCCCCCTGGTGTTCCTGGCTCTGTGGGTGAGAAAGGAGAGCTGGGGCCACAGGGGGAGTGCAGATGTATAGATGGAGCCAATGGACATAAAGGCGAAAAAGGAGATACAGGAGTCAAAGGTGATGTGGGACCAATGGGCACCGTGGGCCAAAGAGGGCCCCAGGGGATAAAGGGAGACATGGGGCACATAGGGATGATGGGTCCTCCAGGTCCCTGCATGCCCGCCATCCAGTCGGCCTTTGCTGCAGGCCTGACGACCAGCTTTCCCTCACCTAACACCCCCGTGGTTTTCTCCTATGTTTTCTACAATATCCAGCAGAATTACAACCCCAGCACCGGCATCTACATCGCCCCCATCAATGGCACCTATGTCTTCAGCTATCACGTCACCGTCTTTGACAAAGTCCTGAAAATCGGCCTCTTTCGTAACTTCATGCCAGTTATTAAAACCACAGAGGCCAGCCAGTTAGCGACCACCTCACAGTCAGTTGTCCTTCACCTGCTGAGGGGAGATTGGGTGTGGATTCAGGTGAAGGATATGGTAACCAACGGCATGTATGTCAGCAATGAGGCCAGCAGTGTTTTCTCTGGCTTCTTGCTGCACCCAGATTCATGTGATTTGGCTTTACTCAGATCCCCCATGCCCCTCAAGAAGGTTCCCGATGATGGATACACCTGGGGCGGCACCCCCCAACCCTGATCAAGTTACACTCATGTTACACAAGGCAAAAATATTTCCCACCAATCAGACCGACACAAACATAGTGTAACCACAGACGACGTGCTTGAACATCAAATGCTCCGTCAGGTTTTTGCACTTTGTGAACCATCCTTTAGCAACCTTATGTTTTAGACCAATAGGGTGACTTGTGGTGTTGTGGTCTCATTAATTTTGGAGCTTTTCTGTTTTCTTTGTATTTCTAGAAATTACAGATGGTATCTGATGGTGAAGCTTCTCTCCGAGCCTCTGCTGTAATAACATCCTGTATTGTTGGCGTGTCCTCGTTTCCTCCATGGTTTCAGTAGCGCTGGAGTATTTATCTCCCCTCTTATCTCTCTGTCTTTGTCTGTAAACTGGTGTGAGCTCCAAACTCTGAGATTTACAGGCAACGAGTTACCTGATGATCCCCTGACACCGACCCAACTGGGCAGGGTCTCCCAAAACAGCTCCGCTCTGCTCCAGACAATAAAACCGAGACAACACGAATCTCTGTCGCGCCCTGATGACTCAGCCAGAGCTGTTCTCTGTTTTCCAACAGGTCATGCATCAGAAACATCAGCTCTGAAGCATCTTCACATGCAAAGATTTCTGTGAGACGCACTGCTCATTAACAGCTCAGGATCTTAAAATTCCCAGAGGAAAAAACTTGTATTTTAATATTGGAACACTTGCATTGCAGGATGATTGACTTAAAACTTGAAGATGTTAAAGTGAAAGCTAAGGGGATTTGGGAGCTCATGTTGCTGTCTTCAGATAACATTACACAGTTTCTCTCTCAGAGTTTATTGATCAGTGCTAACTGGCGTTGAGTCTTTTAAAAGAAAAGCTTGTATCGCTGTGTGTTATTAGGTCCAGGTGTTGGTGTCATCAGGTTCCTCACACAAAGCTAAGAATAAATAAACTGGGAGCTCAATATATAAAACACAGTTTATTTAATAAATACATTAATTTCAGAACATACATGTAAAAAAGCCTCCCGCATCCAAACCCAACAGGAAATCAGCCATTTTGAATTCCATTTTGGCATCTTTGCTAATAAAGTTTTCTTAATTGAACTTTTATTTAACAGGAAGTCAATTAAAATTTAAATATTTCTCTGCATATTTCTGTCCATCAAGATACATTTTAACAAACTCCTGCTTGAGTTGTAACAGATCAGTTTTCAGAAGACTATGAAGAGTCTGATGTGCCGACCTCTTCATGCTGTGATGGAGGTGTGTCATGGGAACTGTGGCAAATTTTGATATTTAGATATGAAATTTTAAGTTGCTGTGTATAATAAATTGTTCAGTTGACCCCATTGCATGCGAGTCCCAGCCTGAGCACAGCTACCCGCCAGTATTCAGTTACAGTCACAGTGCCACCTAGTGGCAACAGGGTCATTGCCATATCATCCAGTGTATGTAGCAGCCAATGAGCCCCAACCCTGCCTACAGGAAGTGCCTGAAACACATGCAGCATGCTGACGGTCACTGCAGCTGTAACGTTTCGCTGTTCTTTTCATCTCTATTCAAACAAAACAGTTTCAAGAGCTTCATTCTTGTGGTCCACATTAGAAAATAAATCATTAGCAGGTGGGGTGATTCTAGTTCACGCTGAAATAAAAATCAAATATTAGAGATGTTGTGGGTTTTGGTTTGTGATTGTCCTCTGTATGAATACTTGTGTGTTGTTAAATTTAAAAATCCTCTATTAAAATAAGAAAGAAAGGAATCTGTCATTTCATGTCTGAATGAAAACTAACTGCACATTCAACAAGAACAATGTCAGATGTCAGAGCTGGACTCCAGATGAGTCCACCCGAGCTGTCTGTTGTGTCTCTACAAAGTAAACCTCGACTAAAATTAATTCACATTCACGAAGAAACAGTGTCTGAAGGCTGAGCACATGTTAAGCATGTGTGATGCTTCAGCTGGCTGCCTGCCTCAGTAAGAAAGTTGCTTGTATTTTTCCACCAACAACACGTTGGTTCAGGCTTCATTCATTTCTGTTCAACATCGACTGCCAGGGTTGGCATTGTTGGCTGCACAGCAGTGTTTAATTTTCAACAGATTATGTTCGTCTGTGATGATGCGACTCTGACACAGTGACAATCAGTGATGGGAATAACAGCGTTACTAACGGCGTTGCTTTTTTCAGTAACGAGTAATCTAACTAATTTCTATTTCTATCATTACAACCCCGTTACCGTTACTAACAAGAAAATGCGGTCGCGTTACTATTTTTCAACAAACAGGCGGTTGAAGCTGTCTTCAGCTTACCGCAGGTTATATTAGTTGCACGGAAGTAGCTGTAAGTAATCTGGGCGCTACAGCGGCAATCACTTTCTGGCTGACAATCACTTTTTGGCACAACACCTGGAGCTCAGGGGGCAAAACAATCGCACCAGTGCTGCTGTTTGACTGAGGAAGAATAAAGTAGCCGTGGTAAGGCAAGGCAAGGCAAGGCAAATTTATTTGTACAGCACAATTCAACAACAAGGTGATTCAAAGTGCTTTACAGAGACATTAGAAACAAAAACAATTAAAAAGCATGATTTAAAATTGATTAAAACAAGCAAACAAACAAACAAACAAATTAACAAATAAACAAACAAACAAACAAACAAAACAGTATATAAAATCAAAACAGATAAAATCAGAACAGTAGATAAAATCAGTAGTTAATGTAAGTTTTGAAATTTAAGCTTAAAAGTGTGGATTTGGGGGGGCGCTAGCGAGCCGGCAATGGAGTAGGACGTGTTTCTGAAGGCTCCCGCTGACCGAATTTCAGAAATAGTTCTTTTTTTTCAACCTACGAAGCCTCATTTTATAACACAGGGGAAGCTAACAGTTTTATACACTGTATTAAAGCTTCATTCGAGACAAAATGGCATCTAACCTAAGGAAATACAAGTACACCGGAGGAACAGCGGCTAGGCCCGGCACATCCTCGGGCGAGGATACCAATGGTAGCCCAAGGGCGGCGCCCGGCTCAGCGACCATTGAGGAACGGGCTCAGCGGAGCGATAGGCGCCTTGTGGACACTGATGCCCTGAAATTGGAGCTTCTTCAATCCATCAAAGACGATATCAGCGTGGCATTAAAAGAAGAACTCAGGAATGCACTGAAAGAAGATTTTGATAACATTAGGGCTGACGTGCAAGAAGTGAGAAATGAGATTGCTAACAATATGGCGGCAGCGCGCGCTGAAATGGATGGAGTTAAGGCCACGGTGAAAGAAGTGGAGGACGGGCTGTCAATGTGGAGCGATGAGGTGGTCACCTTGCAATCTACAGTGAAGACTTTGAGGAAGGAGCTATCTGACCTGAAGGATAAATGCGATGACATGGAAGGCAGGATGCGGAGATCTAATATCCGTATCATAGGGGTCCCGGAGGGCCCGGATTCGAGCTCCACCACGGCCGTATCCGCGCTACTCCGTGAAGCACTGGGTATGGAAAAAGATGTTATTGTCGACCACTCACACAGGAGTCTGGCCCCGAGAAGGCCGGGTGGTAACCCGCGGGCCATCATAGCCAAGCTTCATTACTACCAGGATTGTGTGGAGATCCTACGCCGTGCCAGGAAGAATTTCTTTGTTTCCGATGTCATTGCTGTGTATCCTGGTGGTGTGGATCAGTGAATTGATGTCTTGTTCACTCTTGGCATACAACAGGGTTCAGGTGATGCAACTTGTGGGCTGTCCTCTTCCTTAGAGACAGGGTAAGGTGTTCCTTCATTTGAGAGGGAATCAGAGTACTTGTCCACATTTAATGAAGCCAGTTGTGGTGGTTGCTAGTAATCTTATACTGATTCCTTCCTGGAATCTGCAAGAATAAACTCTAAATACTTAATTTTTACTATAAAAGTTTTTGGGCCCCAGTTGAACAGTTGGCTGCCCAGAATTTAACAATACTGTTTTTCTATTATTGGGCATGTTCATGAGGGGAGGGCGTGGCGTCAGCAGATTTCTCTCTCCACCTGTCCGTCCTTTTGTCAGGTGTAGAAGAGCAGCTTCCCGTGTGGATCACAGACACCTTCACACTGCTCTGTGAAGCTGATGTTTGTTGTCCCTCTTACAGGATGACTGCTGCTGTCATTTGACTTGCTCTTGTTGATGAGGAATCTGTGCTGATGACCTGGAGTTGTTTTTCTCACTCACTCTCACTCTCTGTTTGACTGTTTCACAGTTAAGGGTGTAACAGAGTCTGCCTCAGTGAGAGCAGACTGACAGAGCCTCAGACGGTTTCTGCTGTTTATTAAATGAGTTGCTGAGTCCAGCTTCATTGCACAGATGTAAAGTGCTTCTTTTCCTCATGCTGCAAGCTTATGATGTTTAAAGAAACTCATCTGTATACTGTTGATTGTCTTAATTAATGACTTTTTATGTTGAGAGGTAAAGACAGAAATGCTGTGTGCAGTTTTAATTGCTGATTCCCTGTTTTGCAACCCGACAGTTGAAATAGAAAGAACTTTGTATATAAATTACTCATAGGATTAAAAGTAGTTTTTTTCCCTTTGAAATCACAGCAATTAAATAAGTTTTTTCTGCAGATGTTAAAATGATAATTGTGTATTCCACCTCAGCTGGATCTTTTTGTTTGTTTGTTTGATTAGAAAAAGAAAACATTAAAAACTGAGATTAGGTCCTCATGTGCTTTAAGTTTCTATGCCTGATGGTAAGGTGGCACCTGAGATCATGTCTTCTCTTTGTCGAGCCTTTTTTCTTTATGTAAGAGCTTCTTTAAGCGTCTAAAGCAGATCTGAATGAAAATGTCAGAAAACATGAAGAACGGAGGTTAAATGTTGATCTCTTTTATGTCACTGTGGTTCACTTTTGTACAGGATGAGCTCCTCAATGTGAACTCTGTTTAGTCTTTCTGAAGTGAAACAAGTACAAGTTCCCATCCTTCACTGTGCGATTCATTGAGTTTTGTTTTCCTTGCCTCCCTTAAGATTGAATTTATGTTTTTCTATGGTTACTCTGTTTAAAGAATAGTTTTGAACTGAATACAGACTCGGTGCAGCTTGTGTTTAAACTCTGACATGATGAAGAGTTGATGATCCTTTAGCAGCTCGTTACAGGATGGAGAATAACTTTGAAATTGTGTTTGTGCTTCAGGGTCTGAACGACTCGCTGACAAACCGTCAGATCTACTTTGCCTTCGCTCTGATGTCGTACCTCTTCACCGTGTCTGTAAACCTGACCCTCATCATCACCATCAGCCTGGATAAAACGCTCCACGAGCCGATCTACATCTTCTTGTGCAGCCTTTGTTTTAATGAGATCTGTGGAGCTTCGAGTTTCTACCCAAAGCTGCTTCATGACCTTCTGACCAACTCTTATGTCATCACGTACACGGCCTGTTTGGGGCAGATGTTTGTCACTTATAGTTATATTTTCTCTGAGTGTACCAGTCTCACTGTCATGGCGTATGACCGCTACATCGCCATCTGCAAACCACTGCAGTACCGGATGCTGATGACAGCTCAGAAGGTAGCCCAGCTTCTGATGCTCACCTGGTGCTTCTCAGTTTTTGAAACGGCCGTGGGCACCGTCCTGACCGCCAGGCTGCTGCTCTGCGGACGCCACATCCCCAAGATATTCTGCACTAACTGGGAGGTGGTCAAACTGTCATGCTCTGACTCGACCCTCAACAATATCTATGCGTTCATGTTGATATTTTCACACCTGTCACAGACTGCACTAATCATGGTGTCGTACGTCCACCTGATACGAGCTGCCATCAGATCTCAAGCCGACCGCAGGAAATTCATGCAGACGTGTCTGCCACACCTCATTACACTGCTGGTCTTCACCACCTCACTGATGTTTGATACCATGTACTCTCGTTACAGCGGCGGCAGTACAATGAAGGCCCTGCAGAATGCATTAGCTGCTCAGTTCCTGGTGGTCCCACCCCTCGTCAATCCCATCATCTATGGCTTGAACCTGCAGCAGATCAGGTCCAGGATGGTCCACAGGTTCACCCACCGGACTGGGACATTCAGGAAAAACTAAGCCATGTTAATGAAATCAAACATGAAGAAAACATAGGAAGATGAAGTTATTTTCTAATCTTCTGTTCAAGTCAACCAAAATATGTGGATAGAATTCAGTTAAAACTAATAAAGTCCAATCCTAAAATGTCACTTTTGGTTCTTAGTACTTTAAGTTAAAGTTTATGTTTCATTGTTTTAGTGTCCTGTGCTCGAAGGGTCAAAGAATTATCACTCTGTTCCTTTCATTTGTTTAAAGGAATCTGTGTAAAGATTGGTTAGATTCTAGTAAATGCTAAAACTCCTTGTTACTTCCCACCTTTAAACCGTTGTACTCACACCGGCTGCAATGAAACTGGATGAAAAAATGTTATGAAATCCACATGAAAAGCACCATCCCAGCCACGTTGGGCACCCTGCAGCACACACACTTTTAGTGTCACTGCTGCCCTTCATACTGCCGTCACTAGAGGGCAGCGACACTTATGTATGAACGCTGCTCATCAACTTCTCTTCAGTATCCAGTACTGTGATACCACACAGACTAACTCTGGATACTGTAGCTCCTATGAAAACCTCAAATCAGAAGTACCTGACTCCGTGGTATAATTCTCAGACACGTAGCCTAAAGCAGATGACTCGTAAGCTGGAGAGTCACAAATTTAGAGGATCATCATTTAGCCTGGAGAAATAGTTTGCTGCTTTATAAGAAAGCCCTCCGCAAAGCCAGAACATCTTACTATTCATCACTGATTGAAGTAAATAAGAACAACCCCAGGTTTCTCTTCAGCTCTGTAGCCAGGCTGACAAACAGTCAGAGCTCTGTTGAGCCAACCATCCCTTTAACGTTAACTAGTAATGACTTCATGAACTTCTTCACAAATAACATTTTTATCATTAGAGAAAAAATTACCAGTAATCATCCCACAGATGTAACATTATAACATTATATTATTATACCTTTAGGTTTAGATAAATTCTGTACTTTGTCTGGATGTCGATGTATATATGATCAAAGGAGCTTGCAAAGAAAGAAATATGATATGTTATGTCAAGCGGCCAGCGGGAGCCTAAGGATTTGGCTTTTAGTGACCCAAACAAGCACTAGGCTGTATGTGTGGATCTGTTTGCAGGGGGTTTGGCAGTCACCATGTTCGATCTGGTGTAATTGCTCATTGTGTTTTTTGGTTTGGGCTTCAGCCAGATATGTTTATCTTACTTATCACTGTTTGTTTTGTTTTTTTTAATTTATTTCTTTTTTCTTTTTTTTTTCCCCTCTTTTCTTCCTCCCCTCTCTTTCCTCTTCTCCTATGCGTGTCGTGCATTTGGAGCCTTCATATCTTACTATTTGAACAGAGATGAGTACAGCGCGATCATTTAGTGATCGGGTGGTAAATTTTGTAAGCTGGAATGTAAAATCACTCAACCATCCGGTCAAGCGGAAAAAAGTTATTACTCATTTACAACGACTTAGAACGGATATAGCGTTTCTCCAGGAAACACATCTGCATACCTCTGATCATCTTCGAATCAAGTCTGGATGGGTGGGCCAGATATATCACTCTAAATTTAACTCAAAAGCTCGGGGGACAGCAATATTGATAAGCAAAACTTTACCATTTATAGCCACAATGGTAGATGAGCACCCTGCAGGCCGTTTTGTTATAGTTGTAGGACATTTATATGGTTTCCCCTTGATTTTAGTGAATGTCTATGCCCCTAACTGGGACGATCATAGTTTTTTCGCTAACGTCTTTGCACGGCTTCCCAACATGGCAACACATAATATCATTTTTGGTGGGGACCTAAATTGCTCATTATCTGCTAGGGACCGCAGCTCGCACAAAAGCACCCCCGTTTCAAAATCGGCACGCGTTATACAGCGTTTTCTTCATAACTACGGGTTATCTGATGTATGGAGATTTCGTAACCCAAATTCAAGTCAATATTCTTTCTTCTCTAATGTCCATAAAACGTATACCCATATAGACTATTTCTTTCTGGACAAAAAACTCCTCCCTTTGGTGACAGACTGTGATTACAAGGCCATGGTAATCTCAGATCATTCACCTGTTGTTCTTTCAATGCGTATTCCCAATGCCTACTCTAATTATCGGCCATGGAGGTTCAACCCAGTATTGTTAGCAGACGAAGAGTTTGTTAATTATTTTAGGTCTCAAATAGACTTCTTTCTTGCTATCAATCAAACTCCAGAGATATCACCATCAACTGTCTGGGAATCCCTAAAAGCATATCTGAGAGGCCAGATAATCTCATTTTGTGCGAACAGAAAGAGGAGGGATACTGAGCAACTCTCTCAACTAGCTGACAAAATTACCGAACTAGACGCTGTATATAGCCATTCCCCTGATCCGGCATTATATAAACGTAGGCTGAAATTACAAACTGAATATAATCTTATATCTACAAAACAGGCTGAGTGTCTAATTTCGAAGTTGCGTAGCTACTCGTATGAACATGGAGAAAAAACAGGCAAGCTGCTAGCTCATCAGCTACGACAAAGAACAGCCAATCAAGCTATCCCTGAGATCCGGAATGACCAGGGAAGAAGGTGCACGGATAACCAAGGTATAAATAATAGTTTTCTTAAATACTACCAGACTTTATACAGCTCCCCCCCCCCCCCCCCCCCCAGCTAAGGATCACCTGGCTCTAGAAAATTTCTTTGAGAAACTTGATATCCCCTCCTTAGGTGACGACGCGGCTGCTGCTTTGGAGGAGCCCATCTCTGATGCTGAAATTGAAATGGCCATACGGAGTATGCAGTCTGGAAAATCACCTGGCCCCGACGGGTATCCTTCCGATTTTTTTAAGAAGTTTTCTAACCAATTGAATCCATTGTTAAAATCGACTTTTGAAGAATCTTTCCTCTCACAATCCCTGCCTCCAACAATGCATCAGGCAGTGATCGCCCTAATTCTAAAAAAGGATAAGGATCATTTAGATTGTGGCTCATACCGTCCAATATCTCTGCTGAACACCGACACCAAAATCCTTGCTAAGGTGTTGGCCCGCCGCTTAGAGAAACACCTGCCCTCCATTATCTCACCTGATCAGACAGGCTTTATCAAAAACAGGTACTCGTTTTTCAATATTAGACGTTTGTTAAATATAATCTATAGCCATGTCGAAGGTAATGTATTGGAAACTGTTATTTCACTTGATGCTGAGAAAGCGTTTGATTGGGTGAGATGGGACTTTCTTTTCCATACGCTTGAAAAATTTGGCTTCGGGAGCAATTTTGTATCCTGGATAAAAGTATTGTACTGTGACCCTGTAGCGGCCATTCGGACCAACAATAGTCTGTCCCCCTTTTTTCAGCTTCAGCGTGGCACACGACAGGGGTGCCCTTTGTCACCTCTCCTTTTCGCCATCGCAATTGAACCGCTAGCTATTGCTCTAAGACACTGTGTTGGGGTTGAGGGAATACGTCGTGGGGATATCGAGCATAAAGTCTCTCTTTATGCCGACGACATGCTCTTGTTTATTTCCAACCCTTCAAATAGCCTCCCTAAACTTTTAGATGTACTTAAGGAATTCGGGACAATTTCCGGGTATAAGGTGAATTTCGGGAAAAGTGAGGCAATGCCTTTAGGTACAATAACCGGGGAACTTTCGTCTATTTTAGCACCTTTCAAGCTCAGCTATAACAAGTTCAAATACTTGGGCATTTGGATTACGCAGAATCATAGAGACTTGTATAAAACTAATTATCTTCCTTTACTGTCTAAACTAAAGGAGGATTTTGGAAAGTGGGAGTCCTTGCCTCTTTCGCTGGGTGGTAGATTAAATATCATTAAGATGACCATATTTCCTAAATTTCTGTATCTTTTTCAGTGTCTTCCAATTTTCTTAACCAAGTCATTTTTTCATAATCTAAATAGTCAAATCTCCTCCTTCATCTGGAACAAAAAACCAGCTAGGCTGAAACAGAGTGTATTACAAAGACCGCGGAGCGCAGGAGGCTTAGCACTCCCAAATTTTTTGTTTTATTACTGGGCAGCTAATATAAGAGCATTATTGTACTGGATAAAAGACCATGATGATTCATCGTCATCATGGGTAACACTGGAGCGGCTATCGGTGAGTCAATCCTCCCTGATGTCTTTGCTGTGTGCCAGATTACCTCTGGCAGGACCGATCTCCAGCTTCACCGCGAATCCTCTTGTTGTCCACTCCCTGAAATTATGGTATCAGCTCAGACGACACTTTAAACAGACCGGACTCTCTCTTAATGCGCCACCGCATAGGCATTGCATGTTCTCCCCATCCTTAACGGACAAGGCATTCAACACATGGACAAAACTTGGAATAACATCAATGACTGCTCTTTTCACGGACAATATCTTCTCCTCATTTGAACAGCTGGTGAACAAGTTCAAGATTCCTCGGTCACACTTTTTCAGGTATCTACAACTCAGGAATTTTGTTGCTTCTAATACTGACTGCTTTCCATCCTGTTCACCTCCATCCCTTCTGGATGATATTTTTGATTTTAAACCAAATGCTAAGCGGGTTATAAGTGACGTTTATGAGCTGTTGAGTAATTTTGGGCTGTCCACATTGCAATCACTTAGGGAACGATGGGGAAGCGAGCTTGGCCAACAGATTACAGATGAGACTTGGCATAAGATAATCAATAGAATTTTCTCGTCATCTATTTGCCTTAAGCATGTGGTGATTCAGTTCAAAGTTGTTCACCGTCTCCATTGGTCTAAAACTAGACTGAGCAAAATCAAGGATGGGTTTGACCCCACATGTGACCGGTGCAAACAAGAGCCTGCTTCCCTGTTTCACATGTTCTGGGCATGTCCAAAACTGGGTAGCTTTTGGAAAAGCATATTTGAAACCATGTCCAACATATTTGGTGTTCCAATTGCACCCTGCCCATTTATAGCAATTTTTGGGTGATGCCTTGTGATGCCGGTCATTCCAAATCACGCTCTGATCTCCTGGCCTTCTGCACTCTTTTGGCCCGTAGAATGATATTATTGAAATGGAAAGAGCCACTTCCACCTGTATATGGGCAATGGGTTAAGGATGTCATGTACTATACTCAGTTGGAAAAGATCCGCTACACTGTGAAGGGTTCAGTTCGGAGGTTATATGACATATGGCGACCTTTTCTTACTTATTTTGAAAGATTAAGCCCGGATGCTATTGTTTAATGTAAGTACGAGTGGGGTTTTTCCTTTTCTTCTTTTTTTTCTCCCTTGCTGTTGTTCATTCATTTATTTTAGTATTTACTTTGTGTCTGTAATTTTATCTTATTTTATTTTATTTCTTCTGTCCTCTCTGGCTGGGTTCTAGTTACGCTGTTCTGGATGGGTGGGGGGGGGGCACGATTGTTTGTTAATATTGCCATAATTGTTGTTGGAAGCAATTCTTTATTCAATAAAAAGACCTTGATCAAAAGTGTGGATTTGGTGCTTTATTCAAATGCAGCTGAGAACAGGTGAGTCTTCAACCTGGATTTAAATAAACTGAGTGTTTCAGCTGATCTGAGGCTTTCTGGGAGTTTGTTCCAGATATAAGGAGCATAAAAGCTGAATGCAGCTTCTCCGTGTCTGGTTCTGACTCTGGGAACTGATAAAAGACCGGATCCAGATGACCTGAGGGATCTGGAAGGTTCATACTGAGTCAGGAGGTCACTGATGTATTTTGGTCCTAAACCATTCAGAGCTTTATAGACCAGCATCAGGACTTTAAAGTCTATCCTCTGACGGACAGGCAGCCAGTGTAAAGACCTCAGAGCTGGACTGATGTGGTCCACTTTTTTGGTCTTAGTGAGGACTCGAGCAGCAGAGTTCTGAATGAGCTGTAGTTGTCTGACTGATTTTTTAGGTAGACCTGTAAAGATGCTGTTACAGTAATCAAGCCTACTAAAGATGAATGCATGGACTAGTTTTTCCAGGTCCTGTTGAGACATCAGATCTTTTATCCTTGAAATATTCCTTGAAACATTAAGCCAATCACATGACCAAGATGACAAAGCAACAAGGTGATATATACCAGTTTATAAACTGTGTTGATAGGCCACATAAAACCAGTCATGATAAACAATATATACGTGGCGTTTTTTCCTCAATAGTTTCACGTTTACTGTCTAAGGACAGCGCAGCGAGACCTCTCTGCTTATGAGCAAAAAATAAAAAAACGAAACAAAAAACAGCCCGTTCGTGTTGGTGGAAAAATGCACCATGTCGACCAATCAAAAAATGTTATGGCAACATGACATTTGGTTGTTTAGTAAGAGGGGGAAGTTTTAGGAGTGACGGAGAGAGAGAGAGAGAGAGAGAGAGAGAGAGAGTTTTGAGATGTGAGAGATTTGTGACGTTTAGCGTGTTTGGAGTGTGTAGTTAATTGTGTTGTCTTGTGTAGTTAGTGTGTTGTCTTGTGTAGTTAGTAGAGATGGGCCGATCCGATATTACGTATCGGTATCGGTCCGATACTGACCTAAATTACTGGATCGGATATCGGAGAAAAATAAAAAATGTAATCCGATCCATTAAATATCACGAAAGCACCTCACAAAACTTGCAACACGCCGTAACTCACCTCAGAACGTTAGCACGTCGGAGCAGTATGCATCACGTGATAGAGCGGCTGTGGCATGCGGGACCTGTCGGTGGTCTGGATAGCATGTGGAGCTTCGCTAGCAACCCGGCATTTCATCTCCGACAAAGTTATCCCGAGAGAAGTAAAGCAAGTGTGTAAGTCCATCTCTGAATGTTTGTAAAGCATTCCTGCGTTAAGCTTAACAAACGACTGCCTCTTCTTGCTGCTACTTCAATCATGAAACTGCTTAACGATCAGCTGATCGGCTTTTCTGTCGGGAGTCCGTCTCTCTTGTTTGCTTTTGGCCCACTTTGCACCAGAAAGAGGAAACCAGTGGCTGAACAACAGCAGCACGTTTAAGCTTGATCAGCTGTTGTTAGAATTTATTTAATATTACTTTCTACTCGAGGATCTTTTTCTACGTAGCTGACGCTGGTAACTGTGCAGGGGCGGATCTAGCAAAGTTTAGCCAGGGGGGCCGATAGGGCATTAACAGGGAAAAGGGGGCACAAAGACATACTTTTCTTTCTTATTCTCATTTAAAATGTCGAGCTTTTAATAAATAATTATCTGACAGCCAAAGTTTTAATTTGATGCAAAATGAATAGAAGTCCATTACTGTATATAGTGACTATTAACTCTAATATATATACCCTAGTAAGCTATAGTACTTTTTCCTTTGTGAAGGTACCATCTGTGCAGTCTGCAATTTTGTTGAAGAAAGATGTTGAATCTATTTAATATTTCTTGAAAAATAATTGATTTCTGTGCATTTTTTTTTTCACACTGCATCAAATTAAGGTTGATTACGTCGATTAAGCATCATGAGGTGGAGCGTGAGGGGTGGTTCCCTATTTTTTATTTATTTATTTTTGTTGTTACTGGGAGTTGGAACCCTATTAGTTAGGTTGCTTAATATATATGCTAAGTACTCTTTAAAATACCAGAATAGGGAGGATGGTGTAGGTTTAAGTTTATTAGATTGATCAGTATTGCTGAACTATGAAATATTTTTTTTGGATACAGGTATAACAGAATAGCTTTAGTGTAGTTGTTGTTTTAAACTTGAGTATGAACTTATACAAAATGCAGCAAGATATTTAAAAAACAGTTTTGTTGATTAAAAAACACTATATCGGATTCATATCGGTATCGGCAGATATCCAAATTTATGATATCGGTATCGGTATCGGACATAAAAAAGTGGTATCGTGCCATCTCTAGTAGTTAGTGTGTAGTGTTGTGGATAGTTCTGTGTTGTGTGTCAGAACAATGAGGCGACTGCTGTCTCCAGGTAGAAACAGGAGTGACACACCTGCTGCTGTTAGACCTGCAGGTATCAGGCTGTGATCTTTCCTTTATAGTCGACAGAAATATTTGCAGTGGCACAAATAATTTGTGGCATCTTATTGAAGAACAGCTGATGGTTCTGTAAACTGTTTGAAATGGTTATTTAAAAAAAGGGTAAAATGTAAACTTGTGCATAGGATTTTAAAATTGACAATTTATATTTGCATTTAAAGTTATTAAATATGATTCAATAAATGTTTGTGGTTGTTACAGTAAAATTGTTACTTTTTGTACTTGGATTGTATGTTTTTTGTCCAATTTTAGATCAATTGTGTTAACACAGTATGTCAAACTGAAAACATAACTGTAAATTCAGACATGTGAGGTTGTGCTGAAAACAATGATACCAAACAAGGCAAAGTAAACAGTTTTTAAAGGTGAGATGTAGAGGAAACATCAAAAGTGGTTAAAAATGGCCAATTATACCCTGGACCCCCAGACGGTTACATATAAGTCAATAGTTACTTTAAAGTAATTAAATACTTTTAGAATCTTATAACTCAGTTACTAACTCAGTTACATTTTTGAAGAAGTAACTATAACTATAATTAATTACTTTTTCAAAGTAACTTGCCCAACACTTCTAACAAACAGTGTTGGTCAAGTTACTTAAAAAAAGTAACCAGTAATTAATTACTGATTACTTCCTGTTGAGGTTTAAATTTTTATCTTAAATGTTTATATGCTGATTATATTGCTTAATATGAGAAAGGCCTAACTCTGAGTACACTGTGCCAAAAAGTGCTGTCAGGAAACTGCATGCTTTTGCAGCTAGAATGAAGTGAAAGTGCCACCTGAAAAAAGTAATCGGATTACAGTAACGCGTTACAAGTAATTTTTGTAACTTTCAAGGTTTCCACAGCTGATATTGTCTTAAAATGCCTTCTTCCACTTCCACAAGTGTAACTGTTAGTCCATCAGCCGAACACATGATAGTGGCTCCTACTTTAATGAGCAGGTCCCTGCCCATCAGATTCACAGGCACGTGAGGAGACACCACATATCTGTGTTTCAAAGTCTGTTTTCCCAGCTCTGCCAGGGCTGGGTCGGTTACTGGCAGAGTCATTGGAACCCCAGAGAAACCCACCACACTCACCATGTGATTGGAAAGTATTGCGCTGCTTGGTCTTTGTCTCAGCGTTGAGTAAGTCGCTCTAGTGTCCTCCAGAAAGGTCATTTCTGTGCCTTCCACGGTCATCGACAACATAGGATCTGCCATTCCCATGCTGTCAGGTCTCTGTGGGTCCCGTCAGTACTGCTCCTCCCCCCAGCCCCAGTCGGCCACTGGATACTGAGCCACCGGCGCCATGCCTGGGTTTGGAGCTTGATATCCCATTCTTTGGGCTCCACGTGCCTGGGTTGGATAATATTGCTCTTGTTGTATCACTTTACGACACTGTCGAGCCCAGTGTCCTTGTTCTCCACACCTGTAACACATGTTTGGGTCCAGCATAGGTCCTCCCCAGACCACGACCCCTTGATTCTCCCCTTCCGTATCCACCACGCTCTCTCTGCGATATTCCGGCCCCCCAATTCCCCACGGGTCGTCCTTGCCTTGGTCCATTGGCGGGCCATCGGTCATCGGGATACAGATTTGGGTTCAGATCTGGCCAGTCAGGCCCAAGATCGCCCTGAGGCTTTGCCACCAGCATTTTCTTAGCTCCCTCCTTACTTTCTTTTTTCTTTTCGTTTACTTTGTTTTTGGCCTCCACCAGTTGCAGTTTCAGCAGCTGCCCCTGCGCCTCCTCTAACTCCTTTTTCTTGTTCATCAAGTGGAGGTGGAATTTGAAGAAGGTCCTCCTCCAGAAGCTCCCAGGCCTCGCCCATAATACCATTGGCTTACCTAGGGCTTGGTAGGTTGGGTGATCACACGTCATAATACAGCCTAGCGATGTTTCCCCTAGAATCAAATCCTTCCCTTGGCTCTTGTCTGAAATGACGATTTAATAATATCTAACTGCAAATCCTCACCAGTACTTACAGTAAAATGAGAGTACAAGAGATCACGTTTTTACAGAAAAGAAAGACAATATGTGGCCCAGAGGACAAAGACGTGAGTCTTGTTGCCTGGGTAGCTCAGATGGAAAAGCATCAGACTTTTAATCTGAGGGTCCAGGGTTCAAGTCCCTGTCCAGGTGTCTCCTTTGGATCATTCGCCTCGTCCTGCTCCAGCTGAAGTCTGTGTATCACATGTCTCTCCCATTTTGTGGAATTTGCGACCGCAAAGTCTGGGTTCTTTTCAAAGATCGACTGTCTCTCCTCTCTTCCTCCCACAAAAATCCTTCCAGAGCGATGCTTCCTGGGGGCCAGGTAAACATCAGACTTTGCTGAGGTGCCTTCAGCCCCCAGGGTTAACGCTACTCGTGGTTTCCGTCGCTTCGCTGCTGACATCTTAATCTCTTCCTCCAACCTCTCTATCCCTTCTTCTACTATCCTCTCCTCTAGTTCCTTCACCTTCTCCTTTAGCTTTGTCATGGCTTCCCGGTTGGTGTGCACTTTTCCTACAACCGCCCCCTGCCACTGGTTTTCCTTAAGGTCAACGATGTTTGGCCTCTGACAGGCCTTTTGCCTCACCTTGACTGTCAAGCTCCAGTCCAGGCGTATCCTCCTCTATGGTCCATGAATCCTGGGCTGCCACTTTCTGGCTGACACGTTCTGCTGTTGCCTGGTCTGCACTCTTAGAAGCCTCAGGTTGAGCTTCGTTCAGAGCTCCTTCTGGGCTGAAGTGTAAAAGAGGAAGCAAGGTCACACTCTGTGTTGTGATGCTGCCTTTTGATGTCCCAGCTACTAGTTGGGACGTGGACACCCCTGAAGTCTCTGCTGCTGGTTGGGACTGGGTCACCTGTGGTGTAGCTGCCACTGATTGAGGCTGAGTCACCCCTGGTGTAACTGCCATTGGTTGTGGATGAGTCCCCCCTGCGGTGGCTCCCTCTGCTTGCCGGGTGGGAGTCGGTTGCCTGCTGTCATCCTAAAAATCCACAATTCCTCCCTTCACTGTTCCTGTTCTTCCTTCCGGTCCCCACAGAGTGCCACTCTCCAGAGTCAAAATTGGAAAAGTGTATATATATGAAAAACAAATAAAAAAAACACCCAGCACGCCCCTGCGGGCGGTTTATCCTTCAAGCTCGGGTCCTCTACCAGAGGCCTGGGAGCTTGAGGGTCCTGTGCAGTATCTTAGCTGTTCCCAGGACTGTGCTCTTCTGGACAGAGATCTCCGATGTTGTTCCCGGGATCTGCTGGAGCCACTCGCCTAGCTTGGGAGTCACCGCACCTAGTGCACTGAACGGTCAGGCTCCAGAATACCTGTCTGATTGACTGCAGCCGTATATACCTACTGGTGGTGGTCAGAGGGCCCGGTGGCGCCAGTGTCCGGCAGCCTCGCCTCTGTCAGTGCGCCCCAGGGTGGCTGTGGCTACAATGTAGCTTGCCATCACCAGTGTGTGAATGTGTGCGTGAATGGGTGGATGACTGGATATGTAAAGCGCTTTGGGGTCCTTAGGGACTAGTAAAGCGCTATATAAATACAGGCCATTTACCATAGAGCTCTAAGATCAAATGTTCTCTCGCTCCTGGTCACTTCTAAGTCGAGGCTGGTTCACAGAGGAGATCAGGCATTTGCAGTTGTGGCGCCGAAAATGTGGAATGATTTACGATCGTGGCTCAAGAGTTAGCAGTTTGTCTTGTAATCGGAAGGTTGCCGGTTCGAAACCCGGGTCGGACAGTCTCAGTCGTTGTGTCCTTGGGGAAGACATTTCACCCGTTGCCTACTGGTGGTGGTCAGAGGGTCCGGTGGCGCCAGTGTCCGGCAGCCTCGCCTCTGTCAGTGCGCCCCAGGGTGGCTGTGGCTACAATGTAGCTGCCATCACGTGTGTGTGAATGTGTGGATGACTTGATGTGTAAAGCACTTAGGCACTAAGTAAAGCGCTATACAAATACAGGCCATTTACCTCTCCACATTAGAAAGGCCCCGAGCGTCAGTCTTTTCAAACCCCATCTTAAGACAAATTTACTCTCACTGGCTTTCAACACCGCATGAGAGTTACCTATCTATCCAACTAGTCATCACTTACCAGGTATTTTTGATTGATGTTAGTTGTTATTTGTTACTGTGTAATTATTATTATTTTTTAATCTTTGTACAGCACTTTGGTCAACATTTCGTTGTTATTAAATGTGCTGTATAAATAAAGTAAAATAGTGCTCCGATTCTTGGTATTTCTCCAGCTTCTCGTGTTCCTTCTTTCTGATGTTGCTGTCATTGGGAACCGCTACCTCTATCACTATGGCCATCTTCTTCTGTTTCTCTACCACCACGATGTCTCACACTATTTGTATTCCGTACTCGGCACAGATGTTTCTGTATACTATGCCGGCCACTTGGTTATGGTAGCTAGCAGGCAATGTATTATGTATGCATTGCCTGCAGGGTACCTAATCACGGGCAGGGCGTAGGTGTTGCTAGTCCTCATGACTTGCCTGACCCTCTGCAGGTACTTGGTGGTTGCAGCTTTTCTAGCAGCTTCTTCATGGTTCCCATTTGCCTGTGGGAGCCCCAGCTACTTGTAGCTGTCCTCTATGTCTGCAATGTTGCCTTCTAAGTGTTTCTAGTAGTTTGATTCCCTCAGTTCTGACTACCTTCCCTCACTTTTTTATCATTTCCGATATCATTGCTGTGTATCCTGGTGGTGTGGATCAGTGAATTGATGTCTTGTTCACTCTTGGCATACAACAGGGTTCAGGTGATGCAACTTGTGGGCTGTCCTCTTCCTTAGAGACAGGGTAAGGTGTTCCTTCATTTGAGAGGGAATCAGAGTACTTGTCCACATTTAATGAAGCCAGTTGTGGTGGTTGCTAGTAATCTTATACTGATTCCTTCCTGGAATCTGCAAGAATAAACTCTAAATACTTAATTTTTACTATAAAAGTTTTTGGGCCCCAGTTGAACAGTTGGCTGCCCAGAATTTAACAATACTGTTTTTCTATTATTGGGCATGTTCATGAGGGGAGGGCGTGGCGTCAGCAGATTTCTCTCTCCACCTGTCCGTCCTTTTGTCAGGTGTAGAAGAGCAGCTTCCCGTGTGGATCACAGACACCTTCACACTGCTCTGTGAAGCTGATGTTTGTTGTCCCTCTTACAGGATGACTGCTGCTGTCATTTGACTTGCTCTTGTTGATGAGGAATCTGTGCTGATGACCTGGAGTTGTTTTTCTCACTCACTCTCACTCTCTGTTTGACTGTTTCACAGTTAAGGGTGTAACAGAGTCTGCCTCAGTGAGAGCAGACTGACAGAGCCTCAGACGGTTTCTGCTGTTTATTAAATGAGTTGCTGAGTCCAGCTTCATTGCACAGATGTAAAGTGCTTCTTTTCCTCATGCTGCAAGCTTATGATGTTTAAAGAAACTCATCTGTTTACTGTTGATTGTCTTAATTAATGACTTTTTATGTTGAGAGGTAAAGACAGAAATGCTGTGTGCAGTTTTAATTGCTGATTCCCTGTTTTGCAACCCGACAGTTGAAATAGAAAGAACTTTGTATATAAATTACTCATAGGATTAAAAGTAGTTTTTTTCCCTTTGAAATCACAGCAATTAAATAAGTTTTTTCTGCAGATGTTAAAATGATAATTGTGTATTCCACCTCAGCTGGATCTTTTTGTTTGTTTGTTTGATTAGAAAAAGAAAACATTAAAAACTGAGATTAGGTCCTCATGTGCTTTAAGTTTCTATGCCTGATGGTAAGGTGGCACCTGAGATCATGTCTTCTCTTTGTCGAGCCTTTTTTCTTTATGTAAGAGCTTCTTTAAGCGTCTAAAGCAGATCTGAATGAAAATGTCAGAAAACATGAAGAACGGAGGTTAAATGTTGATCTCTTTTATGTCACTGTGGTTCACTTTTGTACAGGATGAGCTCCTCAATGTGAACTCTGTTTAGTCTTTCTGAAGTGAAACAAGTACAAGTTCCCATCCTTCACTGTGCGATTCATTGAGTTTTGTTTTCCTTGCCTCCCTTAAGATTGAATTTATGTTTTTCTATGGTTACTCTGTTTAAAGAATAGTTTTGAACTGAATACAGACTCGGTGCAGCTTGTGTTTAAACTCTGACATGATGAAGAGTTGATGATCCTTTAGCAGCTCGTTACAGGATGGAGAATAACTTTGAAATTGTGTTTGTGCTTCAGGGTCTGAACGACTCGCTGACAAACCGTCAGATCTACTTTGCCTTCGCTCTGATGTCGTACCTCTTCACCGTGTCTGTAAACCTGACCCTCATCATCACCATCAGCCTGGATAAAACGCTCCACGAGCCGATCTACATCTTCTTGTGCAGCCTTTGTTTTAATGAGATCTGTGGAGCTTCGAGTTTCTACCCAAAGCTGCTTCATGACCTTCTGACCAACTCTTATGTCATCACGTACACGGCCTGTTTGGGGCAGATGTTTGTCACTTATAGTTATATTTTCTCTGAGTTTACCAGTCTCACTGTCATGGCGTATGACCGCTACATCGCCATCTGCAAACCACTGCAGTACCGGATGCTGATGACAGCTCAGAAGGTAGCCCAGCTTCTGATGCTCACCTGGTGCTTCTCAGTTTTTGAAACGGCCGTGGGCACCGTCCTGACCGCCAGGCTGCCGCTCTGCGGACGCCACATCCCCAAGATATTCTGCACTAACTGGGAGGTGGTCAAACTGTCATGCTCTGACTCGACCCTCAACAATATCTATGCGTTCATGTTGATATTTTCACACCTGTCACAGACTGCACTAATCATGGTGTCGTACGTCCACCTGATACGAGCTGCCATCAGATCTCAAGCCGACCGCAGGAAATTCATGCAGACGTGTCTGCCACACCTCATTACACTGCTGGTCTTCACCACCTCACTGATGTTTGATACCATGTACTCTCGTTACAGCGGCGGCAGTACAATGAAGGCCCTGCAGAATGCATTAGCTGCTCAGTTCCTGGTGGTCCCACCCCTCGTCAATCCCATCATCTATGGCTTGAACCTGCAGCAGATCAGGTCCAGGATGGTCCACAGGTTCACCCACCGGACTGGGACATTCAGGAAAAACTAAGCCATGTTAATGAAATCAAACATGAAGAAAACATAGGAAGATGAAGTTATTTTCTAATCTTCTGTTCAAGTCAACCAAAATATGTGGATAGAATTCAGTTAAAACTAATAAAGTCCAATCCTAAAATGTCACTTTTGGTTCTTAGTACTTTAAGTTAAAGTTTATGTTTCATTGTTTTAGTGTCCTGTGCTCGAAGGGTCAAAGAATTATCACTCTGTTCCTTTCATTTGTTTAAAGGAATCTGTGTAAAGATTGGTTAGATTCTAGTAAATGCTAAAACTCCTTGTTACTTCCCACCTTTAAACCGTTGTACTCACACCGGCTGCAATGAAACTGGATGAAAAAATGTTATGAAATCCACATGAAAAGCACCATCCCAGCCACGTTGGGCACCCTGCAGCACACACACTTTTAGTGTCACTGCTGCCCTTCATACTGCCGTCACTAGAGGGCAGCGACACTTATGTATGAACGCTGCTCATCAACTTCTCTTCAGTATCCAGTACTGTGATACCACACAGACTAACTCTGGATACTGTAGCTCCTATGAAAACCTCAAATCAGAAGTACCTGACTCCGTGGTATAATTCTCAGACACGTAGCCTAAAGCAGATGACTCGTAAGCTGGAGAGTCACAAATTTAGAGGATCATCATTTAGCCTGGAGAAATAGTTTGCTGCTTTATAAGAAAGCCCTCCGCAAAGCCAGAACATCTTACTATTCATCACTGATTGAAGAAAATAAGAACAACCCCAGGTTTCTCTTCAGCTCTGTAGCCAGGCTGACAAACAGTCAGAGCTCTGTTGAGCCAACCATCCCTTTAACATTAACTAGTAATGACTTCATGAACTTCTTCACAAATAACATTTTTATCATTAGAGGAAAAATTACCAGTAATCATCCCACAGATGTAATATTATCTACAGCTACTCTTAGTACCATTGATGTTAAGTTAGACTCTTTTTCTCCAATTGATCTTTCTGAGTTAGCTTCAATAATTACTTCCTCCAAACCATCAACGTGTCTTTTAGACCCCATTCCTACAAAACTGCTCAAAGAAGTCCTGCCATTAATTAATGCTTCGATCTTAAATATGATCAACCTATCTCTAATGATTGGCTATATATATAAAGTGGAACCCTGACTTACGAACACCCCATTTAACAAAAAATTCATGTCCAAAAGTCTCCTTCTATTTCAGTCACATAGTTATAAGTGCACTCACTGGAAATATCTGCCGATAAGTTCCACTTTGTTCTTACTGTTTGCTGCGGTGATGACCTCACATGCTTTTATGACGGTCCTGCCGTATCACGAGTCCTGGGAGCACTAGGCATGTTTTTCTCCATGGTCGTGTCCAAATTCATGGGCTGCTTCCTCCTGAGGCCGCATTTGTAGACCGATTACGTCACAGCGACGCGCCGAAGGCTGTCCAAATTCGTAGACTCCTCCGAATGCAGCCGACAAATGCGTCCTCATTTTCCCCGAATTTGAAGGATGGGTCGGGTGTGTCCTTCGTGGCCCACCATATCCCAGAATTCATAGCGCGGCCCAGCCAAACTCCAGTTTCCAACGATGGCGGCCGCTACTAAGTTTTAAAATTACTCTTACTAATCTTTCTGGGTCACAAAATAAACTTTTAACATATTTTCAGGCGAGAAAGTAGCTGTGTAAACATCAAATATCTGCTCGGTTTATCAAGATATCGCATATTTGCAAAAGTGCTTCGACGTTTTCGGAGACGTCTGTTACCCACCAGCTTGATAGCTAGCCGGGAGCTCGAGGGTCACTGGAGCCGCCGAGAACGGCACAACTCCCGGCACATCATGTTCAGATCATCGCGGACTTTCACTACTCAGGTTAAACGTGATGTATAACTCACTTAGACAACCTAAAAATGTTATTGTTGGGCTTTTTTCAGTGTTTTATTTGTTCGTGAGTAAATCGGTTTGGCTGAGATTAAAGTTATTAGATTCGATAAAATAAAACTTTATTAATCCCCCGGGTGGGTTCTTCCTTGGTGTTTACACAGCTGAATAAAAGTCAAACAGAAAACTGATTGAACAGAAGTATGAGACGGTCGAGAGTTTACTCCAGTGTCCTGTTATATTTTAGATAGCAAGGAGCAGACGGCTGAGTTTATTAAACTCCACCCAGACAGCGGTGACGCAAATCAGAAGGCTGGACTGTCCAATTTCCCCAGCCGTTTACTTCCGGCCTACCCGACCTTCTGAGGACCCGGCCCACGTTGACCGCGAAGGCCGGGTCCTCAAGAGGATGCAGCCCATGAATTTGGACACGACCCATGAGTGCGGGGGAATAGCGATCTCCAGCCGTGTGCGTTCCTGCACAAATGTGAGACAAAATCCCTCCAGTTCTACGAATCCATTTCTACTTATAGCACGGGTTGTACTTTGACAATAATTACAGGGGGTTTATGCTAGGAGATTTGTCGAGATTGGTAGAGGCATGTGACTTACCACGGTAGCCTTTGTTGCGGGTTGGATCTGTGCACCGCAGTTGGGTTATTTAGCCACTAGAGGGCACTGAAGACCATGTAATTGTCAACTTTTCCTAACTTTGGGGCATTAGGTCCTTTCTGTTGCCTCACATATGCAGGTATTCTTGTTTCCTGCCTGTTCAAATGGGATTGTGGGACTTTCTTGTGTCAGAGTCTTCACCTCTGAGCATTATTTGTGTTACAGTTCATTATATTGGTGTGATGTTGGGAAGTGATGATTGTTATATTTACATGTGATAATTGTGTAGAGGTGTAGATACTGTAGGTTCAGTGAATGCTTAAATTGTACTGATTAGAATATACTGGACATTCAAGAGATTCAGTGCATTGTGTTTGTCAGGTCTGGACGCTGATCAGCGGTTTCTATCTTTCTCTCTCACTTCCATTCTCTTTCTGTTGGTGGGACAGATTCATGCCCTCGGCCCACGCCCTCAGAGAAAGGAGACACCTGAGCCTAATCAAGGTTATGAGCATTTAAGCCAGGAGGTGACTGCTGTTCTTCGCTGGATCGTTGTCTGCCACGCGTTAGTGAAAGTCAAGCCACAGCAAGTTCAGTTAAGTGTTTCTTTGTACTTTGTATTTAACCACATCTCGCTGTCTACAGACTTCCTGGATTCTTCCCCGTGTGATTCTCGAGTGGCGAGTGTTGGAGTGAGATCCTGCTGTGTGTGGATTGTTTGGAGAACGCGTGCCTTCCCCTTGGATTTCCCTGGAGCCCCGTCCCTCACTCTGTTGTACAAAGCACTCCCCTGCACCTTTTTGTATATACACTTGGTGGACTTGTAAATACAACTCTCTCGTGTGAATCTGATCCTGGAGTCCTGCAAGTGAGTCCTCTACATACAACCGTAACAATAACGATCCAGCCAGCATGGACTCAGCGGACTCAACCCCAGAAGCAATCTTGGAACGCCACGAATAAATGCTGCGGCACATTAACCAGCAACTGGCTACGCTCACCAAATACCTTTGGTGAGCCCATCCACTCCTCCTCTGTCTGCTTCTCCACATTTACCGGCTTCCGAACCTCCGGCGCCTGCACCAGCTATCTCCTCCGCGGACCGATCATTACCCGCGGCAGAGTCTTTCTCGGGTGAGTTTCACAGGTGTGCGGGATTTTTGACCCAGGTGACAATGGAATCCAGACAGTTACGGAGGACCTATGAAACTGATGGAGCCAAAATTGCCTGTTCAGCTGCTACGTGGGCAGGCATTAAACTGGGTGCAAGCCGTTTTAAGAACTTACCCTGAGATCACGTACCAAGACTTCCTTGTTAAATTTAAAAGTGTTTTTGAAAAAGGCACCAGGGCGGAGACAGCCGCTCACCGATTGTTGAACATAAAGCAGGGGAAGTCGAGTATGGCGGAGTACTCGGTCGAGTTTTGGACGTTGGCTGAAGAAACCGGGTGGGGGCAGTCGGCACTGATGATTACCCTGTTGAATAATGTTTGCGATGAACTGAAAAATGAACTAATGATGAGGGATGTACTTAAGACTCTCTCTGATGTGATTACACTGTGTGAAGGTAGACGAGCGCCTATGAGCACATCAGGGAACTGGAAACTACATTACCCAGAGGCCTCTGGGACGCACGGAGATGGCTCCTGTTCACGGTCTCCTCCACGGCTCATGATTGCAGCAAAATTAACTGTGCAACTCAAGACTCATTCTCTTAGGGCTCTGATTGACTCTGGGGCAGAACAGAACTTTATTGACGCCTTGCTGGTGCTTAAGTTAAATTTTAGCATGGAGCCTCTGCCGCATTCACTTCAAGTTACAGAGCTTAGTGGTTAGCGTCTCCCAGACATCACTCATATCACAGAACCTGTTTCCCTGACTCTCTCTGGTAAGAACTCTGAAGCCATACAGTTGTATGTGTTCAAAGCTCCTCTCACGCCGCTAGTCTTTGGTTATCCCTGGCTACATCAACATAACCCTGTGATTGACTGGAAGAAGGAGAGTATCCTGAGGTGGGGAGAAGAATGTCACATGTCCTGCTTAAAGGCCGTCACACCTTCCGTGGACCCGCTAACCAATTTCCCGTTCTCCGAGCCGCCAGACCTCTCCTCCGTACCGCCTATTTACCATGACCTTAAGCAAGTGTGTAAGGATAGGGCACGTTCGCTTCCCCCTCACCGGCCATATGATTGCAGGATTGACCTTCTACCGGCCGCACCACTCACGACCAGTCACTTATCCAGCCTGTCTCAGCCTGAGCGTGAGAGCATGGACAAGTACATCAACGAGTCACATACAGCAGCTCCGCGTTCGAGCTTCTCCAGGGGGTCACCATCTTCATTAAGTTGGACCTGTGCAACGCCCACCATCTGGTAAGAATAAGAGAAGGGGACGAGTGGAAAACAGCCTTTAACACTCACCTCAGCCATTTTGAATATCTTGTTATGCCGTTTGGTCTCACCAATGCTCCAGCTGTTTTTCAGGCCCTTGTGAACGACGTGCTCCGAGACTTCATCAACCTCTTTGTCTACCTGGATGACATCCTCATCTTCTCCCGCTCTGTCACCGAACACCACCGCCATGTCAGGCAAGTTCTTCAACCCCTCTTGAGAACCATCTCTTCGTAAAAGGGGAGAAGTGTGAGTTCCATGTCACTACTGTTTCCTTCCTGGGCTACGTCATCGAACAAGGTAATCTCAAAGCTGACCCTGTTCAAGCAGTTGTTAACTGGCTGACCCCGTCTAACCGTAAGCAACTTCAAAGTTTTCTGGGATTTGCAAACTTCTACCAACGTTTCATCTGCGACTACAGTAAACTTGCCTTGCCACTGAATCGTCTCATTTTACCCAAGGTTCCTTTCTGCTGGGATGAACCGACTCAACAGGCCTTCACTCACCTGAAAGAACGCTTTGCCTCGGCACCCATCCTCGTCCAACACAACCTCAGCCAACAGTTCATCGTGTAGGTGGATGCCTCAGATGCGGGAGTGGGGCGGTGCTCTCCCAGCAACAAGGCGGTAAGCTTCATCCATGTACTTACTTGTCTCACTGCCTCTCCCCCGCAGAGAGAAACTATGATGTGGGAGATCGAGAACTACTGGCCATCAAGCTCGCCCTGGAAGAGTGGCATCACTGGCTGGAGGGCGCTGCCCAGCTATTTGTGACGTGGACTGACCACAAGAACTTGGAGTACATTCGGTCGGCTAAACAACTCAACGCCAGGCAAGCCAGGTGGGCCCTGTTCTTTACCAGATTTACCAGGTTCCAGTAATGTCAAGCCCAACGCTCTCTCATGCCAATTCACCGCCTCCGAAGACACAGCTCAGGACTCCCCCATTCTTCCTCCCACGTGTGTTATTGGGGCCCTGACCTGGGAGATCGAGTTGGCGATTAGAGAGGCTCAACAGACTGAACCAGATCTCGGAACGGGCCCTCCAGGGCTACTCTTCATCCCCTCGTCAGTAAGGTCACGAGTGCTACATTGGGCTCACACTGCCAAGTTCACCTGTCACCCTGGGGTCCACCCTCCCGGATGGCCGAACTTCTCACCCTATCTCTAAGGGAGAGGCCAGCCACCCTTCGGAGGAAGCTCATTTCTGCCGCTTGTATCCGCGATCTCGTTCTTTCGGTCACTACCCACAGCTCGTGGCCATAGGTGAGGGTAGGGACGTAGATCGACCGGTAAATTGAGAGCTTCGCTTTTACACTCAGCTCCCTCTTCACCACGACGGACCGGTGCAGCGTCCGCATTACTGCAGCTGCAGCCCCAATCCGTCTGTCGATCTCCGGCTCCCTCCTCCCATCACTCGGGAACAAGACCCCGAGATACTTGAACTCCTCCACTTGGGGCAGGAACTCATCCCCGACCCGGAGTGGGCACTCCGCCCTTTTCCGGCTGAGAACCATGGCCTCAGATTTGGAGGTGCTGATCCTCATTCCCGCTGCTTCACACTCGGCTGCGAACCGTTCCAGTGCGAGCTGGAGGCCCTCACCCGATGAAGCCAACAGAACCACATCATCTGCAAAAATCAGAGATGAGATTCTGAGGCCACCTAAGCGAAAGCCCTCCGCCACTTGGCTACGCCTAGAAATCCTGTCCATAAAAATTATGAACAGAACCGGAGACAAAGGGCAGCCCTGGCGAAGCCCATCACCCACCGGGAACGAGTCCGACTTATTGCCGGCAATGCGAACCAAGCTCTTGCAATGGTTGTATAGGGATCGAATGGCCCGTAGCAATGGGCCAGACACCCCATATTCCCGCAACACCTCCCACAGGACACCCCGAGGGACACGGTCGAATGCCTTCTCCAAGTCCACAAAACACATGTAGACTGGTTGGGCAAACTCCCATGCACCCCCAAGTATCCTGGAGAGGATAAAGAGCTGGTCCAGTGTTCCGCGACCAGGACGAAAACCGCATTGTTCCTCCTGTATCCGAGGTTCGACTAACGGACGAACTCTCCTTTCCAGCACCCTGGCATAGACTTTCCCAGGGAGGCTGAGGCGTGTGATCCCCCTGTAGCTGGAACACACCCTCCGGTCCCCTTTCTTAAAGATGGGGACCACCACCCCGGTCTGCCAGTCCACAGGTACTGCCCCTGATCTCCACGCAACATTGCAGAGGCGTGTCAACCAGGACAGCCCTACAATGTCCAGAGCCTTCAGGAACTCGGGGCGGACCTCATCAACACCAGGGGCTCTGCCACCAAGGAGTTGTTTAACTGCCTCAGTGACCTCGCCCCCGGAAATTGGCGGGTCATTCCCCTCATCCCCAGACTCTGCTTCCTCCTCGGAAGACGTGTCAGTGGGATTAAGGAGGTCCTCGAAGTATTCCTTCCACCGCCTGACAATTTTCTCAGTCGACGTCAGCAGCGCTCCGCCAGCACTATACACAGTGCAGGTAGAGCACCGCTTTCCCCTCCTGAGACGTCTGACGGTTTGCCAGAATCTCTTCGAGGCAGTCCGAAAGTCTTTTTCCATGGCCTCTCCGAACTCCTCCCACACCCGAGTTTTTGCTTCAGCCACTGCCCGAGCCGCATTCCGCTTGGCCTGTCGATACCTGTCGGCTGCCTCCGGAGTCCCACAGGCTAACCAAGCCCGATAGGACTCCTTCTTCAGCCTGGTGGCTCCCTTCACCTCTGGTGTCCACCATTTGGTTCGGGGATTACCACCACGGCAGGCACCCACCACCTTGCGGCCGCAGCTCAATGCAGCAGCTTCGGCAATGGAGACGCTGAACATGGTCCATTCGGACTCAATGTCCCCAGTCTCCCTCGGAATGCTGTTGAAGCTCTGCCAGAGGTGTGCGTTGAAGATCTCGCGGACTGGGGCCTCTGCTAGACGTTCCCAGCACACCCTCACTACGCGTTTAGGTGCACCAGGTCTGTCCAGCGTCCTCCCCCGCCACCTGATCCAACTCACCACCAGGTGGTGATCAGTTGACAGCTCAGCCCCTCTCTTTACCCGAGTGTCCAGAACATATGGTCGCAGGTCTACTGATACGATTACAAAATCGATCATCGACCTACGGCCTAGAGCGTCCTGGTGCCACATGCACTTATGGACACTCTTATGTTCGAACAGGGTGTTCGTTATGGCCAAACTGTGGTTAGCACAGAAGTCCAATAACAGAGCACCGCTCGGGTCCAGATCAGGGAGGCCGTTCCTCCCAATCACGCCCCTCCAGGTCTCGCTGTCGTTACCCACGTGAGCATTGAAGTCTCCCAGCAGGACAACAGAGTCTCCAGGTGGAGCACCCTCCAGCACCCCACCCAGGGACTCTAAGAAGGCTGGGTACTCTGAACTGCCACTCGGCGCATAAGCGCAGATGACAGTCAGGACCCGTTCCCCGACCCTAAGGCGCAGGGAACAAACCCTCTCGTCCACCGGGAAAAACCCCAACGTACCGCAAACTAGTTCATGCATTTATTACTTCTAAGCTGGACTACTGTAATTCAGTATTATCAGGATGTCCATGTGCTCTTCACTTCTCCTTACCAACCAAATCTCACAAACATGGATCCTGTTTAATCCTTCACGGCTCAAATTCAACAAAGAGCTGGAGAGAGAAGGTAATCAGAGAACTAGGAATATTTTTATTTCATTTTCAGTTCGAGTGAAGCTGCGACAGTAATACACAGATGAGGCATCACGCTGTCGTCAACCATTTCTTTAACAAAATAAAAGCATCTGCATGGAGCCGAATGCACAACAGCAGAAACAGCAGCTCCTCCTCGCACATAAACATCTTTAATCTCCTTGAGTAAAAAAATAAATTACCTCAGGCCAACGAACAGTCAATGTGACATCAGAACAAACTCAGCTGTTTTATTTCTCACCAATATTTACAATAAATATCAGCAACAGCTGCTTCTACAATCTGTTTAACATAAAACATCAAGAACTGGATAAAAATAAAAAACAGCAGATTTTACTGTAACAAATAATTAAAGATACAACAAATATTTGGCATTTTTACACAAAAATAAATAAAATAATTTAATTGTCCTGCCTGCCGATTTTATTCATTTAAATTTGGTTGAAAAGAACAGATGGCTGAACAACAACAACAACAACAACAAAATATGCACACAAAAAGAATATTCAGAGCCAACTCCCAGAATGCACTGCTGCTGAATTAAGCGAAATAAAGAGCTCTGCTCACGCGTGTCCTGTTTCGATATTAAGTTTTGATCTTCTGTTTCATTTTGTCTTTTGGTCAGACGTTTTGTTTTAAAGAAAATTAAAACACCACGTCAGGTTTGTCATGAGGAGCTCCTATCACAGCCAATCACACGAAAGAATCTGAAGACTCGCTCTCTGAATCTCTTCAGGGTTCATAGTTCACCAACACCAGAGTGAGGCAGCTGCTGCTCTGATTCACACATGACAGGATGTGATGTCATCAACAGTAAGCAGGTACGAGCAGGCGGTGCTACACCAGGCGGCGAATCAGGTTGTTCTTCTCGGGCTCCAGGAACTCATCCACCAGGGCAGCGGTGACCTTCCTGAGCTCCTCCTCCAGGGTGGACACCTCGCTGCAACACAGAGAGGGTGATGATGTCACAGAGGCCCCGCCCACACATGAGGTCACACATGAAGTTTGTTAGAGTGACATTAGGACCTGACGTAATTATTCTTGGACTTTATCCTGTATGCTCTAAATAAATTTGGTGCTTTTTTTTAACAAACGTCGCAGTTCCATCAAACTTTCTTGTGGTACACGTTTCTCTGAAACGTCGGTCTTTTCCTGTTAGCAGCACAGTTATTGAGCTCACAGATCAGAGCCAGTTCAGCACTGCAGGGAAAGAAAGCTCCATCAGTCAGCTGGCAGACCACAATTCAGATCAGTGTTATTTATTCACACCTCTGATGAAGTCTCACATGTATCAGTGCTGATAAATGATCAGAATTATAATATTTCTGACTGTTTGAGGCAAAATTGAATCGAGTCGAATGGATTATAGAAATCAGTGATGATACTCAGCCCTCGTGAGCAGCCCAGGCCCGACAGAAGTGCCAAAGAGTGTCAAAGCACTTTAGGCACAAACACTTTTTCAGT
The DNA here is from genome assembly GCF_057381915.1 of Diplotaxodon limnothrissa. Lineage (NCBI taxonomy): Eukaryota > Metazoa > Chordata > Actinopteri > Cichliformes > Cichlidae > Diplotaxodon > Diplotaxodon limnothrissa. The sequence continues at coordinate 41,795,681 of NC_140609.1, read as the reverse complement.
CACGAGTGTTTCTTGTAGAACTGAGCTCCAAATAAAGAACTTTGTGTTGACAAGATTGTTAGTTGATCATTTACAAATCAACAGCAAAAAAAGTACACATGTAAAACTGTGGTGTTCAGCGATGCGGGTGAAAAATTTGGGTGCGCCGACCTTTTTTGCACTGCGCACCAGTGCAACCGTGGCAAAAAGTTAGTCTAGAGCCTGCGCTAACATTTCATCTCCATCACAGACAAACAGAAACGAGGAGCCGACCTCTGCCCCGGCACCGCGCAGAACTCTGTGTAGTACTTGATCTTCGGTTCGGTGCCGCTTGTCCTCAGCGTGGCCACGATGCCGTTCTGCAGCGTGAAGGTGATCATGTGACTGCTCCTGGACACAGGAAGAACCTGTACGGGAGAACACACCTGAACACACCTGAACTGAACAGGAGGAACTCGAGGAAAAACAAAACGGCATCTCACAGATCTGAGGTCTGGCTGACTGCTGTCGTATCCCGTGGTAACGTCTCTGACATGAACGATCTGGACGCCGCCGCACGTCTTCGGGTACGAGCCGCTGCCGTCAAAGTTTCTGATGCGGCTGAAGATCCTCTGGATGGTGGGAGGGTCGTTACAGACGACGTAGGAGGTTTTAGACACGTGATACCCGTACCTACAGACAGGAAGTCACACTGAGGATGACTGTCAAAATAAGAGCAGAGCACATTTTTCTGTCCAATGTAGTTTTAGTAGAAGTTTTGTCGAGATGTTTTTCAAAGGATTACAGTGGTCCCTCGCTATAACGCGGTTCACCTATCATGGGCTCGCTGTTGCAGATTTTTTTTTTCTTTTTGCAATTTTGCTTTCTTTGTCTTGCTTTTTACAGCACATTGTGTTCTGCATCCTGATTGGCTGTACACTTCCTGTTAAATCCAGAATTCAAAATCCTGCTCCTCACATACAAGGTCTTAAATAATCAGGCCCCATCTTATCTGAATGACCCTGTAGTACCATATCACCCGATGCATTGAGTTTTTCCTTTCCAGTCACCTTTCTCACTCACTATGTGTTAACAGACCTCTCTGCATTGAATCATATCTGTTATTAACCTCTGTCTCTCTTCCACAGCATGTCTTTATCCTGTCTTCCTTCTCTCACCCCAACCAATCACAGCAGATGGCCCCGCCCCTCCCTGAGCCTGGTTCTGCTGGAGGTTTCTTCCTGTTAAAAGGGAGTTTTTCCTTCCCACTGTCGCCAAAGTGCTGCTCATAGGGGGTCATATGATTGTTGGGTTTTTCTCTGTATGTGTTATTGTAGGGTCGACTGTACAGTATAAAGCGCCTTGAGGCGACTGTTGTTGTTATTTGGCGCTGTGTAAATAAAATAGAATTGAATTGATTTGGTGTGTGAGGACCAAACTGTGCATGGGCATTAAGGGACACACAATAAAGTCCAGCATAGAATCTTTTTCACTTGAAGCGGGTCAGTAAACGTCACACAGCTCGACATTAAATGACAAGTTGTGATCGTGATGTTAGAGCGGTGCCCTGAAGTCTTACGTCTGGTAGATGTTGTGCAGCTGTTGGCTCAGACTTAGGTGCTTGTTGTGAAGGTAAGCGGCCATTTCAGCCACGACCGCCGCCGAGCTCACGCCGTCCTTATCCAGGACTGTGTCCCCACAGAGGAACCCTGAAGAGATGAAGGGACACCTGACAGTTTCCCTTCCAATAATCCTTTAAACACAGAATTAATTCAGTTCTCCAATAACCATCAAAGGGCCTTTATACTGTAGAGGACGGTGCAACAACACAGGTAGCTGCTCTGTGCTGGTGCAGGGCACTGAAGATGATCACAGTGGGTGTATTATCCTTGAACTGTGATGAAGTCTACTCCCCACTGCTGTGTAATCAGATACTTTAAATTTAAATCAGACAGGAGAGGGTTTCCAGGAAACACCGCTAACTGTTCAGTTTCTACGCCAAACGTCACAGCGAACTTAGTTACCGATGGACTCCTCGAAGGAGAAGATGACTCTGCTTCCTGTTTGGGACAGCTCGTGGATTCTATTCCCGACCCATTTAAAGCCTGGCAGAGTTTCCTGTTGAACACAGAGTAACCATCATCGTCTGACTTCCACACACTGGTGTGCTCACTAATGCCTGAGCGTCTGACCTCAAAGTGGAACCCCTCGATGCGAGCGAAGGCCTGCAGGATCTTCGAGGACACCGTGGTCGCCAACATGTAAATGCTCCGAGCGTCTGCTGGTTCAGAGTGGTTCTCCTTCCACGTGAAGAACATCCACCAGCCCAGCAGGGCTGCCAGCTCGTTACCTGTGAACACCTTCCAGCCACACCTGAAACACAGGGCGATACAGGTGAACCTGCAGCGCTGCCAAATACTTTCAGCTCTGAAGTGCCTTTGAGCAAACATACCCGTCAGACTTCTCTGCTACAGCCAGCCGGTCAGCATCAGGATCTGTCGCCAGGACGACGCGGGCGTTTTCCCGCTCTGCCAGAAGGAGAGAAAGTTCCTGGAAAACAAGACATCGGATAAGCGAACGACAGGATTCGGTCATTTGTGAGCAAACGAGACGGGAACCCGACCCACCAGCACGGACTCTCCCTCCTCGGGGTTGGGACAGCGCACCGAGGAGAAGTTGGGGTCGGGGTCTTTCTGCTCCGGGACGGCGATCGGTGGAGGGAAGCCGAACACCCGGAAGGCCTGCTGCACGAAGGCGTGGCCGACGCCGTGGAAGGAGGAGTGGACGAACTTCAGCGGGGAGCTGCTGTTCAGGTCCCTGAGACGCATCAGGAAACATGCTCTAACGTTGGTGCTCGGGGTCATTTTAAAGGTCAAAGTTCAACATTTTCTGACGTCCTTATACGTTCACATCCTGGCAGAACATCAGGGGAACGTGTCACTCTTACCGCAGGTTCACTAACGTTTCTTTTAACGACACAAACAATCACGCCGTGAAACAAAAAAAGATCAGGTCAGACCACCTCACTGTGACATCACCACATCCAAGCCAACAACGCCAACGATAGCGTCACTGATTTGTCACTTAAACCTGAGAAAGAAATGATTATTTCCGCTGTAAACGCTCAGCAGTTAGAAATAATGATCATCTGTGTTCAGCAGTGCAAACAGCAGGTGGTCTCATGAAACACGCTGCAGTCCTCCACGAAACACCTGAACTCATCACGCTGAGACCTCAGCCCGCGGTCACAAACATCGTCCTCAATCACTGCTGGCAAACAGCTTCTGACATCAGCAGAACAACACAGGCTGTGGAAATGAGGAAACTATAAATGACTGTTCACACCAGCAGGCATCT